>NC_052017.1:144680783-144980783 GCF_015832195.1 Motacilla alba alba
GATTATTGTAGATATTTAATAATAAACTATTAAAACAAATCACTAAGTACTTCCAGCTCCTTCTACCTGACATATCTCCATGTTATACTGAAGAGTCTTCCAACTCCTAATATGGGCCCATAATCTGTCTTTTCTTCTTCCAAGGTAACCAATCTCACTGATCCATGATGACAAAACTGCCTGTAAATCTGAGCTCTTTCATTCTAAAGGCATCTTTAAAGCATAAGATTCAGAAGTTCATCCCAGTGATCTGATTGCTCAAAGAGAGTGGAAGACAGAAGCACAAGGACACAAAACAATCTTAAACTTGACAAGAAACAGAAATTAAGAATACATCTAATAGATGTTCATTGCAGTGCCCTCTAAAAAAAAAATCGAAATTCCTAAATACCAGGAATGGTAAAGATTGAATTATTTGTAGTAAGCTCACTACTGAAGTCCTCCACACCTGCTGACTCAAACACGGCCGAGTGCAGATGGAAAAACCTCCCTAAAAAGACAAAAACAAAAAAAAATCTATATAAATATGTCATTTACTAAGTAGGTTGTTGGTTGTTTGGGGTTCTTTTGAGTGGATATCAATTGAGTCTGGTGTCCCAGACTCCAATCAATGAGACATTTAGCACACTCCTTCACTTAATGACTTTTCACTCACATTTGCAATTATAATTCTCTGGTGATATCAGCTGCCAACAATAGTTCTCTGTAACACTGTGAAGGAACAAGTAGAGAACTGCAAGCAGACATTCCAAGTCCCTTTGCTTACCTTGCTGAACAAGGGCACATTTGGACAGTCTGCTAACAGCAGGGTCCAACAACTAAGTCTGCAGCAATTACTAAATTACTGCAGAAGCTGGTAAGGGCCAGGCCACCAAGAGATCCACAGGGAATGTTCCCATTTTAAGGATAATCCTCTGTGAATGTATTCCAATCCTTCCAAATGAGTATAGCTGCAAATATGACAAGTCTTGGCATCATCACACTGGATTTTGAAAGCAGAGTCTGGAGGCTGCTGCTGCAGCCTGTAGATTCTGCTGAAAGTACAGTGTCACAACCACCTATTTTCCCTGTTGTATATAAAGAGGGCTCAACTGCTCCACTGCAATTAAATCCTGAAGGGTATCAGACTGAGAAGCAATCTATACATTGGTATCAATCCTAACCTTGCTCCCAGAGCATATACACTTATTTTAAAATTACTTCAAAGAAAATAAACTCAACCCAGCAAGCATGCAAGTCACAAACATCAGATAAGTGCACAGCACTGGGGTTTACAAAACATCTTTGTTCTTATGCAGGAGTTTTTGATTTTTTTTTTAAGAAAGTCAATTACTTGTTTTGCAATAACACTCAGGAGATCCATTCTTTTAAGCATATTCGTAATCCTGCTTCCACAGAGGAAACAGTGCCTGCCAGAACAGCACAGTCATGGCATCCACTTCAGAATCAACAATCTCAAAACCAAAACCATACAGCATGAAATATTACAAAACTCCTTTCAACTACTTTCATACTGATTATCTCTATTTAAAATGCAGATTTCACCAAGTCTGTCTCAGAAAATAATTTTCAGGATTTACTGACAGTAATTGGAACCAGACACAGTGTGCTGGCCAAGCAGCTCATTTTGAAAACATTAACTCCATATTATAGAATCAATCTTACATCACATCTGACAAATAGACTTGGAAAATTACTGCTTTCAGAGCCTCTCAAACACCATCTCCCCCGGAATCAAGCCACCTCCTTCAATAATTTATAACAAACAAGAATTAAAATAGACTTTCCTAGTTTGTAAATTTTCCGGGAGTATAGCTGATAAATTTGAGTTATGTTTCCTTACTTGGAACAACATAAGAACTGAAATTTAGTTACTGGACTAATACAATACAAGGCATAAAACTTTTTGAAGATGACAGAAGTAACTTTTAGTAGGAATTTTTCTTTCCTAAATAATGAAAATAATTTTTGATTCTCATACTGATTGTTAAAAATTTTGCTTACCAACTGTTAAATTAGTTGGGTTTTTTTCTGTATTTTATGCAACATCCCACGAATCACACCATGTGTCTGTGAGTGTTGTCACCTACTAAAGCATCATGGCATCCACAGGAGGTTCCCACCATCCTTATGCCTGAGAACTCAGAAGTACAGAGTCCCATCATCTTCTGTAAGGAACATGGAAAAAGTCTGGATGAAATTAATTTTGATAATCTTAAGGAGTTAACAAACATTTACCAAAGGCAGAGCATGGCTGGCTCCTGGGGGGCTCTGATGAAAGCTGAATGGCCCAGAGAACATTCTCCCAGGACAGGTCTCCCACCACAGACTCAGCTGGAGTCTGAGGTGCCCAGAGCTCCATGAACAGAAGGGAAGCTGGCCAGATCTCTGGATCACACAGCTGCAACCAGCCGCTGAACACCCAGCTGCATCTTGGCCAGCTAGGACTCCAGGGGCTATCCCAGAGCCCCAAACACTCAGCAGCACCCACGAAGCTGGGGCAGAGCACACCCTCAGCAAACTGGCAGGGGATTGGAAAGTGGAGGGGAGCGGGGAAGAGAGGGCTCCCACAGGGAATGGCAGCACTTCCACAAACATAAACATACACAGATAAGCCCAAGGATGGGGCCAAACCAAACGTCATCAGGCCTAGGGCAGGAAAGCAAAGCTGTGCCCCAGGGCAGAAGAACCCCGCAGCCCCCAGCACAGGCTGGGGAGGGCTGGCACAGCAGCAGCCCTGCAGGAAAGGGCCTAGGCACTGGGGCAGACTCCAGAGGGAACAGGAGCCAGTGGGAAGGGGGTGGTCCCTGCCTGGCCAGACCCTGGCAAGGCCAGCCTGCACACATCTGGTGCCCAGGTGGGGACCCCAGTCCAGCAGGAGCCTGAGGAACCAAGGAGGGTCCAGCCATGGGTACCTAGCTGGTCAAGGGCCTCAGGGCTATCATTCACAGGGAGAGGCAGAGGGAGACAGGCCTGTTTTCTCTGGAGTGGTTGGACCAGAGACCCCCCAGAAGCCTCTTCTGACCATTCTACCTGCATCTCCATCATCTCATTAACTCCTGTGATATGCTTCCAGCAACTATAGCCTTGTTTATATAATTGTCCTCGGACATAATGAAGTCAATATTGGATATAGAACTATCCACAGATTACATCAATACAGTCTTTTCTATAAATAACCAGGTGTTATCAATAGATTCCACTGCCAGCAGGTCCAACAGTTCTGAAATCACAAATATTTGATGTTAACACTACTTTTATAAGCTGATGCCAAATATTTTTAAAAATAAATTACAGAGAATATAGAAGTTGCATACCTAAACATACTGTATTTAAACATGCTGCCAAACACCATCCCATGGTCACTTCTGTAGATGACTCAATGTTCTTCCAGAAAAAGAACCCTTCAAGATTATAATTTTATGCCAGTGTTTTAAAGAACAAGCAATATGAAAGATATTTTTACTTAGCTTGCATGCAGGGACTCCCTCAAATTTGAAAAAGGCAGCAGAATGTTTCCTACAATACACTATTTTGAACATGAAAACTTTAAAATGTTACTCTGAAGCAGTACACAGGGATGCCTTATATTTAAGGACTGACTACTGATTTTCAGCCTCTATTTTTTTTCCCAGCATTTAAGGACTGACTACTGATTTTCAGCCTCTATTTTTTTTCCCAGCAAATCTCATTTTTGTTTCCTCCTGGTACTGAATACAGCTTTTGAAACCACCATAAACTAAATACTGAAGATGGACAGTATGACCCAAACTATTTCTCAGTCAGCCTACAAGGGCAGGGCTTCTGTAATAATCAAAATAAACCATTTACAGTAAACAAACAGTATAGAAGTAACTCAGGAGTAGAAGGACTGGTTCCTAAAACTGCACTGTCATGGGAATGAGTTGAAGCAACAATTCAATGCAACCAACAAAATAGTTTGGTGAAGGGGAAACCTAGATCATTACCTGATAGTAAAATCTGGGGGTTGGGGTACTTCTGGCACAGCAAATCTGAAATCCCTATGCTGTCACCAAGTTTCAAACTAACAATGAGGGCTACTCAACTTTATCAAGATTAGTAGCTAAATGAACTCTCTTCTTTGTGTTGACTGATGCTTTTCATACCTTTTTGTTAACTAACTAAAGCAGTCCTCTTAAAAAAACACAAACCCCAATCCTCTGCCCACATTAGTGGGTAGTGTATTGCAATGGGAGGAGATCTGTGAAACCACAGTTTGTGCTGAAGATTAAATATTTAAACTACACCTACCCCAGGGCACCTCACTTCAGAAAAGGCTCTAATCCTGCCTAAGGTCTAAATATCCACAAACCAAGCCCATCAGTGAAGTCTAGAAGCACATGCTTCAATTCTGATTCTTCCAAAACCTGACTTGAATGTTCAGCAGGATCAGCAGCAAAGAATGCCAGTACCCAGCCTACAGTGACAGGCATTCTGGGGACAACAACACACAGTTGTTCTCAAGTTAATCTTGAAGCAATTTTTATTAGCTCTGCAAAATACAGAGTAATTAATACAAGAATATAACAACTACGTGCAGCTGGATTTTGTGTCGTACTTCAAAGAGAAAACAACTGTGCAACAAGAACATCATTTAATGCAACTTAGTATTGCTTTATAATTATCTTGATGAGGGAGGCAGTTGCACAATGACTGTTCCAAAACCATGAAAAGTATACTCACACCACAGAGCCTGACTACTGGTACATTTTCAGGATAGTTTAAATTGAACATGGCAAAAGGACTGTGACAGAAGGGTAGTCACGTCCTCTGTCTTCCAGCTGAGGGATTCCTACTTCCTCTACTGCTCCAGGAATTTTTGGATTTCAGGATGCAATTTACTTGGACAACCACTATATTAGCTGCAAAATAATCCTGGGGAAAAAAAAAAAAAGAGGAAAAAATATGAGTTTTTTGCAACAGAAGGCAGATAATTTCAATCACTGGAGAGCAGTTCTACCAACAGCATTGACAGGAAGGTACTGCATGGGCCAGGACTGCCTGTTTTGGTGGCAATGCAGTGCTAAACCAAGATAAGTGAAATGTTTAACCACAACAGAACCTTCCCTTCCCCTGGCTCCTGAAAAAGACAGAAATACTTATGACATTTGGTATCAACATTTTGAGTGGGGAACAGTAATATGAGCAAGATGTAGATCTCAGAGAAAGAGTAAATAACAACAAATTAATTTGGCAAAACCACGCTTCCTTAAAGGTAGTATTAACTTTGCAACCATTTAGATGCAGCTTAAATAATTCCATGCCTTGCAAGAGGAACCTGACATTTGGGGAAAAAAAAAATCAGCAGAGGAACATCAAGTTGGTTTTCACTCTTCACATTGAAGTTCACCCCCACTGCAAGTCTGAACACTGTCCTTCAGCCTCTTTTGTTAACACTGCACATTAACATGGAGCTCTTCCCACAGGCTTCTGTGCCAACACAGTCAGCAGACTCCACCTCCATGGAAATCAGCTGAGCAATTCCACAGCAATCACTTTTCCTAAAAGCTGGAAGGAGTCCCAAGTCTGTTTTCTGTTCCCAGTGCTCTGCTTGCCAGTACTTGGTACAGTGCAGGTTAGTCCCGAGAGCACCCAGCTCTCGGGGAGGCCAAGGCAAACCAAAAGAACACAAGAATACACAAAAAACCTTTCTGAGTAACCAGAAGCATCTTAAAGCACCTCAGGCAAAATTTCTCTTGAAGACTTTGCTGGTGTAACACGTTGCTGAATACTAATATTCCTGAAAAATATCTGTGAAAACCTCCACCCAAGGATGTGGTTCTGCCTTCCTTCACTGACTGGAAATGACACACATGCTGCTGACACATGAGCATCAGTTACTTCATTAGGTCAAGGGTACAGCTCTGCAGAATTAGCATGAGTGATGCAAGCCAAGCCCAAGAGTAGAGCTCCCACACAAAAATGTCATTAAATCTGGACTTTCTGCACTACAGATTTTATTTTCTATATAAGAAATAAAGCTCATTAAAGCTAGGCATCAATCATAATAAATCAGCTAAAAAAATAATTAAAGCTGCCCACCTCATTTCACCATATTTGCATATGAAAAAGGTTTACAAAAATAGAAAAATAAGCAAACAGATGGCTCTTCATAGGAATCCTGCCATACTCAGTTCATGAAACAGACTTGTCCCCCAAAAGAAGTTTGAAGTGCAAGGATGCAACAGTCCTTAAGACTTTCTTCACCTGTTGAAAGAGCTAAGACCATATTAGCTCAAGAGAAATGTTGTAAAAACATCAAAAATTTCCTCTCAGCAATCAATTTCATTAAAAAAAAGACAGTTTCATGTGCAGTTTGTAATCTTTCAATGTGAAGCATTCAAATATAGCTGGTGCTAGAGCAAAAAGCACCAGCAGTAGCATTTCTAGAACAAGCAGGCTTTGTGAAAATTGCTAAAAGTTTACCTGTACAATGGGACCTACAACTGCACACTAAAGGAAATGCTGCAAACACAAGCTTCCAGTCATCTGTATACAATAAACTCAAGCACCAAAACTCACCACTCTTGCACAAAGCCACAGTCAGCTGCCTTAGGCTCCACTTAAATGCAGGAAAGAGAGAATCATAGTTGGCAAAATCTGTCAAGCTCTGTACGCAAGTGAAAGCTAATATTTAATCTTACAAATACCAACTTAAGTAAAATACTACTTAAAAGTACAACACCTCAAACTAATTCAATTTAAAAACTTAAACCAGAAGCTTGAAAGACAGGAAACACCATTGAGTTATCAATAGCCTGTACACCACAGTGCTTCAGCCTCCAATGATCTGCAAGACCCACCCGTGCAAAGATTGTCCTGTGAGCAGACAGCTAAAACAACTTGATTCTACAGAGAGGGAATAAATGACTGAAGCAAACAGCCACAGATTATAAACTGTCTAAACTATTAAGAAATAGATTTGTAGTGTACCAGTAGACTGACATAAAACTTATAGTTACCTCATTTAAAGGAGGCAACTTAGGAAAATGTTACCCCTTCCCCCCCCAATAAATTAATGATTAAGAGTCTTTGAAAATTGCAGCAGAGGTTTGGTTTTACTGGGATGTCTGGTACTCTCAGGAGAAATTTAATAGTAGTATTACACATTACAGCGATTCAAGCTGTGCAAATAAAGGTCTTGTTCCTTAATTTCTATGTAAGCAAGAAGTCAGACAAGAAGGAACTTCACACTGAAGTTTGTATTGTGTAAGAAAAAGCAACAAACACACCAAGCTTCTCCCTGATCTTGCAATATGCAACTTCACATTAACATACAGAATCACAGCTTCCATCAGTTTGTTAGAACCAAGGAATGTTTAAGTACACAAGATTCATTATACTTAGACGGGATTTTACTGCTTCTAGTTAATATTTGGCATGCCCTGACTCTTAACTGAAACATCAGCTTAGCAGACCCTGATCTAACTAGTGTGTTTATCAAGACAAGTAATTCAGCCACCATAGTCAAAGCAAAAAACTCATAATAAAATTTTAATTAGGTTTCTGAACTCAAAGCAGTCATGCAAGCTGAAATCAAATGAAAGAATGCAAGACCAAACAATTGTGCTTAATCATATAATATCTGAGGATATCAACTACTACGTTTACTTTGTAATTAATAATATTAAATCATTGGATCGATGTGGCAACTCTTTTTTCAAGTTAGAGTAATCTAAAAAAGAGAGGAAGTCAAAATGGACAGATGAGTAGTTTAAGAAAATATCATAAATTTCCTTGTTAAAGAATCTGTCTTGTATCACAGCTGAGTCAAATTTGAACACTGCAAGTTCTTCTCAGCTAGAGATATGCACACCAATCTTCATAAAGCCCTAGAAGTCACCTTCACCTTCCTTAGCATTTCCTTGAAATACTCCCTTGATATATTCAGAACAGATGAGAGGCAGGTTGCAGAAAAACTGGCTGCCCTGATACCAGAACATTCCAAATGTTCCAGTGACCTGAAAGTACCTGATCCTGTGAGCAGACAGCTTAGCTATCCCACTGCAAAGGGCTGTGTGAAATTTGTCCTTGACCTACAGGGAGATCCAAGGGTTATGCTCACAGAACCACAGCCAAGAAAAACATTCCTGAACACTGCCTTTGTTCTACTGGGACAAAGTATACACCTGTCAAACTAATATTAAAAATTAGTTAGCTGTAGTATTTCTTATCTTAACCTAATTTGATAGAAAAAATGTGTTTACTTATCCTTCTACAAGTGAGTGAAATATTGATTGTTCTTAAGTTAAAGTTTTACTGGGTAAGCTTACTGAACAATAATTTAAGATAAGCAAAACTGCAACAGAAGCAGACTAGGGAGAAGACGAGAAAGTATTTATTTACAAGCATGATCTGTATATAATCAGATAATTTAGTTTATCAGCAAGGCTAAAAATATATGACATGAGATCTCTATAAAATGCTCAAGATACTCTCAGAAAACATGGAGTTAACAAAACACACTAATCATATGAGCATGTTGCAAGCATGTTCATTAAAGTACTGATGCATATCAAATATGGACCAGTCAGCCAGCAAAATGAATACAGATAGAATGGAAAAGCAACTCTTTCAACACAAAGGTGCCCATCTCCAGCCAGTGCCTGAGTGAGGATGAGGCAAAAGAAAGGAAGATGTGATGGAAAACTCAGTAATTTTAACTTCGAATACTTAAAGCTAACGCTAATGAGAGACTGTTACTGTCTTGTCAGGCCCAACAGCAGAGACCTGCTTTAGAACTCTAGGTAAGAACAACCAGATATGTCACCATGTGTTAAACCAGAACACAATTTTCTGTCTGTTCTGCTTTTACCCTTTTGTTTCCCATTTAAATCTTATTTAATAAGTCTGCCTTCTGTTTTACTAATTTTGTTTGCCTGGTACTGAGGATGTAGGGAAAGGAGACAGTTTGGTGAAGGCTAAAAAACCTGCTCTGTGCCAGCAGCCCCAAGAAGTACTCTGAGAGAAGTGCTTTGGAAGCTCATGCACTGAGGAACATTTTCTGCCAAGCTGCAGAGGGTCAGCAGGGCCTCTTCTGTTGCCAAAAAGCACTTTCCAGAAGCTACAAATCTGAGCTTTTCCTGGGAGTTATCAACAATATACACAGCTCCCCACTCACCCAAAACTGCAAACTCACGCTGTGATCCCTGCATGTGAAAGTGCCCATGGAAGTCAGAGCACGGCCACTCGGAGCGGTGAACGGAGCAGCACGGAGAACGCACAGACACCAGCTCAGTCTCAGAACACTGGGAAACACTCTGAACATCTGCAGAATGACAGCCCTGCGTTTGGCTGAACCCTGCTGGATCTGCAGAGAGAACAATGAAGTGCATGAATAAAGCCCTCTGAGGCTCAGCTGGCAGTTTGATTTATTATACTCACGTTAAGCCTCCAATGTTCATTCTCTGCATAGCTCGGATACAGCAAAGGATTTGGTTTGGACTAAACTTACTTTATTTCTATATTCTTTACATAAAATGTCCATGTTCTTACAAATTTCACTAATACCACTGATATCTAACATGTTGATTCAGTGAGAAACATCAGAATTAAACAGCTTTTTAGCTTCCTCATTCCCACAGGATTCATCATGCCCTCAGACATGAAACAATCTTATCTAGGGCACTTCTTGCGAACATTTTAATCATTTTCCCTTTATCTTTCTAACCTTCACTTCTGCAAGAAATACAGACCCCATTTGCTCTACCTTCTTGTGCTGTTATACTCTTTACTGCTGTTGCTCAGACTGAGGCATGCTAAGACAGTATATAAGGAGCAAGCTGGTATTACTAAAGGATAACTGGAGGCATGCAAAATTATCTGTACTAAATGAGTTTTAAACTGAAAGGTGTGTTGTGATACTTCCACTCAAGTGCCAGCTCAGACAATGCCTCTTTTTTGGGAAGTAGGGCATTCCCCAGTTAGACTAGTTGACTACTTTTCTAGCCTACGGAACTTTCTGAGAAAGAAAAAAGCAGGAACATTTCAAAACAAATACAAACAGAACCAAGTTACTATTGATCAACTGGATCTCAATACACTCTCTTCCATATGTATACCTTATTATTATTATTATTATAAAGTGATATTATAACCTTTTTCAAGTAAGAATCAGTAAGGAAGAAGGGCTTTTTTTGTTCTATTTCTGGATTTATGTTTTTCTATAATCCTCAGCATTGCACGAGAGGTTACAGAATCAATTATTCACCAGTGCAGCCATCCCTCCTGCTCTTCTTTCCATTCCACACTCCAACAGGGCATCCAACCAACAATCTGGAAAACACCACTGAGCCAGGCAATGAACACTCAGGCCAGACAGCTACCCAAAGAGTTTTTCAATAAATTAGATAAAGTAAGCTATGTAAACAATTTATCACAAGTAAGTCTAACTACCTTCCAGACCTTTTCAGAAAGAGAAACAAATCTATCATCCCACAGGTTCAGGCACTAAGATTTTGGATCATTTTAATATTATTCCATGTCATGCATGCCAAAGGTAGCTCTGAATAAACGTGCAGATGAAGTCTATACAAATTGAACGGATTTTTAAAATGTTTTCCAGTCCTGATAGTTCCGAAAGCACTGACCTTTCTCTCATCCAGAAGTTCCCCTGACTCTGGTGGGAATGTATGCCTTCACCCTCATATATACTTCTAGCTTGAAGATTTTTACCTCTCTGGAGTATGGAACACTGATCATAACAGAAAAAATCCCCAGTATGTTCACCAAACACAAAATGCAGCAGCACGCAAGAGCATACTGACAGTCTATTCAGCTTGTTCTCAATCTGATTATTCTCGTGTTCTGTACTGACTGCCATCTGCCCACTCCTCCTCCTGTCTGTATCTGACACAGACTTTGTGCCATCTCATAAGCCTTTTTTTTTTGGCACTTTTCTGCACACTTCCTTCAGGACACTGCTACACAGAGGGAATAAACTTCATTGTAAGATTGTTTCCTGGAGCTCCCCAGGCATTACACTTCAAATCAGCTCAAATTTAGAAAAGGTTTTGCCATGTAACACTCAAAAAAGCCCTATACATTTATCTTTTGCTTTAAAAACATTTATATATATATATATAATATGCATGCAGATAAATTATACATATTAAATATATGTATAAATATATTTACATACATATTTAAGACAGGAGATAGATGCAAGACAAAGTCAGCCACTACTCACAATCACTTTTTCCCCATTTAAACTGCAATTTGAGCACTAATCACCAGAAGATACATACCAGAGTAAGTACACAGGTATTTTTATTTTAGGCAAACAACCCACTACCTCATAGAACTTGACAGTTGTCTCTATTAACTCCATGGCTGTTGTAGCCAAATCTTATCATGCACTGAAAAGGACGCTGGGATTAATTACGTAGCTCCAATCTGGCCCTTTTATTAGCTGCAGGAATGTTCATTCCCCAAGTTGTACATGACAGTCACTTAAAACTCCATCTGGCTTTTATGACTTACACCAGGAACTTCCGTGCTAAGAGTTCATGAATGTATTAACTGCACTGAGGGTTTTGGATTTTTTTCTCCTCTCTTAAAGAAAGAAGCTCACAACTAACAGCTGAAGTATGAACAAATCTCCAAGTGCCTGTTAGCACTTGGAAATTTAGGAAAAAAGAAAGATTCTCTGCTTCTTTATACAATGCTTGTTTGAAAAATGTGGAGAAAAAGAAATGCAAAAGATCCTTCTCTTTACTCTCTCTGCCGCTGACCTTTAGACCTGACACCCACTGCATCCGGTGGGAAATTTTTTCCAAGAGCCAGCCTCCTTATAAATATTTTAGCAGATTTAAGCATCCAGACTGCATTTTATTCACCCACATCTACTAAAAAAACTACTGATTCATGACAACATATATGTGGACCTTTATATTTACATAAGTATCTGTCATACAATAAAATATAATTAACAGAATCCTGAACATGCCACATGAAGGTACTTTTGAAGCTTGGGGGGAAGTTTTTTGTTTTTTTGGTTTTTTTGGTATGATATTTATTCTTACAGCTGCTACAAGGCTCTGAAATACAACTTCATTGCTGCCTATTCTCCTCTATATGGTTTTAAAATAGATATGCATACCCTCCATAAATAACAAAAGCACTAGGAAAAGTCCATGCATCCCTATCTTTGGTCAATAAATGTAATAGCGATAACTCGATTTCCTTCTCAAAATATAATTTCAAGTTTCTCTTAGATGTTTTGCCAATAAAGGTCCTTAAACTTGCAAGAACAACTTACTTAAAGGAATCTGTTCATCTTTCCAGCGTCTAAGGACTGCACCTGCTCCTTTTTAGATAACCAGTCCCCTTGTCAAGTCTTGCAATCCTCTTGTTTCTCCACTACAACGAGAAACTGTTTTGTGCTGTACGGAGCAAGTCACTCTGGAAAGTCACAGGAAAGATTTCTGTTGCTTCCACAGGGAACATCAGCACTCCTCTCCAGGTGCACTTCTCCTCCAGGTCAACCCTTCTACCCTCTGTAGGTGGTTCCCCTACAGAGCTATAAATTTCACAGTCTTGTAGACGGCTGTGCCAGATTAGAGCTCAGAAGGAAACTTTCTAGCTGCTCCAAACAAGCCATGGAGTCAGACAAGGACAAACACGTTCACCAAGACAGGTAATCAGGAATTTGGCTCCCTCACACTGCTACAGCATTAACAAAAGAGACTGAAGTATGAAACATTAGACACTGTTCAAAGAAGGCGCTCTGTTTACCTAGAACTAGATTTTATGCACATTGCTTTACTGCAGGATTTTATGCCAGCAAGTTTCAGTTAGATTTAGCAAGCAAGAAAAACAGAAGAAATGTTTGGGTTTAGTGCTTATAATGGAGGATTTGTCTCAATTTCACCCATCAAGTGGCAGTACATTCATTACGCATGATTAAATGCTAACTTCAAGGACAAGTTTGAAGGATCAGTATCTGAAGACACAATTCCTCCCAAAGATCTTGTAAAAAAGAAGTGTGCAGCGACAGTGTAATAAAAGCCTTTATTTTCCAGTCTTAGCATTATCAAGGCTTCTGTTGACACTGAAGTCCTTTGGGTTTCATGGCTGTTTTATCACCAGCCATCAAAACTGCATTAGTGGCCCATCTACATATGATACAGATCAAGGCTTCAATCCAGTAAAACCTCTGTCTCATGACTTCCCAGTGGTTACAGCTCTATTACCAAAAGGAGCAGGGGACAAGCTGTGTCTCACTCCAAGTTATTCCTCAGATGTCTCCTAGGACACTGTTATGCTCCTGGCTCATAGGAAACTTGCATGCAGACATTTGAGACAAGCAGCAGCTCTCAACCCCTCCCGTAAGATAATGCCAGTGAATTATCATGCATGAGAACAGCGGGACAGGATGTACAGTGTGAGCTTACATAAGACACAAGGCACTGCTGGGAACCAGCACAAGTGAACAGCATAAATGGCTCAGAAAATGCTGATGTCACTCGTGTACGTTTGGCTTGTGCTGGCCAAGTTTCTCTGAACCCAACACTGGCCTTTCTGGCTGTTTGTAAAAGCTCGCAGCCTGCTCTGCTATAGCCAGATCTTGAAAAGAAGCTTGTTTTCAAAAACCTGTGTTCCTCCCTAATGAGAGCTTTCTTTAAGATGAGCAAGAATCTAAAGTAAAACAGAAAATGTAATGGAGAACTGGAAAAAGCGTGTAATTGTGTAAACAAACACTTGCTCCTAATACTTACTGAGAAAATAGTTCAAGCACAACTTACCCGTTTTAAAACATGACCTCTGCAAACCTACTAAGGTCAATGAGACTTACAGTAGTTACTCAGTGAGCCCTGCTTGCATAAATTAAAGGTGCCTAAGGGTAGCTATGAAACCAGGTATTTGATTTTTCCAGGGCACCTACATATTAAGAATTAACAATGAATTGCCATTCTACCAGAGCAGCTTTCAGGTTCATTAAAAAAAAATAAAAAAAAGAAAAAACACAAAACCCAAACCAAACCCAACTGGGTTGTGCATACCTCCTCTTCAACACAAAAGCTTTCCTACTTAATGTTAATCAGATTATGGAAGTTTCATATTAAACTGAGTAGGTAAGTGAGACACTATATATTGAATTACTTTCAAAAAATGTCCAATGTATGAGGCAAGCATTGCTTCTTCCTGGTGTATTCTTATACAATATATTTAAAAAAATAGGAAAAACCATGACTAATCTAGCTGCACAAGTCAGTATTAAGCAAAACTGTAAAGAGAGAAAACTTATTTCACTCAGGTCAGGATTTGCAGCAGCAGCTCCCAGCTCTGTGCTTGGCTGCTTCCATTTGTTACTGCAGTGGCTGCACTTCAGAGCAGTGTGTGAACCAGGACAGTCAAACCCTTCAGCTTCAGAACTCCTGTATTTAGGTTTTTACCTATGAAATACTGGAAGTATTCTGATTTTCCACAGAGAGCATCCTATAAAGTGAGGGGAAAAAATACTGTTCCTAAAACTAACACTGCCTTTTATTACACATATAATGAACTTATTGTCACTCCCTTCACTCTCTTAGTATTTCCTTTCAAAGCACCATGTAGTTCAGAGATGTCAACTATCAGGGATAATCTGCTACATTAGAAATTCACAGGGTGTCCTTAGCAGTGGAAGAGGACACCACAGAGGCTTGTTCCAAAAGAAGTGGAAAAAAAAGCCATCCACAAAGTATTTGCAGCGTGGAACAGCAGCTCTTTGAAAGCACACACTACATCAAAATATGAAACGCAAGATGACCACAGTACAAATCATGCAATATCACAGGTTATTTAATGTCTTTTTAAGCAAGCTCTTCTTTCCATCAAAGGGTGGCTACTACAGTTCACATTCTGTCTGGAGCCTTTCTGCTCCTGCGATAGAAATAGCATCACTATCTACCCTTTATTACTACAGCAGATAAGCATTTCACAGTCATTAGTATGTTTATCCACAGAACGCTTTTGGAAAGCACCGCTATTCCCAATTCAAAAGCAAACACAGGACTGACTGGTGCAGAAAGACTGATCCAAGGTCACCGAGTAAGTCTGTGGTAAAGTAAGAAACTTCACCCAGTTTTGCCTTCCTGCAACTAATACTTTCTATTAATGAGTCATTGCTGCTCCTCTAAATTATTCTTTCAGCAGGAAGAGACAACAGACTGCCTGTGGCATTCAAACTCTACATGCTAATAGCAGCTCTGCTCCAGGGTTTGCTAAAAAAAAAAAAAAAAAATCACACCCAAGGGCCTTGTTCTGTACTGTCACAGGATCCTGCTTGTACACTGGGCTGCTGTGGGGGAAAAAAGGAATATACATATCTATATATATCTATAAATATATAGATATATATATATATGTATATAATTAGATAGCCTGCCTCGTTTGTGACCCAGCTCTTTCCCTGGAGAAACAAAACCCAGTCCTTGAATAGTTTTACTCCCCCACGCCACAGCCCACCGGGCAAGGGCAAAGAGCAGGGAGGAAGGGACAGTCAACTGGGAGACAAGTTATGCAAAGCTGGGGGCCGGGGCGGGGAGCAGCGCTCCCTGAGGCCCACAGGCAAAAAAAAAAAAAAGAAAAACAACCCAAAAACCAAAAAACCCAAGTTGTGTTGGCGGGTCACGGGGGTCACAGTGCCGGGGTCACAGCCCCGGGGGCTCCGCGGGAGAAGGACCCCGGCACGGGGGAACACCGGGAGCCTGCGGGGCTCCCGTCCGACCCCGCACAGCGCAGGGAGCCCTCTCCCAGCTCCCCCACCGCCGGGGACGGCCGGCCGCGACCCCACACCCCGGGGTCCTGCGACAGGCGGTCACCGACCCAGCCCCGGCACCCTCCCCGCCGCCTGTCCCCCGCCCCAAGCTCGGCCCCGGAGCGCCGCTCCTGCCGTACCTGTGCGGGGAGGCGGCGGGGGACCGAGGGGCTGCGTCGCCCGGCCGGCGGGTCCCGCGGAGCTCCGCGGAGCGGCCGCGCCCGGCCGTGCCCCGCTGCCGCCGCCGCGGCCCCGCCGCGCCTCGCTGCCCTCGCCTCCCGTTTGACCTTTCCGTGTCTCCGCCGCCCGTCCCCCGGCACCCTCTGACGTCACCGCCATGGCAACCAATCCCCGCCTCTCCTGGCCCCGCCTCCAACCCCGCGCGCCCGCGCACGCGCCGCCGGCGGGAGGGGCGGGGCCGCGCGCCCCCCGCGGCCAATGAGCGCGCGCCGGGGGCGGCCTGGCCCCGCCCCCCCGGAGTCACCCACAGGGCACAGAACCGATAATGAATATAAATATTGATATTACACACATTTACATTATATATCCGTGTGTGCATGTATGTGTGTGTGTGCATGTATCTATGCATGTATATATATATATATATATATATATATATATATATACATGTGTATGCATATATGTATTCTTTTTTGCCCCCACAGCAGCCTAGTGCACAAGCAGGAATCTGAGACAGTTACAGAGCAAGGCCCTTAGGGGTAATTTTTCTTTCCTTTCCTTTCCTTTCCTTTCCTTTCCTTTCCTTTCCTTTCCTTTCCTTTCCTTTCCTTTCCTTTCCTTTCTTTCCTCTTCCTTTCCTCTTTCCATTCCTTTCCTTTCCTTTCCTTTCCTTTCCTTTCCTTTCCTTTCCTTTCCTTCCTTTCCCTTTCCTTTCCTTTCCTTTCCTTTTCCTTTCCTTTCCTTTCCTTTCCTTTCCTTTCCTTTCCTTTCCTTTCCTTTCCTTTCCTTTCCTTTCCTTTCCTTTCCTTCCTTTCCTTTCCTTTCCTTTCCTTTCCTTTCCTTTCCTTTCTTTCCTTTCCTTTCCTTTCCTTTTCCTTTCCTTTCCTTTCCTCTTCCTTCCTTTCCTTCCTTTCCTTTCCTTTCCTTTCCTTTCCTTTCCTTCTTCCTTTCCTTTCCTTTCCTTTTCCTTTCCTTTCCTTTCCTTTCCTTTCCTTTCCTTTCCTTTCCTTTCCTTTCCTTTCCTTTCCTTTCCTTTCCTTTCCTTTCCTTTCCTTTCCTTTTTTTAGCAAACCCTGGAGCAGAGTTGCTGTCAGCTGCAGGGTTTGAATGCCGGGGACAGTCCGGTGTTCCTGTGGGCACGTGTGCCCGGGGAGTGTAGGATGTGGGAGCACTCAGTCCTTCATGGAGTCAGTGCTTCCTTCCTCTCTGAAGGGAGAGAGGGAATGCAGGGTCCTGGTCGATGGCAAGTTGAACATGAGTGCCACGGCAGCCTGGAGGGACATCCGTGTCCTGGAGTACCAGGGGCAGCACTGCCAGCCAGGCAAGGGGATTGTCCTGTCCTGCCCTGCTCTGCACTGGGGCGGCCTCACCTCGAGTGCTGGGGGCAGTCTTGTGTGCCACAATATAAAGACATTAATCCATTAAAAAGTGTCCAAAGAAGAGCCATGAGGGTGATGAAGGGTCTGGAGGAGAAGCCATACGAGATGTGGCCGAGGTTATTTGCTCTGTTCAGCCTGGAGGATACTGAGAGGAGAACCCATTGTGGTCTGCAGCTTCCTCACAAGGAGCAGCATCAATCTCTTCTCTCAGGTGACCAGCAACACGACCCAAGAGAATGGCCTGAAGTCGTGTCAGTGCAGGTTTAGGTTGGATATCAGGAAAGGGTTCTTCACCCAGAGGGTGGCTGGGCACTGGAGCAGCCTCTCCAGGAAAGTGGTCACAGCACCAAGCCTGACAGAGTTCAAGAAGCGTTTGGACAATGCTCTCAGGCGCTTGGTGTGACTCTTGGGGATTGTGCTGTGCAGGACCAAGAATTGGGCTCAGTGGTCCTTGGTGTTCCTTTCCAACTCGGGATGTTCTCTTTGATTCTGGCTGGTTCTGTTCTGTGAATTTAAATGCTGCCTTTTCTATGCACACATTTACACGAGCCCAGCTCGTGCCATCACAATTTGCCTGCTCCTTTCCATCTCTAGTGTTCTTCCACATCCCATGGCACTTAAATATTCCCTGGGGATCAAACTGTCTCTCCAGTGCCACAACTTACAGCACGTTCCCATTGTTTAGAGAACATATGAGTAATTGCTTTTTCTTCTCCCAAAATACTTGGCAGAGAAATCATATATGTAATATGTATAACATATGGAAGGCTGCATATTTCAATGCCTCAGTGCACAGTGTGTGCATAAATGTTTTATGTGTAAATGCTTTGCTTAAAACACTTGTCAGCTGTGAGCACGTGCAGCTTGCAACGTGTGTAAGGTCAGTGTTAGACTCTGGGTTTGTACTTTGTTTTATTAAAGGTGTGTGCATTATCAGCATGTTACATTTTTCGGGCTTTCAGTCAAGATACGTACACAGGCATGATATTTAAATATGCTATCAATTAGCAATTACACTGCCTTTCATCTGCCCGACATGCAGAACACACTGCATACTTTATGTGTGCCACTTGCTGTCATTTTTGGAGCTGTGACAAATTTCAAATGATTTTAACCAGAATATTCATTCAGAAATACAGTCCTGTATTCATCAAAAATATAAGCTGAGATGTATTCATCAAACCTTTCCTGAAGGTGGATAAAAGGGCATGGATACAGTTTTCCTGCCTTTGAAATGCACAATGCCTTTCTTCCAGAGTATTAAAAAACCAGTTTAAATCCTATCACGGCATGACCAGGATCTGCAGTGTGAATTCATGCATGATCTGGGTCTTGCTCATTTAAAGGCAGAGTTTTAATAAGGAAATAATTTTTAAGAGACATTTCTAGCTATCACTGAATTTGTGACATGGCTTATTTCTTACCAGCCCAAGTAGAATTAGTGTTGTATTGCTGGCTGGCAATGCTGTGGTTGTGGGTTTGATACCTGTATGGGCCATTCACTTAAGAGCTGGGCTTAGTGACTCTTGTGGGTCCCTTCCAACTCGGAATATTCTGTGATTTTGTGAAAACACTGCAACTGGCTGCTGTTCAGAGCAGGATTGTTTGCGTGGTGGGCAGTGGAGGTGACACCAGCCTGTCCTGGGAGGCCGTATGTGCATCTGCTGGCTTTGCACAGCAGTTCTGGTAGGTGCCAGCTCTGCTGGAATTTGCTTTTTCATGGGTTCCTTTAATTCCAGTCTCCAAACCATGAGCCGGACTGTGGCCAGCTTGCAGGGCTGTGAAGGGGACGAGTTTGGCCAGCCAGATGCAGCCAGGAGTGACAGACACTCATCCGGGCTGGATGTGCCTGTCAGCCAGGATAAACTGCATATCAAGACACCAGGACTTGGACCTTCATATTTTTAATGCTGAAAAAGAGCAGTGTCCATGTTACTGACCCCCAAATCAGGAAGAAGACTTTGAAAAGCTGACTTTTAGGAAGGGCATATATAAATGGGCCAGGAGGGATGTATCAGTATGACCTCAGTGTTTCCTTTCAGCACATCTCCTGTTGCTCCCCACTTCAGCAAGGAGAGCCCTTTCTTTTCTCCCCAGAGGTCAAGTGATATAATCAGTGTTTGTGGGAGACATAAATACAGTCCTCAGCATGAGTAAATTCAAACCAAATACACTTCTTTGGCATTTTTATCCATGAAATCTTAAAAAAAGCCAAGATAAGCCCATAATGACTAATTGGACGTGACGAAAGGAGATGGCACAACAATGTAGGTGAGGGAGGAGATGGAGAAATCAGTCCTGAGGAAAGATCTGGCACCCACAAGGCATGAGAGAGCCAGAGCTCATCAGTTCAAATATAATCTTCCAGAAAGGGAGGGGGCAAAAAAAACCCCAACCCACCAATGCCTCTCATTCTTGCACAGAAAATGCCAGGCTCCTGCACCTGATTTCCATGAGAAAGGCCACTTCTGGCATTGACATTCTGCTGCATGGAGTCCCTGCCACAGAGCTCCTCCTCAATGCAAGGCTGAAAGAGGAGGGGAGGAATGAACTCTGCTTTCCGAAAGGGCTGGAGCTGCCAAAGAGGCCCATGGAAAGCCAATTGTGCAATGAGGGAAAACAGGGAGGGAGGATCCCTGCTCATAGACACAGTGAAACGCCTGTCGAAAATAAGTGGGAGAAGGGCTAAGAGGCGTTTTGGTGCATTTATACAGATGTCGGGTGAGCGCTGGTTTAAAGCAAAGTTGTTGACGAGGACAGGGATGTGGGGTTGATTTTAAATGCTGAGGCTGTTGCACTCAGGCCTTCCCCTCATATGCATAGCATCCATAAGTGCTGCTGATTTCAAATCCCAGCTCTCACAGAGGTTTTTAAGCACTTCTCTTTCGTAGATCCTGGAGCGCTTCACAAAGACAGAGCTATAAATAAGATGGATGGGAAAGTGAGGAATTGAGAGGGGCTTTTAAAGGGCAATGGATTGTTTCTTCAAGGGTTTCTGTGGATAAGAACTAGATAAGAACTGTCATTTTACTTAATATAAAATATTTTGCAATGGCACACCATGTCAAATTACTTGTGTATGGATATTTATATTATTAAGGCAAAGTTTTGTCATGCTGTGTCCAAATTGTCTCTAGCTAGGCTTTTGGAAAGTACAAAAAGAAAAGCACCTAATGTTAGATTTTAACACAGCCCATGGATGTTTTAGGCACTTTTAAACTGAACAGATGAAAACCTTTTATTCCTAAACACCAGAAATGTATTCCTATACCAGAAATCCAGCGATATTTATGTAACTGTGTAATTTGACCTGTCTGTTTTACATGTTCTCAAATGTTTATTATAGGCAGCTTTCAAATTAAGCGGGCTTGAACATCTGATGCTCTCTTCCCTGTCTCTCAAAGGCTGTGCCAAACCCATACCGTGTGAGTGACACTGCTGTTAAAGGGGTAGCATTTGTATTTTATCACAAGGTGTGCAGAGAGGAAAAGGAGAGCACTCTGGTCCTGATTCCAGCTCTATGCTCCAAGCAGCCATTTAATTTCTATCTTCCTCATCTTCCCCCTCCATGGAGCCAGGTACAATAGTTCCTTATTCTCCAAAGTGGCACGAAGCTTAATTAACCTTGAGAAAAGGAAGGGATAAATTGCCAACAACAACAGGGAGAGAGTGTGGAAAACCCCAGCACTGTAAGCATCTCTGTGTTCATACTCACCTGTGTGGGACCATTTTACCACTGATGCTTCACTGCACCACAAACTTGGCAATTTTGGGAAAGCCTTAAGCACTTTCAGTACATTTCAAATAACATTATTATGTAACCAGGAGGCAGCCACAGACTGATGGCTCAGCAATGTTTTATGCAGCAATCCTTCCACTCAAGGGTGACCTTGTAACTGAATAATCAAAGCCATGTTCTACTCACAATTGCACCTGTACTGCCACTGTTTACCCTGCAATAGCACGTGAAGGCCCCATTGTATAAGGCACAGCAAACCTGTTGCCATTTGGTAGAGACTGGAAGTGGGAGGGCAAGCAGTAATATATCAGAAAAGTAGCTCTTGCAGGAGGAAAAAGCAGGTCTCCCAAGTGCTATGCCCCATGAACAAGAGCTTTTAGGGATAAAAGGACATATTTGCTTCTGGGAATGTGAATATAAAATGCTGGAAAATCACAATGTCTGCAGCAGGATTTGTTCTTTGTTTATTCTTCTTGCTGGCTGTAGAAGTGCTTGTTTGGTTATTTGGGGGTTTGGCTTTTTTTCTCCGACACTTCAATATTTAGGCAAATATTAAATTACAATTTAATTATCAATGTTCTTATGAGAAGCATGATTTTATCTGAAGCACATTATTTTTTTTCCTAATAACAGGCCCAAAATATCAACAGTTTTATTTCAATTTTTTTTTGTTGGAAAAGTTAATTGTTCCTGAAGTGATGCTGCTTTTGTAGTGCTCTTTTATAGGGCATGAAACAATGAATCTTCAAGTCACACTCCCCACTTTCTACCCATTTCTCTGTCACTATCAGCTCTGCTTTGGTTTGATCTAACCAGATGGTATCTCACAAGATGCTAGACATGAATATTTCATATAGTTTAGAAACTGTTTTTCCTCAATCTTTAGTGGTAAAATGTGTTGATTTAAGACTTTTCACAACTTGAGATACTTTCTGGCCGGGCGCCACAACTCAGGCCAAAGACAGCTGAGCATTGTTGTCATCTCACAATGTGGGAAGCAGAGGATGTTTTGGACTGCTGGAAAAATTGAGCTGAAATTTTCCATTAAAAGAAAAAGAAAGCATTGTTCAGACAGCAATCTTCCAGTCGAGCTGTACTTAAGTTATATTTTTTTGGACATAAGTGGAAAGTCAGAGACATTAGATCAATGCAATTTTTGATCCATTGAATCAGCAGCCAAGTCAATTTCAAATCTCTGAGCCAGCAAACACTTTGCTTTCATTCAAGGTTGGTTTTATTTCAGTTTAGGCCATTTCTAACACTTCTTTCTTATTTACAGTATCAAAGTCTTCAGCCACTGTATCCTGTGATATAACTCAATTAACAGTCACCTGCCTTTCCCTCAGTCTTTGCTTTTGCACCTCTTTGGAGATTTGAGTGATTCCTTTTGATTTAGGTCTGTGTTGGTTTTAGTGGATAATCGATATCAAGTTACAGGTGCTGCACTGAAGCTCTGGAGCTTGCAAAACCAGTTTTTTGGTTTCTTCAGCTGCACATGAAAATTTTATTTTAGCTTTTCAGACACAATCCAGCTCCAGATTAAGACAAACACAGTTTTATTCACTTGCCCAGACATAAAACTTCTGTGCCATTTAGGATGTCCTAGACAACTACAGCTCTTGCTTCAGAAGGTCACAAGTCCACTCTAGGTTCTGTGTCATTTCTGACAGTCCTATAAATGCATCTGAGATACCCTGGGGCATCTCCAGTGTCTCTTGGCACGTGCATTTCACTTGGTTAAATGTAACTGGGCTGTGTGCAGGCATTTCTCTCTGGGGTGGATGTCTGTATTCCCA
This sequence comes from Motacilla alba alba, assembly GCF_015832195.1. Taxonomy (NCBI): domain Eukaryota; kingdom Metazoa; phylum Chordata; class Aves; order Passeriformes; family Motacillidae; genus Motacilla; species Motacilla alba. Next base: position 144,703,641 of record NC_052017.1, read on the forward strand.
GCAGAGCCAACAGAGACCCAGCCAGCAGAGCCTGGAGAGCATCCAGCTGACCAGGCCTTAAGTGTCCACGTTGGGGTATGGGATCATCATGCTTTTCTGGTGGACATTCAGTTGATACGTTTTCTTGAGCAGAGAGTGTTTTGCTCTTTTGGTGTACATGCTGAAATCTGATTTAAAGAGTCTCTGCACACCAGAGAAGGAGCCACATAGGAGGAGCTAAGTAGCAAAGGATTGAGGATCCAGGACTTTCTTTTCAGCTAGAAGGCTAACACCTAAAAAAGGCAGACAAATTCCCAAGCAAAATCCTTCTTAACCCAGTTGTGGTGCTTCTCTGTTCCCCAAAACAAGCCTTGCAATCTCCTGGAGTGGCGGATGGTCCATTCATATAAATGAGCAGTTGTAGTCCCTCAAGTCGCACTTTATGCCACATCTGCTCTGGTTTAATTTCTGTTCTGCATCATAATCATATGATACTCCTGTTAGGCACACACTCCACATGGAATCTGTGAGGTGTAGATTCCCATGTATTATCAGTTGGAAGTAAGAAGTATCAAATATCAACCCCTCTTCAGGAAGATGTGGGAGACAAGCAGTGGCAACAGTGGAAGAATAGCTGGGAATTGAAATCAGAGATCCAGGATGATAGAGAAGATCAAGCAGATGTAGCACAGGGCAGAAGAAAATAAATAAGAAGGACAAAACAGATGGATTGGAGAACATGGAGATAAAGGAGAAGAGGGAATAGCATGCTACTTGAGAGGCAGTATCAGACAATGCTGGAAAAAAACAAGATAAAGAGCAGAAGAAGGCGTTGGTGCTTTGGCTGGACTACGGTATCGCCCCAGGACACCAGCGGGACAGTGTTGAGATTAACAAGAAATCTGTGAAAGCAAAGGAAAACATTTAGGCAGTGTTTATCAAAGCAGTTTAAAGAACAGTGTAATTCTGCCCTGATGGCAGAACAGCATGGGGGTCGCAGCATCTCTGCCCTCTGACACACCAGAGGCAGAACAACTCCTGAGTCAGTGAGTCCCACTGTCTGCTATTACAAACAGCCTCATGAGCAGGTCCAAACCTGTCAAATTTTGTCACAAAAGTAGTTTGGATGCCCCCCATTCTTAACACACTGCAGCAATTAGACCTCCCTGTTCAGTTGGTTACAAATCTGCACTAATTTTTTTCTGAGACAATTTATATCACCTGTTTCTGCACCAGAATTAGCTTTTCACTTAAATAGTTTTCCCCAGTGTTTCCCTCCTTGCTGTATTTTTAGAAGGCAGTCATGTTCCCTTGTAGCCACTCTTCTGCCAGACTAAACAAGGCTTCTTATGAAACAGGACATTATAAAATAGGCCCTCCATTCCCATGGTCCTTCAAAAAGCCCTTCCTTTTACTTAGTCCACACTGAACCTGTCTTTTCTGAACTCATTCAGTCAGATGTGGGCACAGTTTTCAGAGGGGCTGGAGGGACAGAAGTGTTTGCTTGTGACCACAGCTGCATTCCAGAGGTTTCAAGAGTCTTGGTTTCAGCCTCTCCAGTCATTCCACACATAACAGGATCCATAGCATAGGATCCATAGCATGTCTCAGTCATGGTCCCTTACAGGCCATTTCTGCCCTTCCAGTGGAATACTTGAGGGGTCGTGGGCTTCCAGACTTGGCCATTTCCCTCAACAGGACAGGACCTCTGGCTGGAGTTAACTTGCCTCCAGGAAGGCTGTGATTCCCCCTTCTCCTCATTACCAGTAGTGTAGAAACCCTTTACATGAGGTGAGTTAGATTCATACCTGTATGTGAGATGGCAGTTCTTCTGCTTAGTTTTAAAGCCTCCACCTGTGTCCAAACCCAAATGCTGGCAATACATCGGGGAGAGGTTCTGCCACACAGCACTTATGAAGCTCTGTGAGGGATCCCAGTCCTACCAACCCTCCAGCAATTGCAGGAACACAGCAGTTGTTGCCCAGCAATACTTTTCCTGCAAGGAGCATTGCCTGCCATGCTTCCCTTGAAAAGACAGCACAACACTTTTTTTTTTTCCCTAAAAATCAGAGCAAAGTAAAATAAATGTTGAAAATAAAGGAAGTGTTATTCCCCAAGGTCATCTATCTTTATGATCTCACCAACTTCCTTTATACCACCTTTATCTTTATTGGTTTTCCTCAGGAGGATTTAACCTTCAGACTCCTTATTCTAAGCATGGGAGCTCTTTTGCAGTGGCTGCAAATATTCTTCCTGAGTTATATTACTTTTCTTACTTTTCAAAACTAGTCCACCACATTTTTGTTTTACAGCTGTTATAATCACAGTCATTGAAGTGCTGGTCAGAAGAGACTTCTGAAGGTCTCTTGTCCAACCACTCACTCAAAAGCAGGTATTGTACTAGCACCTGCTGGGATAAGCCATGGCTTTGACCTTTAAAAATGCCCAGCAAATCCACAACCTCTATGTGGAAACCCATGCCTGAACTTCATCACCCTCAAAATTAAAAAAAAAAATTACCATTTTGTCCAGCCTCAAGTTTCCATGGTGCCTTTTGTGGCCATTGTTCTTCTTCTTATCCTGTCTTCCAGGGTTGAGAGCACTTGTCTACACTGTCTTTATAGCTCTCATCTTGCTGTAGCTGAAGAGAGCTCTCAGATGGTCCCAGACTTTGCTCTGCCAGAGAAAACAGGCCCAAAGAGTTGCCCTAGGTGGAAATGGGGGTTATGGTCACAGAATCATAGAATATTTCAAGTTGAAAAGGCCCCATAAGGATCTTGGAGTCCAACTCCGTGCTCCTTGCAGGACATCCTATCACAGAGCCTGATGAGTAAGAGCATCATCTGGACACCTCTGCTTGGGCAATGGGCTCAGATGTCCCTATGTGAGGCCATTGGAGCCAACTGGGATCAGCTGTGTCCCACATGGGGAGCCCTGGCCTCTCCTCCCTGTAGCCCCATGACCTGCCCCTGAATGTGGCCAAATTCTGCCAAAGCACCAGGCTGACCAGACCAGATCCCATTGGAGTTGCCCCTTGGCTCATTGCTGAGGTTGCTGGAGCAGGATCTTAAGAAGTTTCCATGGACTCTCATAAGGGGAGGGCATATGGAGGTAGACTTCCTTACAAAATCTTTAATGCTGAAGTCTCTCACCCAGAACATCCAATTTTCTGTATTTTAGAAATTGATTGTTCTAATTTGTCTTCTAATAAAAACAAACCCTTCATCATCAACTCTCTTTTAGTGGTTTGGTATGCTCATCCTGAGGACCATTCACAAGTGGGTCAGCACTCTGGCTTTGGCTCTGCTCTGGTGCCATCACAGTGTGTCAAACCTGTCATCACATTCTTCCCTTGTCACCTTGGCTGTCCTACCAGAAGGACTTTGCTGGTGATCATTATAGTCTCTGCTCACTTCTGAGTCCCCTCCACAAGAGAGGGTAATCCATCTCACTGAAAACCGTGGGGAAAAAAAGTTCTTTCTTGCTTCAGTCTGTAATTACATTATCTTTAGTTATTACTCCACTCTCTCTGCTGGATAGAAATGCTTTTACCCTCTTCTCTTTTTAATTATATGGCTAGAAATGTTTTACTGTGGCTTTTGTCTTGCTGTGTTAACTATTCTCTCCAGTGTTTCCCTAGACCAGAACAACATCTGTGTACACCACGGAGGCCACGGTTCCCATCAGGTTTTGATGGATGGACCTCCACCAACCTTCAGAGTTCCTTGCAGAACGCCATTCACTGCTGTTACCTAAAAAGTAATTGGAAATATTATTGGAAACCTTGCTTAATGTAGCTCCAGAGACTGGCTGGGAATTAATGGCTATGGCAAGCTCTACCTCATCCAAAATTTCTTCTGAAAAACCTCAAACGCTAAGGACAAACTGGATGGAGAGCAGAGGGAGGGATTCGGCCTCAGCAACTGCGATGCAGTCTTGAAGGATGATGACTTCTCTTTTATAGTGTCAGACACCTGCTGGTGGGGATGTTCTAAACAGAAAAAAGTTTTTGGCATCAGCTATTTTGCCAAAGTCCCTTTCTTTTGTAAAAAGTGGATCATATTCCTTAATTTACGGACTTGGTTAATCATTTCAGATATCTGAAAATATTCGGAAAATTGTTTTTTTTTTTTTTTTTTTTTACAGTGATCAGTGAGACAAAATTTCAAAAATAAACAAAATTGGAAAAATCCACAAAATAAGCAACAGTGGGGCCATTATCTTGCTCTGGGCTGACTGGCATAGCTGGCTATAGCTATATTTTAAAATTTCTACCATTCAAGACAGGATGGGCTCATGCAGACTGTACTGACTCTTGCATGGTGTGCAGGAATTCTTTGGGAAGACACTAACTGGCTAAAATAAAAGCATCTCAGAGTGTAAGATAGGGAGAATTCAGTCCCAGTGTCCAAAAACTTTCCCTGCATTTTTCCATCTGTTTGTGTAAGTATAACCTGTATGACAGGTCTGGTAATTTATATTAAAATAAATTATGTATTTGAAAAAAACAAGGGAGGGGAGGATCCACAACTGTAAATCAAACACTGGAGTTCTAAGACTTGTAAAGATACTTAAAAAGAAATTATTTGCTCCATCCCTATGAGAAGTTGCTGACATGGAGTTGTTAAGAATAAAGCATATCCCATGTAGTTCTTCAGCCCAGTGTGGAAAGGAAAAGCAGGTTTGCCTTGGCTGTTATAAAAAAATCTTGCCACAGCCCTGTGGAAATGTCCTCTCTGACAGGCAAAGAGAACTGGTCTGGATGGGCTCTGCTTAACCCAGGTGATACCCCACATCAGCACATGTCAGATCCTCAAGGCTATTTTCTGTGATGAGACATGAGGAATTGATGGAGGAAGGCAGAGCTAAAATGTCTGGGAAGGAGGAATGTCCTTCACCAGAAGAAATCACTGTAAGGGGGAGGGTGCAACTGCCTGAAAAAGTTGTTCTTGAAGAGAAATTATAAATTACTCACTTTACACCAACAAGGTCATTTGGGGCTGACAGGTTTGCCCCAGCACCACACTGGTTGGATGTTCTTATTGCCAGGTTTCCTGGTGATACAGAGCTTACTCAGATACAATTTCTGTAAGATAATGTTCTGGGAAAAGATGCAAGTGTTTGGAAGAGTGTTAGAATTCAAATAATCATAATAACTTTGAGAAATAGCCTAGAACTGATAAAGCAAAATTCAGTAAAAGCAAGTGCAAAATGTTTTGCCTTTGAAAGAAAAACAAAATCAATAAAAGTTCAAAATGGTCAATATTAGTCTATGCCCCTGTATATTAAAAAAAGAATACAGGGCTGTGTTAGACCAGGGGCTGATATAAGCCAGCAGATAAGATGCTGTTGAGCCGTTCTTGTGTATGTCACATGTAAGAGATAAAGGCCATTATTCCACTCTGTTTAGCAGGGACAAGACCTTTCCTGCAGTGTGTGTCCCATTTTGGGCACACATACCTTAGGAAGCAGGGGGTGTGTATGTGCACACAGACATCTCTGTGCACAGGGCAGAGCCCAGCAGAGCCACAGCAGAGCTCAGAGATTGGTACAGCGTGACCCTATGGAGAAAGGGTGACCAAAGCAGGGTTGTTGGTTTAATAAAAACAGCATAAAAATGTGGATGTAGAAACAGACTTCAACAGGGAGCAATGCTGCAAAGGGGATAATCACTGTTTGTTCCCCAAACCAGGACTGAAGAGGCATTTGTTGCATGCTAAGAGCAACCCTGCTTGGACATTAGGAAACAATTAGCAATGAGGAGGTGGGGATGAGTTACAGGGAAGGCTGTGACAGCCCAGGATGGGGTCAGCAGGCAACTCTGGAGGGCGTCAGTACCTTTCAGTCACCTGTGAGATGATGTGATTTGAGTTTCCATCCTGCACTGTGCTTCCTGAGAAAAGAGCCTCCCCATTCCCTTGCTTTCTTTCCCCTCCAGAGCAGGACAGGAGGCAACAAACAGGAGGTGGCTGTGCTTTTTTGTTCTCAGCTCTCTCTTCCTATCCTTTAGGATATTCTTCATCTTTCCATCAAATTCACATTGATAATGCTTTTGAAGCAAGAATTGCTGCTTTTTTTCACTTGGTACTATTACAAATGACTTATTTTCTTCTTCTTATTTTTCTTTTTCTTTCTTTTTTTTTTTTTTTTGAGTGAATATTCAGTCATTTCTAAGTGTTGGGAAAAATTGTGACTTCATGGTTGAGGTTGCCCTTGAGTATTGCATACCAGCGTCACAGTAATGACATTACCTTCCTTACTGGTGCCCAGTGTAACAGTATATCTTTGTCCTCCAAAGTCTTTCTGCTTTTCCTTATCACCACATTCACTCTCTGGAAGCTGGCCAGATCCACGTCCTCTGGCCAAGGGGATCAGACGGGGTGAGAGAACAGAAAGGCAGTGTTCTCTCTGTAGTCCTACACTCCCGGGCAGGAGCAGCCAGCTCAGCAGCAGTTTCTCTGAGGAAGGCTCACAATCACAAAACAACCTGCCAAGACAGGACTGGAGAAGCAGGAGAAGGCCTGAAGGACAGATGCCGCTCACACCATCTCCCCATCCTAAGGAAAAGTCAGTAAGAAGAAAATGCACAGCCTCTCTCTCATTAATTCTAGACCTTCTCTGATAGATACATTATATTTTCAGGGTTTGACTATTTCTGTGTTGCATCTTTCATCAATGAATGTGAAGAACATATGAGAATTGTAGAAGCACAGAAAAGCTGGGGTTGGGAGGGACCTTAAAAATCACCAAGTTCCAAGGCCCCCACCATGGTCAGGGACACCTTCCACTAGAACAAAGTCTCACCCAGCCTGGCCTTGAATGCTTCCAGGCATGGGGCATCCAAAGTTTCTCAGAGCAACCTGTTCCAGTGCCTCACTACCCTCACAGGAAACAATTTCCTTCAGACATCTAAACTAAATCTCTCCTCTTTTAGTTTAAAACCATCCCCCACCTCATCCTATCACTATCTGCCCAAGTGAAATGCCACATGAGAACAACAGGAGAGCAATCACAACAATATACAGAAGGAAGGGCAGCAATTTCTTCCCTCAGAACATTCTTTCTTAAGATCTCTCAGCTCCTCCACCCTCCTACTTTGATTAGCTGTTCTTCCCCACCCCTGAAACTGCATTAATTTGCTGGCACACTTTGAGCATGGTAAGTGTTGAAACTACGGTTTTAAAGCCAAGGAAAATCCTACCAACTCAGGAAGTCAGGTGTTGTCAAAACAAACATTGCTGTTTTCTGAGCTGCCACAATTTGCACCTATGTTAGTTTCCTCCTTGCCCTGCAGGAGAGTAGACCTGGAGCTGTGTTCAGCAAGCACACCACCTTCCCAACATGAGCTTTGTTTAGCCCTGAAGAGAAGGGAATGTGACCTTTTCTCGTCATTTGTGGCATCTTGCAGCTGGCCTTAAGCTGTGCATGGGTTGTCCCAATCCCAGTTTGCTCTGTCACAGCGTGCTGTGCACTCCGGGTGGGTGTGAGTGGGGTGTGTGTGCCAGGGCTGCTCCAGGAGTGCTGAGACAGACACAGGCAGCCACAGGGGCACCACACTGGCAGATTTCAGAGGTGTAATTTCATTGTGGCAGGGATTGAAAAGCAAGTCAACATCAGCTCAGCCAGTACAAAACTCTTACCCATGGCAATGCACCCAAGGTTTGTCTCATCTAAAAACTTTTTGACTATTATTTCACCTGTGTTTTCCTTCCCATGTGGATGAGAATGAGCTGTATTGTATTGCATTGTGCTCTTCTTTTGCAGCCAAGCTGCTTTGTACACTTTATCTTATTAATGACTGGAGCTCACCAGGAGCAGAGGAGGAATTTGCACTCCTCGAGGCAATTATCCAAAACCTCTATGAGATATCTTAAGCTTTTGCAATTCAGAAACAAAGGGAGGGGGGAGCTTTGTGCAAATTCCAAATTGGGACATTTTCAACTCTAATGATTTTTTAAAATTATTTTTAAAAGTCAACGTATCTGTGTCTTTGCCAAAAAGCTCATAAACTTTCTGAGAATGACTGCAGAGGATCAGGCAGTACAGAAAGGGGTGCTGAAGCTTGGAGGAGCGGGGGTGCTCATGCCAGGAATGCTCATAGAAGCAAAGTCCTGGAGGAGTCAGAAGCTGGTGCTGATGAGTTTGACCACCTGGCACACAGGTTTGGATGAGGTGCCCAGCTTGCTGACAGGTGGTTTTCTTCCTGAGCATTAGCTCTGTCAGCACAAACCCATTAATCTGTTTTAAATAAATGCCACTGTAAGTACAGAACCTGGCCTGACTCCAAGGAAGTGCTAAAAACCTCCATCCCTTTTTCCATGAAGCCAAAGTTGCAGGTGGTCCGTCCTTTCAAGAATTTGCTGCTGTTCTGTGAAGAAGTAAAAAGAAACTCTAAAAGGTTGTAAAAAGCCCATGTATTCCCTAAAGATTATCTGACCTCATGAAAGAAAAGGTATCGTTTCTCTTCTCTTTTTTATCAGTATTATAAAAGTGGTATTTAAATAGTATTTTCTCTCTCACAATTCAGGGGAAATATCAAAACTAAAATGGTGTGTATAAAAGAACCCCCATTTTCTTGTAACCTCTGCATCTCTGAAAAATCCCCAAACAATCTAACCAGATGAAAAACACAAAATAAGGAAACCAGGGCTGGTGGCTCATTGAATTAACAGTAAAAAAAAATCAGACATACCAAGAAATTTCTTGTTATTTTCAGTGCTGCTCCATATGTCATTTTTGTGGAGCACTATGTTGTAGTGATGCCCTGCTGATGTGGTAACAGAAATGATCTACAAGTATTGCCATTATAATCCTCATTTTTATAACCTGGATGTGAACATTTGCTGTTACTTGGTATCTGTTATAAAAAAATTCAATTTTCTTTTTAATGACTTGATAATTTTTCAAGTAGAAAAATATGAAAGGTTCCAAAAAGCAAAAAAGAGAAGCAGTTTTAAAATAGAGAGAAGAATCAACAAATGATAGGTTTATTAATTATTTTTAGTAGTAATAGGTGTAAGTTGTATTTGTATTGCAGTGGTGCCTGTATACTGTGTAGAATTAGGTGCTGTACAAACATTTGTTTTTCTTTTTTTTTTTTTTTAATGGATTGGGTGGTGGCAGAAAGCATTGGACTGAAAGCCTTATGAATTCTTATTTATTGTTTTTTTGTCTTTGATAGTGCCCTAGTATCTGTCTGAGGTTTGGCTTTTATTGTGATAGATGCTGTACATGTACTCAATTATCTCCGAGGTGAAAAGCACTTTAATGCATGCTCACTTTTAAGAGAGAGCTGAAACACTCTCCCCGGAAAAGAGCATATCTGCAGAGCAGGGAACAAGCCTCATCACATAAAGCACATAAAGCACATATTTCTTGCAAAGCCACGCTGTAGGGGTGCAGCAGAGGTATCTCAGCAGCCTCTGAATGTGCTGCTCTGCCTACATGGCACTGAAGACCATGGCTCTTGACTTGGGTGCTGGAATTAGTGAGGCCAGGTAGGGCCAAAGTGCTTTCCCCACTAATCCATAGGTATTCCATGGAACTACCTTGTTCAAATTAATTGTTTAATTGGACCTCCAAACTGGTGAGACCACAGAGCTGCCCCAACTCAGTGAGGCCCTAAATGTGGGTTTTTGTTTGTTTTTTTTTTTGTCTTTGTCTCGTACAGGGAGGATGGACTACTCTCTCTGCGAGGGAGGCTGTGGAGATGCGGAGGTCTCTTCTCCCCGGTGACAAGTGGCAGGACTAGAGGAAGTGGCCAGAGTAGTGTGAGGACTTAAAGAATGCAGTTACGTGTCTCAAAACACCATCCCTGTAAGTCACCATTATAGAACCTGAGATAAGCACAGACGGCACAGAAGGAAGGAGCTCCTTCCAGGCCTAATGGAGGTAGAGGTTTGGTTAGCATCCAGACAAAAATTCCCAGCATGACACAATGTGGGAAAGGAAGCAAGTGCTTATGCACTTGCCATCTCAAGTTATGGGAATGGCATCTACCCTCCCAGGACTTGGGCTGTACAAAAGTGGTACCTCCAGAAGAAGGACTCTGGGACCTCCACCAGCGAGGACCAGGATGAAGAAGCACCAGTGGGATGATGCAGGAATCTACATGGTGGTAATATCTTAACCCCTCTGTCCCTCACTGTCTTTCTCTTGCCCTCCCTTTCCTATTATTTCTATCTCTCTACCTTAAATTTACTGATAAATAAAATCCGTATAATTGACTCAGTACATGGTCTCATTTGCACCTTAACTCAGGCAGAGGCATCTCTCATAATCGAATTATAACAGGTGGTTCAGGTTAAATATTAGGAAAAATTTCTTCACTGAAAGGGTGGTTCAGGCACCAAAGCAGGCTACAGAAGGAAGTGGTAGAATCACCATAACCAGAAGTGCTGGAAAGCCATGTGGATGTGACTCTTGGGAGTTTAGGGGTGAGCACAGGGGTGGACTCAGTGACCTCAGAGGTCTTTTCCAAGCCTAATTATCCTATGAATTTCTAGATAACGTGGCTGGATTGGGCTGCTAGACCTGTGCAAAGGCCTCAGGGACTTTACCATCTTTATGCTGCCTAATGAAGAAGCAGGTGTCCTACTGATCACCCAAAAAAGACAGAAAGAAAAGGTAAAGAGCACTTTGCTCTCCATTTTGTGGAGACTGTGGTTTGGGTATTGGCCCCCACCTGAATGACATGCCCAGGATCACAGATCATTACAGGGCACAGAGACAGCTGGATCCCAGCATCATACACACAACCGTGTTTCTGACACAGTAGCTGATCCCAGACTCCTTCATTTATAATCAGTGTCTTGCAGAGGATTTGATTTGCTCAGAATCCCCCTTGGACAGGTGGCTTAGTGCAGTGTAATTGCTTTTTCCTGACCTCAACTAGGCTTGTCAGCAGAGTCAGCCTAGGTTGTGGTTGAAGATAAAAGCAAACAAAGGAATTGAGGCACTTCTAATTTTAGTAATACTCAGTTTATCCCCTTCTCACTATCTAGTCTTGAGCACCACGCTCTCAAATTTGCTTTAGCTTTTACCTCACTTTTCTTAGATTAACCATTGTGTTTCAGACCACATTTAATCAGATACATAGTAATTCTTTGGTTGGGTGCAGCATGCCCAGACAAAGCCTACTGCAATCCTTTTTCACTGTAAGTCATGCGCACTGCTCATGAAGATTCACATTTAAGCCTCCCTGTCTCATGATGCATTGTGCTGACTCCAAAGACTAAGTGAGCAGTAACTTTCATTAAAAAAAAATCATAAATATATTTTACTGCTTGGACTTGGTGCAAATGCACAACTGACTCTTTGGCTCAATAGATGTAATTGCTCTCAAGGAGCCTTTATGGTCTATTGTTTCAATTATAAGTGAATTACATAGTCCCTGAGTACTTACTCACTCTGCTTTCAAGGAGAGTGAAAAGACCAAGTCAAAGCAGAAAATTAGACAAAAAGGACATCATTTTATTGAAACTTTTCACCTTCTGAGTGAGGAAGGTAAACACATCAAGCACGGTCCAAGCCATTCCTGAATGACATATTTTATCTGCCTGAAACCATTACAAGCCCTAAATTGTATAAATTCAGATACTGAGAGAGGAAGGCAAAAATCGAAGGTAATATACGCATGGAAAAGACAAAGTTCATGAGGGATGAGACAAGGAGTAGAATGAAACAGTCTTCCTTCCAGTGATAAGTGACTGGGTAAAGGGAAAAGGAACAAAAAAAGAAGGATTGGAATTAGGTCTCTGAAAAGCTGAACTGTACTTTGAAGGACATTCTGCCCTTTTTCCTGAGTAGGAAACACTTCTGGGATCTGCAATTTCCAGTATCACATACTCGCCATTGGAAATCACAATATTCTTCAAGAAACTATGGAAAATGCTAATATCAGGCAGGAGAAGCACAGAACTGATAATCAGGCAGGAGAAGCACAGAACTGATAATACTTTGTAAAATAAGAACTTCAGGTAACAGTCCTCTCAAAACAAAGGGCAACATATGGCAATGCTTTAGTGACAACTTGGAATGAATTTGTCGTGAATAAGGGAATGGAAATAGCCTACAGCAGCAGAAAATGCATAACCAATAATAAAATATATTCTGCATGTATCCTCTATGAAGACTCCTGAAAGGAACAGTGTTATTGTAGTTCTATGGTATTTATATTAAAAAAAAATCAGTGTTTTAGCCTATATTTCATCAAGAACAGTTATATCTGGAATGTGAATGCTTAGGTGAATCTCTTGGGATTTTGGATGAAAGGATCTTCACATGTTCAATTTTCTAGGGGAGTGTCATGTACAAGACCCTCTGAGAAACATTCAGATCAATGGGGATTGAGAAGATAATGCCAGTGGAACCAGTGTTTAAATATGGCAGAGCTGTGTCCCAATATCCCACAGCCAATACACAGAAAAAATATCAGGGTGATTTGGGGTGTTGATAAAAGGACATCCATAACTCCAGGAAAGGAGAAGGAAATGTTTGTTTTCCTGTCATTTGGCTGTGATCCGTGTCTGGGCACTTGAGATGTGGACATGATTCTTGAGGGAATTCCTGGTGGAGGACAAACTGCACAAACTTGAACTTCAGTCAGACATACCAAAGTAGGGAAACAGGGATAGATAAACAGGCTTGGTGCTTGACCTGTTGGAAAGAAGGAAAATTGCATGGCAGGGAAGTGCACTGTGCCCTGTAAAAGGAAGGAAGGAAGTGGCGGAAGGAAGTGGCGGAAGGAAGTGGGGGAAGGAAGGAAGGAAGTGGCGGAAGGAAATGGGGGAAGGAAGGAAGTGGCGGAAGGAAAGAAGTGGTGGAAGTGGCGGAAGTGGCGGAAGGAAGGAAGGAAGTGGCAGAAGGAAAGAAGTGGCGGAAGTGGCGGAAGTGGCGGAAGGAAGGAAGGAAGTGGCGGAAGGAAGGAAGTGGTGGAAGTGGCGGAAGTGGCGGAAGGAAGTGGCGGAAGGAAGGAAGTGGCGGAAGGAAGGAAGTGGCGGAAGGAAGTGGCGGAAGTGGCGGAAGGAAGTGGCGGAAGGAAGGAAGTGGTGGAAGGAAGGAAGTGGTGGAAGGAAGGAAGTGGCGGAAGGAAGGAAGGAAGGAAGTGGCGGAAGGAAGGAAGGAAGTGGCGGAAGGAAGGAAGGAAGGAAGGGGCGGAAGGAAGGAAGTGGCGGAAGTGGCGGAAGTGGCGGAAGTGGCGGAAGGAAGGAAGGAAGTGGCAGAAGGAAAGAAGTGGCGGAAGTGGCGGAAGTGGCGGAAGGAAGGAAGGAAGTGGCGGAAGGAAGGAAGTGGTGGAAGTGGCGGAAGTGGCGGAAGGAAGTGGCGGAAGGAAGGAAGTGGCGGAAGGAAGGAAGTGGCGGAAGGAAGTGGCGGAAGTGGCGGAAGGAAGTGGCGGAAGGAAGGAAGTGGTGGAAGGAAGGAAGTGGTGGAAGGAAGGAAGTGGCGGAAGGAAGGAAGGAAGGAAGTGGCGGAAGGAAGGAAGGAAGGAAGGAAGGGGCGGAAGGAAGGAAGTGGCAGAAGTGGCGGAAGTGGCGGAAGTGGCGGAAGTGGCGGAAGGAAGGAAGGAAGGAAGGAAGGAAGGAAGGAAGGAAGGAAGGAAGGAAGGAAGGAAATGAGAGCTGCTGATGATCAGGGAACCACAATATTATCCTACTCAGTTTGCTTTTGCTCACAGCTGGTCAACAGGCACATGCTTAGGACAGGACAAGGCTTGCAGAGAGCATTTCAATGGAGCTGGGAGCCACAGGGGTGGACTTCCTCCTGTTTTTGAGGTCCCGTCTCTGTCTCCTAGAGAACATGAAGGCAAGAGACCTTCTGGCAGCATGTACTGGATTGGGTCTGAGAGAAGATAGGTGAAAGAGGAATGTATCCTTTTGGAAGGATGCTCTGTCAGGCCATACTGGTTCTGGGGATGTTTTTGTCAGTATGGTAGTGTCACTGCAGCCTCCTGAATTTGGGTAAATTCAAACAACAAGGCCTACCCACCAGATTTAGTCATGTTTGGCACCTGGTTGTAACTGAGAGGGTTCTTGAGAACCACACTGCTCATTTCTCCAGTTTCTGGGTCACTGCCATGTGCAATGGCCGCTCTGTGCCAGCACCACACTGCAACCTAGAGGTGATGGTTCCAGAGTTACAGTGCCATGTGGAGTTCAGGCTACATCTTGTGAAACCATCACTGCTTGCAATCATCAGCACCCAGAGCCCAGAGTGGTGCTGAGCTTTGCCTTTGCCTGTGGCTCTTGTATTTGCGGGGTTCCCAGACGAAGGCAGGAATGATGCATCTGACTCCATGTTCTTAGAAGGCCAATTTATTATTTTATGATACTATATTATATTAAAGAATACTACACTAAACTATACTAAAGAATACAGACAGGATATTTACAGAAGGCTAGAAAGAATAGTAATAAAAACTCGTGACTCTTTTCCAGACCCCCAACACAGCTTGACCGTGATTGGTCATTAAGTCAAAACAATTCACATGAAACCAGTGAAACAATCACCTGTTGGATAAACAATCTCCAAACACATTCCAAAGCAGCAAAACACAGAAGAAGCAAATGAGATAATTATTGTTTTCTTTTTTTTCTGTGAGGCTTCTCAGCTTCCCAGGAGCAAAATCCTGGGCAAAGGGATTCTTCCAGAAAATATGACGGTGATGTATGTCAGTCTCCATGAATCCTTAAATCCTCAGGGACTTTGTTAGTGAAGTGCACCTTTGGTTTTTTTGCTGGTCAAAATGCCAGCATATTACATTTATTTGCCTCTGGGGATGTACAGAAATTTAAAAGTACTAAATACAGCTCAGAGTTTGAGTTTTTTTTTTTTTTTTCTCTATAGCTGTATTAGTAATTATTATTTAATCCAATTAGTTGCTACCCATGGGACTAGTAATGGTGGAAACCTGATTTATTTAAGCCACACACAGTGTTAAAATTCAGATTCAGGGACTTGTGGTGTGCAGGACTTGGCCATATCAGCTATACCTTGTTTAACAAACTGACTCAGTGTGCAAGGTCACCTCTTATCTGTAGCATCTTCTGGTAGAATTAGTTTAGGGAATTATCTAGGAGGGGTGGATTTTTTCCTCTAGTCAGTAGAGAGAAATCTGTGTTGCTGGTGACCCATGCTTGCTACACTACTTACACAGGCTCTGACCTGACTCTGCTTCAAGTGGCATCCCTCAAAGCCTTTGTTCTTTGTTTTTAATTGTCACTTCTGTGTCAGTTTTTTTGTCTTCTTTGAGCACTATATGATTTTCTTTCCTTTCAAAAATTTTCCCTTACCATAGGAGCTCCCATCCTGGTGTATCCATAGTCCAGATCTGGACTCTGCAGGTTTTGTGATGAGCTCTGTTGTCTGTGGAGGGATGGGGTTATTACTTATGCCAGGAGAAAGGGCAATGCTTTTAAATTAAGGTATTTCTCGTTAATTAGAGGAGGCACAGCACTTTCCCTTTTATTTCCTGTTGACTTGGACAGGTATTTGTCTTATCCATGTGTTAACATGCATGAGCCCCATTCTCAGGTGTCCAGCAGCCCTGTTTGGACCCTTCTCTCACAGCCCAGACAGGCAATGGTTATGAGGAACTAGACAGCCCTTCCATGGCCTGTGTCCCAGGGCATCCTTAAACACATCCCCTCTTCCTGATGGGATGGGAAACAGGCACACATCCTCCCAGCCCTCCACCCCTCCTGCCTTGCCCAGCTGAAAATTCTGCGGCTTCCCAGCTCTGACACAACCCTAACCCCAGCCCAAACCCCAGCTGGTGCCCATGCAGCCACAACATCCCACCTCTCTCCTCTAGTCCAAGACTAATTTGGGGGTGGTAGTGGTGGTGGTGCTGTATATTTTGTCAGACATCAACTATTTTCTAGAATAAATGGGTCCACCTAAGCCAGTGTCAATAGATTTCAGAGGACTCCTTGGATGTATGCAAATTGTACATGAAAATAAAAGCAGATCTGAGCAAGTATGTAAGGGAATAATGAGACAAAGAGTAATTCTTTGCGTCAATAGAATTATAACAATTACATATTTTAGAGCATGAATTATTCTAAATTAAATTAGTATTTCAAATATAGTTTTGAATAATGGTCTTAAAGAATTCTGCATAAAATGACATGAGCGAGATGATGTGCTTTGCAGACAGCAAAGCTTAAAGCAGCTTTTCAGAATTATTTTGGATAAAGAAAATGGATTAGAAGAAAGAATTCACTTCTACCTAACCCTAGAATAACTTCCCATTTTCACTTTTCTCAGACTTTTGGATAAAATACGTTCAATTGCCCAGATCAGTGGATCCCTAAGTGGTGGTTTATTCCTTGACAAGCCACTGGGCTGTGCTCTTACTCTACATTTTAAGGTTTCATCTCTCATAGACCAGCTTCCAACACATTGTTCAGAAGAATGACTACTGCTCATGGCAGATTTAAATTGTTCAGTAACTGAAGAATCTGGTCAATAATTAATGCCACAATAGCAAATAATGAGCTGAATTTTAGCTCAGTCACAATTTTTGTTTTCTTTTGTACCTGTAAATGCGTACAATAAACCAATTAGCCTTGGATCAAAATAGTTTCCAGGCACATTAGAAGTATCTAGTGATGCAGATTAGTTGTAATTGAATGCTGCAGTCCAGCTACCATCTTATTTGCAACCAGATGCTCTGTTCTATATTGGCAAATGGAAAATTTAATCCAAATTAAGAAAAAAAAAAAAAAAAAAAGGAAGTCTTAGCTTCAATCCAGATTTTTGTCTTTTTTTTTTACAGTGCTTTCTCCTGCAGTTGATCTCAACCAGCCATCATCCAGGTTCATCTCTGTATTTCACAGCTTGATTTTTAAAGGTGTTGCTCCAGAAAAGTAAGCAGCAGTCAATACACTAAAATATTTATAATATTTTAGTCAGAGAAAAGGAATCAAGCAGGTGGAAGTATCTCACTCCTCTCTGGCAGCCTGCTTGATCCTTTTGATGTTCAAGATTGCACTGGGTATTGCATTTTTCTTTTTTTTTAATTTTTTTTTTTAATTTTTGGTGATCAAGCTGCAACTCAAAGTGATAAAGATCCCCTGTGTGCACTCACTTTGTCAGCCACTCAGCCTTCAGATTCTATCCCAAGATAAATTCTTGGAAATTCTAGCTGTGATTTACATGAAAGTATGCTTTATTTGCCAATATACTTTCTCCTCTTTCTCAGGTTACCCACAATTTAAAAATACTCATGAAATCTTCTTATTAGGCCTATGTAATGCACCAAATCTGCTTGACTGTGGCAGCATTAAATCAGGAAACAAACTTCACATTCCTGAAATACAACTTTGAGGACCAGAATGCCCCTGCTATTATTCTGTGTATTTCACATCATGGCAGGGCTGCTGATCATGGACTGAGATCCCATCATGCACAACTGTAAAACACAGAACCAGACAGCAATGGCCAAAAACCTGCCGATATCTAAGTAGCCTACCCAGGCAATTTGTGTTGTCAGTACATCATCTAGAGGGTCTTCAGGTCAAGAAATTCAAGGAATGACCCATCCTAGGTATCATTTCTATCTAGTCCCTCCATGGCATTCAAATAATGTTTGAAAACTTGTTTTTTGCACTGCTCAAGCTGCAGAGGTTACCCAGCCACTTGAGGTTCCAAGATTGTTCAATCTAACATCTCTTGGGAACATTACATTTACTGTAATATCTTGCAAATGGCTTTAATTTTAATGCACAGCTTGATCTATAATTAGTTAACAAGTCTCTCTTGAGCCAGCTATGACAGTGGTTACTAATTTTTAGCAGCTTATTTATAGAGCTGGTCACTAAGATATATGTAGTCCCTCATCCTTTTACTCCTGTCCTGGAGCATGTAATTATTTCACTGGATCTGGGGACATAGCTGAAAATAACTCTCTAAATACATTATTAATAGCAAAGTCACCATTAAAATAAATTTTAAAAATAACTCATTTACCCCTTTTTTTTCCATTAGGAACTTTTATTTTGTTTGCATTACACAAGGCCTGAAGAGTGGAGTGTGATATTTTGAGCTTTCTTTATAATTGTTTCCTTATTTGGGTTCTCCAGGAATATTACATTCAGGCTGCAAACACACCTTTTAGATGCAAACTAATGACTGCTCTCACTATGTTTTTTGACTTTTCCCTGATATTGCTAAAGATTTTTACATAGGCCCAATTTTGATCCTTGGTGCCAAATGTGTCCTGATAAAATTATGATTTGATGTTTTCTAGACACACAGGTTTTGACACATTTTTGGGCTTCTTTGGGGAAGAGAGAAGCTGCTTTTGGGAGCAGGTGAGGTGGACACAGTGGAGCTTCTTTCTCCTGAGGATGGAGGCATCCTGGTGCAAGGCAGTTTGTGAAACATCCCTCCCTGCAGAGCCAGCTGTCTCCCCACTGAAGGAGGCTTTAGCATCATTCACTCACAGACATTTGCTTTCATACTCTTAACAGGATTTTTAGAGGGTCAGCCACACTGGCCAAGGGTGTTGTCCCGAGGGACCTGGCTCTGGGAAGTACATCACCCTGAGCTGCTGGTGGGAAAGCAGCTTATTATTAAACTGCCTCTCTCTCCCAGAAACGTGAAGAGCCTGATTTCTTGCTTTTAATCCTTTTTTCATCCTTTACTAGAAATAAATTAGGTATTTCAGTTGCCACAGGGTCTTACATCAAGTACTAATCCTGCCACCAGAAGGACACTACTTCTAGCCTTTGTGTTGCCCTTCCTTTCTGCACCAGGACACCCACCCGGATGTGGCTTTGCCTTCCAGAAGGCATCTGCTCCCTCTATAATATCATATGGTGACATCCCAAATATCCCAGGCAATTGAGATTCCAGGTGATGGCCTGATCTCCTAGGAATAAATAGCCTGGTCAATGGTGTAGCAGACAGTGGAGATAAACTGCTCTTGGATGTTGATTTCATGGATGGCATGAAAGATGTTGTAGTGAGAGGCAAGAAAAGAATTTCCAGGCACTTTTTTATGCAACACAGTCAGAGATGTGCTACTCAGCCTGCAACTTTTATCCCCAGAGAGGGCTTTCCAATGCCCTTGCCCAAGTGGAAACTTCTCCCCTCCTCATCTATCTACCTCCTCATAAGCATGAATTCTAACTTGGAAACAAGCTTGAGTAACTCTCATAAACAGAGCCTGTGACAGTGTGTTTTGTGAAGAATACACAGTGAGTCAGACAAAGCAGGGAAAAGAGGGGGTTTGCAGGAGGACCAAGTACAGGCAAAGATGTTGGATGCTTGAAAGAGGACGTCACTGTCAGAGATTCTCCGCTTTAGAGTGCAGTTATCATCTGGAAAGTGTAAAAGTGACATCCTGGTATGCCACATTTATTCCTCCTCCACAATTTCTATTCCAAATTCACTCAGTCTTCAAGTCAATACTATGTTTTTTGCTCTGACTGCCAGCACAGCTAGCTCAGCCTGTTACCTGAGAATCAAGCTGTGCTCTTTCTGCTTATTAAAACATTGCCAACTGCAAAGCTTCTGGAATCAGACATTAGCTGGCACTGCAGTGGGAGAGGCAGGACATCTGAGCACAACATGGTTAGCACATCCCAGCCACAGGAACGCGAGAGGGAAAAAAACCCCAATGGATCCTTAAACTCAGCACACATGCCTGTGGAGGCCCACAGAAAACACCTACTTTCAGAACCTAGGTGCTATTTTTATGCAATTACTCGTCTGACTATCACTACATTTCATGATGGAGCAGTTAAACAGGGAGCCAAATAGCCCAAATACTCAAGTACCAGCTGTGCTGGCTTTCCAAAGGATTCTTTATAGAGGAAAAAGGTGAAAAAAACCCATGCAGCCAGGATTTATTTACTATTGAATTGTCATCTCTAAACTGCCACACCTCCTGCAGCATGTAAACCTGGCTAAGGTGCAGTCACTCATTTTCATACATGGTTTAGTCACTGAGAGATTTGAACAGTATCTTAACAAAGGAGTGAAGATTTCTTTAAAAGGATGAAATGAGAAATGGCAAGTGAACAAAAACCTTAAACAGTTCAGAACTTGTGCTGGGTTCAGAAGAGCATCACAAATTCCACATGCTTATCTGGAGCTCAGCTGACATCCATGAAGTCACAGCGTCTTCAAAGCAGGCAGGAGCTCTCAGGAGGGCTCTCCAGTGCCAGTGCTTCTCCTCCCATCTGGAAACACTGCAGGCTGGAGTCATCACTGCTTTACACCCTGTGTAACCACTTACCTCTGCAAGGGTTGAAAGCAGAGAAGGTGCAAAATGCTGGAGGATTACAGCACATCAGCACCTTCTTTGCACGCAGGAACAGGAATGGGTTATGAACTGCTGAGAGCTGCTCAGCATGGTTCTGATCCCAGAAGCTTTATGGATGTCTGGAAAGCACTTGCTTTCCTCAGGGGCAATGTGGCTACTGAAGGCAGCAGATGAGCTGCCTGAGACAACTGCCTTGGGTTAAGTCCAAAGTCCCTTGGACTATGAGTCTTTTGGGATCTTGATTTCTTGTAGATGAAGACTGCCCAGCTAACAGTTCCACTGCCTGGAAAGCTGTAGTCTGATGATCTGATAGTTGTAAATTACCTGTTTTTCTGGTGATCTCTGAAGGAAGGTCAGAGTTTGCACACAGAGGATGTCATCCCTGGCTGCTCATTGTGAGCCCATGAGCTGTGGCATCACACAAACTGTGTCAGTCAATTACTGGGGTGGCTGCTGCCTGAGTCACAGACTTGCAGAAGGGTTGAGCCTGGACAGGACCTCTGGAGGTGATTTGGTCCAGCTCCTGAACTCAAGCAAGGCCACCCAGAGCCACTTGCCCAGGACTGTGTCTAGGTGTTTTTTGAATACCTCCAAGGTTAAATACTCCACAACCTCCCTGGGTAACCTGTGCCAGTTCTCAGTCTCAGGTAAAAAGTGCTTCCTGATGTTCAGAGGGAACCTGATGCATTTTAGTTTGTACCCAGTGCCTCTGGTCCTGTCAATTAAAGAGATTGTATGTAGCAGCCTGCAGTGAACCAAGAAGAAGGGAAGCAATTCCTGAACTTTATTCTAGTGTCCAGCTGAACTGTGTGGCACAGGACAGTCTCTGGCAAAATTCTTTGGTTTATTTCGGGGAAAGAAATATGTGAGTCTTGCAGTTCATTCTAATCTGTGCTCAGCACCCTCAGCCACTTGTGGATGCTTCATTTTGCACTGGACATGTCTTTAATTCTAAAAGTGTGAAATGTTGCCTCCAGTCAACTTGACAGGCATTTTTCAAGAATTTAGTCTTCAAACCCACAAATCTCAGCAGCAAGTACCACACAATTCTTAACATTTGGGCAGTGAGAAGGACTTGCTGCTTTAAATTATTTTTTCAACATTTTCTGAAGTGCTGTTCTTTAAATAGCTGCTACAGCTGCCTAATTTTCCGCCACAATATTGCCAGAGGTTGTGTATTTATTTTAATTAATTTATTTATGTATTTTTATTATTTAATTGTTTCTTCTCAGCTGAATGGTGGAAGATAATTGCCATGTCAGAGTGATTCAGTGCTAATTCCATGCACCAGCCCTGGTGATGTGTCCCAGCAGACAGAACAGTGGCAGGGTGTGTTGGTGATGACCCCCAACTTATACCCTGTTTTGGTCTTACAGTTGCCTTCAAGCTTACAGGGAGCTGGGAGCCCCTGCAGTCATGGCAAACACATCTTTTTTCTCCATGTAGACAGCCCTGGTGGTGTGTCACAGCAGGCAGAACATTGGCAGTGGCCATCTCTGGTGGTGGCCTTCATTGCAGTGGGGCTGGTGACATGGTTGGGCTTGGACATTTCCTGTCCCTCAGGGAGGTATGGGTTGGACAGCCTTGACCTGAGGCTGGGAGAGCCTCAGTTGTGGAGGTGGGGCTGCTGGAGGTGGGGCTGCTCCATTCTTTGATGTTCCTGTCTTTGATAGCTAAATCCCCAGACAGGAACATGACCGGCGTATGGCTCACACCTCCCTCTCCTTTCTCTACCACCCAGAGAGTATGAAACTTCCTACAAGGAACTTTCTAAGAGAACCTTGACCTAAAGGAAACACACTTATCCCTGGTCTGTACCCCATTATGGTCCAACAGGCTGCTGGAAGCTCCCTACAGCTGTGAACATAGAGAGCTCCATACCACCCACTGCCTTTGTATTCCATCATGGTCCTACAGGCAGCTGGAAGTTCTTCACAGCCATGAATGAAGGGATCTCCACACCACCCAGCATTCTTGTACCCCATCAGGATCCCACAGGCTGATGAAAGCTTCCCACAGCTATGGAGAAAGGGAGCTCTGCACCACCCACCATCTCTGTGTGAGACTTACCTCAAAATAAAAGATTGAGATTGATGAATTCATTGGCTGTTTCATCTGGTTTGTACTGTCAATTTAGGGAAATATTTTGGGACCCTTCCTTCCTTAATATCTCAGGAAAAGATTGATGTGTTACCAGACAGACCACCTCTCTCACAGCAAGGACTCTATGATAGCTCTTGGCACATGTCCCCTTTCAATTTTTGGAAATAACACTCCAATCTTTTACTGCTGTTCCAATCTTCCTTTTGGGTAGTAGTTTTTGTTACCTCATAGCAAAACTGCTTTTCATCACATAAGGCCAACATCCCTGCTCTGCCTTTCCAAGTATACAAAAAAGCATAACACAAAAGGGAATGGCAAAAGAGCATCACAGAAGCCACATCGCTCCATCTCCCCTGACTCCCTTCCCTTCAGCTGCAGAAGGACAACAGAACATGTTGTTCTGCACCAGAAATGCTGGAAAAAAAAGGCAGGCTGGTTTCCCTGTGATGAGAACAGCCACCTTAAAATCCCAAAGAGCCAGTGGGGATAAGATATGCTTTTGAGGACACTGGCAGCTCAGCATGGAGGCTTTGAGCATGCTGTTTCATCCCAGGCACTCGGGGCATGCAGTGCACTGCTGTTTGCACAAATCTCTCACTACTGTAGTTTTCTCAAAATGTCATTAAAAATGCAGAGAAAAAACAATGCAGAAGTGAAACCCTCAGGGAGAGCATCCTCTTGTGTTAGACCCACGTATGAGGCAGTTTGGTGCAGGAGGACCATCAGTGAGCAGGTAGGCTGAGGCACTCAGCAGTTTTGGGCTGCTTTGGATACAACAGACACCTGATTGTGCCAACATGCTTGTTTGTCCCATGGTCTGTTGCATTCCTGGCCAGAATGCCCCTAGACCCATCCTCTTCCTATAAGCTTTGGGAAGTCTGCCTGGACACAGAAAATGAGCTGGCTGTTTTGTTCTTCTTGCACAAATCCAGGCCAAAATTTGCTTTTTTGCATGAGCAAGCTCTGGAATGGAACTGGAGCAGCATATCCAGGAGACAACTGTTCCCTGCTACCAGCTTGCAGGGTTTCCAAAGGCAGCAGATTCCCACTTTCCACCACACTGGGCTAGATGGTGCATCTCAGTGCACAAGAGGTCAAGAAGTATTTGCTTGCTAAATGAGTCAGGAAAGGAGAAAATGAATGGAAAAATAATTTCAGGGCTCAATAACACATTGAATAGGTCAGGAGCAAAGCATGCAGAAGCAAACACAAGTAAACAGAAGGACAAGGCTCAACACATAGATATCCTGCTGAGGATCACAGCAGAATCAGCCTCTAGGGGGGACTGGAAGTGTGGAAGTGTGGAAATTTAAGTACTGCCTGTACTTCCTGGAATGCCACACAAGGAGGACTATGAGCATCCAAGCAGCCCCTTCCAGAACCCAACCTTTCTGCTGGAGGCTTAACAAAAACAAATGGACAGAATAAAGCAGCACAAAATGCTGGCACCATCCTGACTGCTGTTACACTCCCTTGCCATGGAGGTGATGGAGCATGATATTCACACCAAGCATGCAGATCAGGGTCCTCTCCCCCAAAGCCATGTTCCTCAGCAACCAGTCCAAATCCAAGTGCTGCCCTGGTGAAACAGAGTCACTAGAAGGCAGCAGACCTTGCTGGGCCTGCTGAGAAGGGAGGGCCTGAAGAGTAAGGCCCTTCTGAGTCTTCACAAATTGATAAATTATGCCAAGTTTGATGATGAGGTTATGCTGGTGTTGAGGACCTCGGTGGATCCTTCCTAGCCCTGACACTGTTGGTGTTTACAAAGGAGGGTCAGTGAGATAGAAAGAGATGGAGAAGTACATTTGCTAATTTAAGTGGTGTTGCTCTGGTGCAGTTGAGGGTCTGGCCTAATCCTTGCAAAGAACAGAGTTACTCAAAAATCAGATTCTTTCCTTTGTGGTCTTTTTTTTTTATCTTCTGTTTCAGGCACTGCATATATAAAAGTATCTGTCTCCCTATGAAAGGAAGTGAAAAGATTAATTTGTTAAGTCAAATATTCATGACTCCCAGAGAAGGGAGAAGAAGTCACCTGAAGATCATTCATTATGGGTAAGTAGCTGAGGTTCCTCTGGAGGAAGGTATAACTGCAAATCTGTGACACAGAGGATTTTTGGCAAGGTGTGAATCATCTCCTGTCATCCCTGTCACACACCTGGAATTAAGATCATGGACAAGTGACAGCCCTGTCACACAAAGACTCATTTTCCATTGATTTCAGTGGCTGCTGTTACAAATTTTGGGGTCAGATTATCCAGAGAAAATCCCAGAGCCTCCCTATAATGCCTGTGATAAAGCATTGTGATAAGGCAGGTGATTAAACAACCTCATGTCCTTCTGGGGAAACCCAGGCAACTTTGCAAAGTCAAAAGGACTTTGCTGATCAACACTGGCCTAACAGCCAGCTTAAGAGTGCTGTACAGGGGGATTTTCCATTTGGCTTAAACTGGAAAAGTAAACTAATTATGTGAATGAATGTTTCCGGCTGCGACAATATCAACCTTTGGAATGCATGTGGCCAGTGAACTATTAAGTACAGTATATCTTTAGCATCCCAGGGGACCATAACTCACCTTGCATGGCAGCTAATCACTGCTACCTCAGCTCTGCCCGCTCAGTCCCTTTGAGTGGAGTTCCACCCACTCATAATCAGGCCATTCATGCTCAGTCGTGCATGCAAGCCTCTCCAAACAGACACGGTGCCTCTAATCACCACCTCTGCTCTCACTTAGGCTGCCCTGTGGAGGATGATTCAATACCAAAGTGGATCTCAGCAGCACTAGGAGCCTGTCTCGTTCTCCTTCTCATTTAACGTGGCAGTGCCTGGTCTGATCGTTCATCTGGGGCAGAGTGACCCTGTCACCGCCCCTGCTGCTGAGCAGCTGCAGAAGGCCAGCCTGAGAGCTGGAAAAATGCAATGCACAGGGGGAGTGGGGCTTTGTAGGCATTGAAATGTCTTGTGAAAGCAGGTTGCACATGAACAAAGAGATGGTTTTCAAAGATTCGCCTTGAATTCTGATTTTCATAGGTGACACTTGGGGTTGTCAGGCAGATTGGCTCTTTGCTCAGGGCTGGTCCTGCAGAGCCAGGGCTGATGCCATGCAAAGTCACCTGTCTGCCTCCACACCCCAGATCTCCAAGCTTCAGTCTGCTGCATGTATTCCCTGTACCAGTGCCTGAAACAGGCATGATACTTCCAGGAAAAAGGAGACCAGGTCTCCTCCAACAGCATTTTACCAATATTGTTTGTGCCTTCTGGGTCAGGAGGGAAGACAGATGCAGATATTGTCACCAGGGCTTTAAATAATATTTCCTGCATTCATATATTCAGGAACCTCTCTTCTTCCCTCTCCACAGACCATAGCCTGAGCCCTGTTTTTATTTTGAGGGCTAGGAGGCATTTATTTAACTTTACATCTTTTATTTTAGGCTGGAGTAAAGTTTTTTTTTGCAGGACTGGCCATTCTATTTCTGATGAACAACTGTAGCTTAGCACCAAGGATCTGTTTCTCAGTGCTTGGACCTTGGCAGTGTACCTGCACTTCCCAAATCTTGCTGGTGACAAGGATAGTAATGTCCTGGAGGGGCTAGTGAAACATTTTGATTTATTCAAGTCTGAAATATTTTGATTTATTCAAAGTTTCTCTTAGATGTTTCTGTATCAGTGGTCTTCATTTTCCTTGGGCATGTCTATACAGGGAAAATCAGGAAAGTTGATTTAAATTAACTAAAGGCAGGAGTTTAAAGTGAATTAAGTAAATTGCATTAAACATCTCGTTTCACAAGTAAAGTGGCCTTAATATGGCTTAGCCTTGGAAGAGAAGTAAACCAAATCAAATCAAAGACACTTTAATTCTGACAGTTCCCACAAAGGGCTTTAATTAATGCAGTTTAACTAATCCACTTTAAAATTCAGATCAACTTTTCTGAGCAGATTCGTGTAAACAAGCTCTTACAACAGCTCTGCCTGAAATGATTTAGCTTGGTTGGGTAATTTTCCCCCAGAAAGTAAATCCACGCAAGACTGACTCTGGTGGAAGTCCCACTACGGGGGCCCGCACTTGGGTACCTCCATCACTGGAAAAGTTGGATGAATAGAATTCCAGGGTAGCTTAGCTCCTGGTAATGCCTACAAGGTCCAAGCCACTGTGCTTCCATACCATTACACACAGAGGGAAATGAGGCTGCCTCAGCAGTTCAGGAAAGAGAAGGTGCCAGCACACAGCCCCACATCCCCTCCTGGGTTATCACAGGGTTTGGCTGCACTGGTGTGATTTGCATTGTGCTCCAACAAGTCCTTACACTGCAGGCTGCAACCCTGCTGGGATTTCTTTTTGCTGCATTGAGACCAACATTAGCACAAAACTCATTTCCTTTCATGGGCCTTGGAATGGTAGAAATTAGGGCATGCAGTGATTTTGACTTTCCTTTTTCTTTCTTTTTTTTTTATTTTAACTTTTTAAGCACACCTTTTATTTGGCCAGATTCAGTTCTGGCTGGGTCACAGCAAGAGGCATGACTTACAAACAACAAAAATCACAGATAGCACTGGCCAAGGGAAAAAAAAAAAAAAAAAAAAAGCTGTTTCAGCCAAAACAGACATTTAATCAATTTGAAGTATATCTCATCAGTGTGCACATCAATCTGCCCCATTAAATACTGCATCCTTTAATTCCCTCCTTTAATTCCTTCTGCCTTTATGAACAATTCCCTTTGTAGCTGAAATGCCTGGTGAAGGTAGTGCAGCCTCCTTTTCAGCAGGAATATGGATGTTTGACTTTCTCAATTAGCTGAAAGTCCTTCAGCAGGGGGTTCCCTGAGGCACATAGCATTCCTTGGCTGGGGACCCTCATTCCCTGTGCTGCTTTACCCTGGCAGGAACAGCAAAGCGCAGACTTTCCACCAGGGTTTCTTCACTTTTCCCAAAACTTGCCAGTCTGACAGCTTGAAACATCATCTGCTTTTTTGGGGGGGAATAATCTGGATATTCCAAAGTGCTGTTCTCAACTGCACAGAGCCCCAGACCAGTCTGTGCTGTGCTCCCCCTTCTCCCACGACTCTCCTGGATCGTGTTTGATGGTGCCTGCATGCTGACAAGTTGCAATGCCTTGGTCTGGACCAGGGCAGACACCCTGGCTGCAGTTAGCAGAGCTCTCACTTTTCATCATATTTATTAGGCTGCATCTTTTTGAAAGAGTTCCTCCAAAATAGCTCAGGCAACTGCAATGCTCCAGCAGCTCTATACACAAAATATTCACTGTGAAAAATGTGTCAGCATCACCTTCACTGGATCAAAAGTCATGTCAGAGAAGATATCAAAGCATGAAAATCTGCTTGCATAAAAAAGCCAAAAGCCTGAAGCCATCCCAAGCACCTTCAAACGATCCGGGAGTCGCTCACAGAGCTGCTGTGCACTGCAGATGCATCAAGGGGTAGCACAATTTCCAGCCAAACTCCTTCAACTGCTGCCATCTTCTCTAGGAGCTGTTTTCAAACTGTGCAAACTTTCACTTTTCTTTGGGAAAAAGCCACTGCACAGTGTTGGAAATCCTGCTTGATTCTGTGTCTCAGTGCCTGTCAGGTATATGTTCCTTTATGTCAGCAAATCAGGACTCATCCATCCCATCTGAGTCAGAGATACAATCTATGAGGGGACTTATTTCTGCACAGGTTTTAAGGCATGGGAGCAGCTGGGTCTGGGGAGGGGTAATGGGGACAAAGGCCTCCAATTTAACACTGTGGCTCAGGTGTCACCTGGGCAGGAGGAACCTGCAAGTCACTCAGTGTGACGGGGCACACATTTATTCACAGAAACACCTGCCACACAACCAACCCTGAAAAAACATGATTTTTTTTTTCCATTTTTCCCCCTAGAGAATTGTCAGTCTAACAGATAAGTTGGACTTCAGGCATCTTTATTAAACTTTCCCTTGGAACCAATTTGATTCACTTCATGTGACATGGCACTGAAGGCTGGGGAGTCCAGCAGTGGGACAGCCTCTCTCACCCTTCCTCCTGCAGGCTCTGCCCTTGTGGAATAGACCTGGAGGGCTGTGGATGAAGTGAGAACCAGTTTGCTACACAGTCCTGCACTTGATAACCAGCTTGAAAAAGAAGGCAATGAAACAGTTGTTTGTATTTTTGCAGTTGAATATTTGCATTCTGTCATTTTTTCTTTCTTGGATTTTAATGCAGGAGGATAATCATTAGGAAAACCCAGGGAATCCTGATCACACAGGCACTCCAGATGCTTTGTGCACAGAGCATAGTGCCTGTGCAGAAGTCTTCCAGTAACTGGAACAAAAAGCATCTTCTGCTGCTCCACAATAAGGAAAACATCCTGTGTGTCCTCCTTGCACTATTTATCTGTTCCCAGTAGGACTGTGAAGTAGCAGCCCTGTGCAAACACAGAGACTGAGACGGGGCACAACTGACTTGTGCTCCTTCTGAGGGAGACAGCTGTCACCAGTCCTGCCCATCTGCTATTGCCACTAAATCTTCTTCCACTCACTAAGACATTTGAGTGTGCTTCACCCCAAGAAAATCTCAGTGCTTCCAGATCTGGAGATTAGGAACAAAAAAGCTAAATCTAATATTTCTAAAAATGTGATTCTTCAGTGCTGCTAGAAGGCAGAAAAGGTATTCATCACTGATATTACAAATGATTGGTGTTGGTGCATCATTTCTTGGGGATGTAGGTGCCTCCATCACTGTGCCATGCTCTTTCAGCCCTTTCCTATTGTCCTCTGCACCTCTACAAACCTTGACAGCTGCTTCTTTCACTCTTGCAAAGGACACAGATGAAGTAGCTTATGTACTTCTGAAATGGGGACTCAGTGTGTTTTTTCACACTTTATCTTGTAGCCTGAAGGGCTCTGTCTCTGCACTTGCTGTTGGTTTTCCTGCCTTACTGTGCCTTTGGTAATGCTCTGATACCTTTTGTATCTCTCCACTCTTACCTGTTTGTGCTGAGAGATCCATTCTCTATTGTATCAGTATATTCCCCTCTGTTTAAGCACTCATTATAGTCTAATTTCCTCTTATTACTCTAAATTGCCCATCTCTCTATTCTATGTTTCCAGCATATTTTATCTGCAGTATCAATCTACAACCATTCCTGTTATACCTGAGACTCTGAAAATTTCTTCAAATTTGTAAATTGGGGTTTTGCTTAGCTCTGCCACCATTTTGCAATAGGCTTAAAAAAATAAATAAGCAAAGCTGACAGCCATAACATTATATTTGATAAATCTCATATAAAAGAATGTGGATTTTTGCGTGTGTCAGTAGAAGGTACAGGATGCCTGATAATCCCATTGCTGCTATCCTATCTCCAATCCAGCACTGCTAGTCAACAGGCAAAGACAAACTGCTGAGGAGAGTCACACTGTTGGAAAGCCTAATTTTGAATTTCAGACTCTGAAGTCTAAATTCTATTTGATATTATTTATGAGATCTTATTATGTACCTTACAAATATACAAATTATGGCCAGTCATTAATGAAAACCAAATCTTAATCCATGAGTAGTTGGCTGAATGGTGATACCTGGATTTTGGAGCATTAAATATTTATTATTTTTTCCATATGAATAAAGATGTTCCAGCAGTCAAATCTCAGACTGAAAACAGCAAAAAATAACTCTGTCATGGAGAAAGCAAATATAAGCAGTTCCCAAACAGACTTGAATTTGGGATTACTCACTGAAAATTTTTAATAAGTGTGACTATGTTCAGAAATTTTTATGTCTGAACATATGTGCTTTCACAATTCATGTATGCACATTTAACTTTTATTTTTTTAAGAACTTAATAAAAACACTTTCAGTGAGTAATTCTCCT
Organism: Motacilla alba alba; assembly: GCF_015832195.1. NCBI lineage: Eukaryota > Metazoa > Chordata > Aves > Passeriformes > Motacillidae > Motacilla > Motacilla alba. The sequence goes on from NC_052017.1 coordinate 144,733,835, forward strand.
AAAAAACCCCCTCCTTATGGATGTCTATGTAGAGAAAAAAAATTAATTGAAGAAAAATTTAGGAAGATGGGGGGAAGGCATGTCTGCACAACCAGAAATCATACTGTCTGGTTCCAGGGTGTAGGTGTTGTGGGGAAAAATTTTGACAGGATGTTTGTATTGATCTGATTAGGCAGTATATTTTTTTGGGTCAACCTGTTATATTTTTTCCACGTTTTCAAAAGCTTTCATTTAGATTTAAATGGGTGTTTTGTTCAACCTGAAAAAGATCACTTTGTTTGGAAGCATATTTTTTGTTTTGAAAGAAAAAAAGATACCTAGAGCTATAAAAGCAAGGAGGTAGAAACAGCCCAAACTTGAGGTGATCTGAGACAGCTGCCTTCAGATCTCTACTTGATCAGAGAAATGTAAAACCAGCTCCAAATGTGGATTGTGGAGGAAATAATGCCAGTCTGTTCACTTTGGTGGGTGCCTCCCTCTTTGGGTAATATTTCTCCTGGCTGTCTCCCAGTGGTACTGAAGTCGGGGCTGAGATGCAGAGAGCTGCACTCCAGAGGAGCCTGCAGCCAGGTGTGAGGGAGCCCTCTGGGAATGGGAAAAGGGGGATGCAGAGCTCTGTTCTGGCTGAGGCTGGGAGGTCAGCCAGAGAGGGGGAGAGCATCAGTGAGTCCACAGCAACTTCCACTGATTTTTCATGGTCCATTGTGGGGAAAGGCAAAATACTTGTGAAAGCTGAAATAAAATATCAATGCTCCAGGTGAAACTAGCTCAGCTTGTGGTTTACTCTGACTCACTGTATTCAATTCAAATTTCTAAATGCTTTTGCATCAGATTGGAACTCTTTCTGAAAATGCACATCCACCTTCAAACTTGTCTTTTCTGCTCCCGATCCCTCTCCCTCCGTTCTGTGGTTATGTCTGGCTGTTTCCAAGTTCTGTTTTGGCACTGTCCTATTGGCATTTTTTTCAGCAACCTCAAAAGAAAACGGAGATAAAGATGGAGCCCTGTGGAGACACCCACCCTAATCCATGGCCAAGGCAGGGTATACATTCCCTGTGTGTAGCCCAGCCAAATGGCTGAGTTACCACTTCCTTGGGAGCCTCAAACAGACCCCATCCTCCCCTACAGGGTAGGATAATCTGAACAAAAGGCTTGGATGCTGCTCAAGCAAGTGGGAGAGGATATTTCTTTCCAATTCTCCAAGCTGGGAGCCAGGAGCCTGGGCCTTGTGCTCCAAAACACAAACAAGCACTGCAGGCACACTGGAGCTCTGCAGCACACCTGGGGACGGCAGCTGCTCCAGGGGCAGCACCTGCTGTGCTTCAGAGGAGGTGGGAGATCAATACCAACCACCTGGAAGGGCAGTGCCTATTCTCTCCTTGGTTCCAGTCAAATATTGTCCCAATGTTCCTTGGCTTTAGTGACTCTAAAGGAAGAGCCCCTGATCCTCCTGGTGGGGGATCTGCCACTGCCCCTTCCCACATCTGTCTGAAGAACGATGCGGGGTTCACTCTGCACCTCAAATCTCTGCAGATCAGTGGAGTGGGTGTGAAATCCTGTGAGGAGTTTTTGTTTCCCTTCAGTTCCCTCAGATCTCTGGATAATGAATGCAGCATTTACAAGCTGGTGGAATTCAGCAGCATTCAGCTTAATTAAGGGGTTGATTATTCAGGGAAGAAATCAACGTGTCAATCAGGTATGTGATCCAAAGCGTGGTGTGGGAGAAAATGGGTGAAGATACCTGCCTGCAGACAGCAAGGCAAGTATCCTTGTGCTTCTTTGGGCAGCCTGACATGCCCACAGCCAGGCAGAGCTTTCCCTTGTTCTTGCACAGACCTCTGGAGTGACTTTTTACATCACTGTTTGTCAGCATTCAGGAGCTTCCTGCTTGGCCTCAAGTTAAGATTTACTATTCATATTACAATATCACTTAAGCATCCTGCATTGGCTCAGCTGGGAGTCACCTGGGCCATAAAGATGATCCCAGAGTAAACTTAGTAAAGTAAACTGAAAAGGTTAGGCTGAGTTTATCTCTTTCTTGTGTGCATTAAGGAAACGAGGCTGTGGTATTTACCATCCTCCAGCTGAGCAGTTGTGACCTGGGAGGCATTTCAGGTTGACAAGAACAGGAAAATTCCATTTCCTGCTTGAGTCCAAATGGCAAGCAAAGCCCCAAAAGCTTATTGCCAAACATATATAGATTTTTTCCATATTTATGGATGCCCAGGTCTCTTTTTCTAGTGACTGAGCGTGTGAGAACACCTTAGGTAAGTTCTTTCTCTTTCCTGCACCTTACTTCCCCAGAAGGAAAATTGCTGATAATGGTGGAATTTGTAGAATGACTAATCAGCTACAGACAAATGGAAATATTAAGTATGAAAATCTCAGGTGTAAGCTTTTGGGGAGGCAGAGGCTCAGCCTCTCTGTGGAAAACATCTGTATGATGGGATCCTAAGGCAGGACTGAATACTGGAGTATTTGAAATGTAGGTACACGTTCCCAGACTTCACCTCTCCATTTTCCTTTCAGAATTTTACTGTTTTCCTCAACATTGTAAGTAAGTTCTCTTTTTTTCTCGTCAAGCTCTTGCGCCTTTTGATTTTCTTCATGGTTTTGTATGAGCTTTCAGTTTTCTGACAATCTGTTGTTTTTAGCCTCAGAGGTCAGTTTTTAGTCCCTGGCACATGCCTAAATTTTTGAAGATTTAAAGCTTACGAGAGCAGCCCTGATGCAACTGGTAGAAATACTCAAGGTCCCAAGTAAGGCATAAATTTAAGAGCCTTGTTGAATAGATTTAAATCTGGTGTAATCCTACAGAAGTAGGACAAGTTGTCTGGATTTATACTGGGTGTTTGGAAGCAGAATCAGGACTTAGTCTTAATTTATTTTATTAGAAGCACCTCTAACACCTTAATAGATAGGTGTTCTCTTGTATAAATGCAGTGAAGGAGGATTATTTGAGACTTTCTATATACTGTATTTTTGAAGGCTTTCTGTCAGATATTGCAGCTGTAGTAGGAGTTGCAGAAAGTACTGTGTCCCCGTGGTACATTACATGCAGCACTTCCCAGTGGCAGTAAATGTTCTGGCTTAATCAAAAAGATCACATTTCTTTCTATTACTACCTGCCCAGAGAAGCTGGAATAACTTTTGGCCAAGGAATACATTAGTTTAAATCTTAGATTTCAAAATGAAATTACACTCAAGTCTTGCAGATATGATTCATATGTCCCCCATTACTTCCAATCTCTTCCTTTTTCTCTTTCTAACTTGAATTTGTGTGAGAACTGCGGTGCTGTGGTGGTGCTGGCAGTGGTCAGGGGCTCAGCAGGGGCAGGCAGGCATCCAGGCATCCCTTTTCCCGACCCATCCCTCTCTGCCATCCGTCTTCCCATCAGAGATCGTTCAGCTCAACCATTCCTGTGCATTGTCTGCTCAGCCAGAGCCACTCTTGCACTTCCCGCAAATCATCCTCAAGCAGCCACAGCTTTAGATTTAAATCACAGTGCCCTGCTCTTTGCAAGGCTCCTGGAGAGGGTTCTGTGGGCATTTCAGGCTCTCCCCAGCCCAGTGGTTGCAGGAGGATCTTTTGTCAGTTTTGCATCTCCCTGCTGTGATGTGTGAGTGCCCCAGTTTGGAGAAGTAGGATGACTCTGCACACGCCTGTCGTGAAGATTTATGAAGTGATATTTTCAAGGAGTAAAGCATTATTTAAGCCAGGTGCTGTGATCTATTGATAACAAATGGGATAAACACTGGGTAGTTTAATATTTAAAGCACAGTCTTTGGAATTGGGACATCTGTGGCCTTTTCCATCTCTGCTAATGGCTTCCTGCCTATCCCTGGACAAGACACATCCCATCCCTTCCACTCCTCTCAGATTTCATATAAAGTATCTACTTATCTGTGAACTCTGCTGGTGAACAGTGCTCTGACAGGTGCTGGTGGAGAGGCAGGTATAGCAGGTTCTGGGTGCTCATGAGACCTCAGGATCCACCCTGAATGGAAGATTTTATCCTAGTCTGAATCTAGGGATGGAAAATTGCTCTTTCACCAGCCATCTTCAGTTTTATTTCTTTAGACTTTCTTGTTATTATCTGTACCTAATATTACATCCACTGTGTGGCTTGAGTCCAGGGGTTTAGAGTGTCATTGTGTCATGGCTCTAGGAAACATCTGACCAAAGGCAGCAGGAGCTGTATAAATGCAATGGCCTGAGACAGAGAAGATGGCTGGGAATAGATAACTTATGCATCCCTTCTGCTTTTAAACTCTGATTTGATGATTCAGAAACAAACGCATTCCTGTAGCTTGATCAACAAAACTTTTTACTTTTTAAGAGAAACCTGATGTTCACCTTTCTTCCTGTTTGGTGCATTTCCCTTTATTTCAGAGTTCAAGCATACATATAAATATAGCAAGGTTTCTGACCCTTTTGTATCATAGCAAAATATTCATAGAATAAAATTACTGCAAATTTACCCCAGAATGGTTTATCCAGGAGAGTGGTGTACATGGATCCAGTCAAACTGAGCAGTAGCCCAAACTCTAACTATGAGAGTTTGCTGTCTGACTCCTCCTGGTTTATTAAATTCCTGGTTTTAGATCTTGAGATCTGTCACATCTTTAATGGAACATCCTTCTTGTCCATGTGAAATGTCTTCTTCCAGTTATTTACTCATGGAAGCATTTCCATTGTCCTGAAGGTCCATCTTAGTCTGGTGTGCACTAATTTGGCTGGGATCCAGTGGCACACTCAGCCCAGACATCTTTTATAAATCATGCCCAATGCACTCCCATGTATTCTTTGAAGGACCAAAAACAGAGTACACCGTGTCCTTGGATTCTTGGTACCAGCTTCTGACTCAACTGCAATGTGCATATTTTGTGATGGAGGACCTTTTTTCTGCAGTACTTAATGTTCGGTGAGAGTTTAATCAAGAAACATGAGTAATTGGCATTAACATCCACTTCTGAGCCAGAGAACAGCTTTGATAGCATCTATACTCATTAGACATTTCGTTCCAAACACTGTTCATTACAGTCAGCACTCTTCGTATTGGCTTCTACTTTGTAAATACAGCACAGATTCTGCTGGGCACAGAAGCAGGCCTTGAGCAAACACTCTGGGGTTACACAGAAGGAAGAAGCTTTAACTGTTGAAAAGAAACAAGTGGAACACAACAGTTACTATAAAAAAATTTCTAAGCAGTGTGCAACACAACAGAAAGACCTTCAATGACAGGACTCAGGATTTAATTACTGGCTGCCTACCTGAAATGAGTAGGACTGGTTTTGCTCACATTCTGGAGTGACTCACTGGAAAAGCTCAAGCTTCCACTTGGAAGGCCCGATGAAAGCTTGTTGGGCTGCATTTATGGAACCAAAACAATGATACGCAATTTAGGGGCATCAGCCATGCCAGGAGTGAGATGGGAGGGAGCCAAACAGGTCCCCATGCTTTGCACTTGTCTGCTTGTGCAAAAATCCTGAGCAGAAAATGGACTGTACCAGCAGGTCTGCACCACACCCTTGTCCTCCTACCACTGGAATCAGTACAGGTGAGAGACATTTAATCTCTTTATAGTCTCTGTTTACTTTTTAAATGCACCTTAAATACAGAAATAGTTAGTAGGCATTCATGACTAAGATTTCCTCTGTCCACTATGGAAATGAAGAATACACTGTTTTGGTTACAATGCCAGGGAATAGAGTTTTGCTGTTGAATATTCTATACCATACACATCCATGATGGGGGATGTGATTTCAGGAGGAAAGACCAGGGGGTGGAAGTGGGAAGGGGACCATCCTGCCTGGCACTCTAAGGGAAGAAGGTATTGGGGGCAGCCAAGTTGAGTTTCCCTGGTGGTTGTCAAAACCAGCAAAATAGAGTGATGCTGATTTTCAGGTAGCTTATAAAATAACAATGTTGTGTTACTGTGGTATCTAAAATGGCCCTAAAGCAGAAGTTAGGAAATGTGTTCTGTGTCAATTCACCCCTACACCCTGATTAAATTTGCACCCAAATCAAGTAGTACAACATCTCAAATTGTTTAATAAGTTTACTTGACTAATAGGTTGTTTTTTGTTTTTTGGTTTTTTTTTTTTTAAACCATTACCTTGAAAATGTGAAGCAACAGGAGCCTTGAATTTTGTATCTGTCAGTAGAAACAATCTGTGTATCTTGTTCTACTGTTCTATGATACTTTACACTTTCACAGCTTTAAGGCACTACTGAGGGAACGTGCCATCTATTATTTCAAATAATGCTAATTAAGCTCGTGTTGAGTGAAGCACAAAAACATCAATTTCTTTATATCAGTGTTTGAGAATAATGTGCCTATGCAAGGACTCTTGGATTCCAGTTGCCTGCTGTGACCATCTGACCTGAATTTTTACTCAGTGCTGCATCCTGCAGGGTGATCTGCAGTAGCCAAATAATTTCAAAGAGCTTTAGGCTCATGGTTTCCTAGGGGTGGTATAGCCAAGAGCCAGAAATTCTCAGCAACCACTTCTCATTTAAAGAACTGCCATTTGAGATCTGCCACCCTTGATATTATCTAACAATATAATGTAGGACTAGCCTGTTTAGGCTCTTCATCTGGCACATAGCACTGAACCCCATGAAACTTGGCTTTGCTTGGTTTTGGCCAAATCTATTTGCCCTGACCTAAACATGAAATTTGTCAGGATGAAGAATATAGTAGCTGAGTGCCCTGAGACAACAGTTTCTCAGTCACCTTTCCCTAGACAGAATGTTTTTGTTCTTACCAGCCTTATATTCTTCATGCTTATAACCCAGGAAAAAGGCTTGGGTAAAATCAGTCCATCTTTCTCCCTGTCTGGGCTCAAGGCTGATCTGGGAGACTGGTTCAGCATGAGAGCCCTTCCCTCTGCTACCCACAGGTGAACAGGCTGCCAAATCTCACCTCTGACTCTTATTTGCTGCCCTCAAGTCATGCCATCTCATGCCACCTCAGGTGCCATGGGGCATTTGTGGGATAACACTTGCAGTACACACCCTCTTGATGCTGTTTTCTGGTTGCCCAGTAAAAGCACTAAAGGAATTACAGCCCACTCAACAGATACTTATGGATGCTGATGGCCACAGTCCTTTCCTTTGACCTGTTCCAGACATCACTTCTCTTCTTAAAAAGAAGTAAAAGCATTGTTACTACTGTTGCTGTCACTTCCTAGTAGCATCAACAAAACATGGGTTGCTCCACCCAATTCCAATTCTCCCAATTCCACTTCCATTTCTCATCTCCTCTTTTCTTTGTTTTCTCTCCTGCTCCTGTGCTTTGTTTTCTTCTCTTTTAGAGATTCAGGAGGGTCTTATGCTGGAGTAACAACTGACTCTCAGGAGCTCTCCAAGAGTGTAATTTTGATTCTTGCAGGACATGGAGGGAGAAGTCTGTCAAGGGGATAGAAAGTGAGGGAGTTGAGGAAAAGCAGGAGGGTGATACAGCTCTGATGGACCAGAAGAAAGAATGAGCTCAAGGAAAGAGTGTGAGGGCAGAAAAAGGGGTAAATGATAGAGACAGGAGCATAAATATGGGCAGGAAGAAACAACACAAGGCCTTAAAGACAGAATTAGCAATATGATGAAAAGAGTTAAGGACTGTCAGTAAGTAGATGCACAATCTGAATGGTAATGGATCAGAAGTTTTAGCTGAAGCTCTGTGAATGTTAAGCAGAGGAGGAAAACAGGCAGCAGAGAGTTTGTAGCAATCCAGTTAGCCAGAAGGTACCATGACTCAGCTCTTCAGACCTCAGAAGCTCACTGGAACAAGGTGGGATGATCATGGGAACAGGCTTTCTTGGGGAATTCTTGAGGTTTTCTGGATGGAAACAGCCTAGAGAAGCCTTTGCACACAGATTTATATCACCACTGGCTTTACTCCTAGCTGGAAATGCAAGGCAAAGTGAAAATAAGTATTTCTTTTCCTCCAGCTATCCTCAATCATTGAAATATTGAGTGAGTCTGTGAGTTTGGTTTAATCAATGCTGCTCTAGCCAAACTTGTCACTTATAGACAAAAATGCAAGTATGCCAAAGAGAAAACAAGACCAGAAAAAAAACCTCACTATTGACAATGACCTTTGAGCAAAAGTGGATTTTTGTTTCTGTCACACTAGTATCTCTTAAATATCCCAGCACCAATTCCCAGCAGCAGAGTTCACAGTAAAGTGTTTGAATAAATGACTTCATTTGTCAGAAGTTCAGAGCACTTACTTCCCATGAATGAAGTGGAAACATCAAGTACCAAGTTTCTTCCAAAACAAATTAATTAGTTGTGACACTTTTTCTGATCCCTTGTCTTCGACATGTCTCCTGTGACATCTTGGACTTTTTGGCTTGGTTTCCTGGTAGAGAAACTGTCAGTGACCCCAAATGGGGTGTGTTCCAAGGGTTTTGTCACAGGATCTGGGAAAAAATGGCCTAAAACCATGCAGAATTTTCTTCTTTTTTGTGTGCTGAGGGGAATAACCTTAAGAAAAAAGAAATCCTCTGTTTACTCATAGAGCTTATTCTAAGCAGAAAAAGCAGTGAAGGATATCTGGTGTTGCTGAAACTAATTAGAGTGTATCTCTCAGAGATTAAACAGTGGCTCATTCTAAAAAAAGATAGTTTTAAATATTTTGTGAAACCATACTGTCTGATGATACTTTCCCTGAGGGTCATGGTGGATATTGAACTCTGGCCATGTGACTCTGACAAAGCCAGCAAGGCTTTTAAAAAATTATAATTTATTTTGTTTTTAATGTTGAATAGCTCAATTTTGGCTGAAAGAACCAAATTTGAGAGATGGAGAAATACTGCTTACCAGCATGATAACCTTGTGTGGCAACAGACTCATGATAAATATGCCATAGATCTAGAAGTTCAGTCTGATACATGGTCTGGACCAAAGGGTTCTCTTGCAGTGTGATGATTTATTGTATTGGCCAGCCAGCTGGAGTGGCATTAAAATGAATTATACCAAGCTCCTGGTTTGGAAATGGTCTAGGCCATTATGTTTTAAGTACAGATTTCTTAAAGGGCAGAAGGAACCTTGGAGAGAGAGAACGAATCGGAAACAAATTGTAACCGTGACATTCTGCCCTCTCTCCTCTCTTCTCCTTGCCATTTTTGGCAATTAGGGCATTATTTCTTCTTTCCTGTCAAGGAATGGTAGGCTTTGAAAAAGGCTTCTCAGTCCTTTGCCTTGTTGTGATTTGCAGAAAAGGAATCAAAGAGTTGTTTATTCTTCCATGCCTGCACAGCTATTTCTGTGCTTCCTTTTTCCTGGTACATATCCTTTGCTTGTTTTCTGATGAGGTTTCATAAAGTCAATATAAGACATGCACCAGTGGGTTGCCTGGGCTAAATCCTTGATAATTTACAACTCTTCCATGATGCCACGAACCACAATGTGCTGTATTGTTCAACCAGCTCTATGGTCACACATTTCTGTTTATTCACAATAATCACATTTTGCATGTTCTCGTTCTTTCAGCTAACTTGTGTGTGAGAAGGTCTCCAAGTAGTCGAATTCATTCTCAGGTTACTAGGAAAAGTAATTTTTTACTTATTTTCTCTTAATTTCTTTTAATCTATGCTAATTTTAAATACCCTACTAATTATCTTGTGCACTGTCAATCATGTAGCTACCACAGCTCCTGTATTTCTGTTGCAACTAGAAAAGATTTCAGCACCACCATAAACATTCAGGGTGCATTCTCTGGTAATAGCTCATACTTTCATGATATCAGATAGGGTGACTCCCAGAAAGACAGTCTGATTTTGGCTTATCCAAAATGTCTAGTTAAGACAATGTAATTTTGATCCCCTGCAGCCTATCTAACCTTGCAAACCCTGGTCATTCAGACACAGAGCACACGTACAGGTCTGAGTGTCACTGCGTGGGTTCAGCAATCCTCATCATTGTGGGGTTGCCATCAGCCTCCTCATCTCCCCCTCACCTTCATTTGGGAACTGAGCTCTTACAAGCACTCACTTTGTATTTTGATCTCTCTGGCCTCCAGTAAAGTGTGAATTCAGTATCATACCCAGACAGATCATGTGCTAGTCAAGGGTGAGTCACCCTCAACCTTGGATGTGAAAAACTGCTTATTGAGTCTAAAGGTGGAGGAGACTCACATCTGTTTCCCCTGAATTCATATACAGTCAGCTTTGAATGCACCAATCAGATATCCAGGAAGGATGCTCAGGTCACCATGGCTATGATTTTGCAGGAAGTCCTTAAAACTGCATTCCTAGTTTTGGATTGAGATGCCTTAGTCACCAGCAAGAAATTAGATTTGATACAATCATAGCTTGGTTACTTATTTTGACAGATGCCAAAAATGTTGGTACAAGTACCCTTTTCTGATAGCTCATATTGCAGTCTGAACCATTGGATCTGGTTCTCACATGTTTTATGTAAACTTTTCAGTGTGCGATCCTTATGAAGAGATGATCAATTTGTGTAATTTAATAATTACAAATAAAACCATACTTCAGATTTTTCCAGTGTCATGAGCAGCTGCTGATGGATCTACGAGCATAGAGTATCTGTCCATGCCCTCCCAAGGCTCTCTTGGAACTGCTCAGTGATGTTAAGCACTTAGACAGCAGGGATTTTTTGGGAACAGTCCAGCTTGCTCTGGTATTAGGAACCATTTAGCAAATGGTGATAACTAATTTAATTAGGATCAGATGCTGATGCCATTTGTGAAGATGATGCCGTATGGACACAACCCACTGTTCTTTGGCTCTGAAGCATCCTTCTCTGATTTTTGGAGTGCCATGAGATACAAGCACAAGCACACTGACAGCAATACACAGTAAATGGTTGGAGTATTCGGATATTTGTCATTCAACCAAGGTATTTCATCTACTCAGTTGTCAGATGCCATCAAGACCAGCAGTTTTATATTTCTTGAAAGGATTCATTCCTCAAATGACTGTCTCAAAGTAATCAATGTTCTGAAATTCTTGTCACTTACTGTGAAATTTACACGTTAGGTCTAATTTACACACTTTGAGTGCTCAGAAGATTGGTCTACAGTGATAGTATATGTCTACTTCTTGTCAGTCAGTAGAGGGATTCTGACTAATTGCTGGTGTTTTTCTGCTGTTGTGGGTTATGCCTACATGTTCTCCGGAGCATGACTTCCATCTTCTGTCAGTTCAGGAAAAAATATCCTCACTTAATAAGTTGCTTTACAGGTCAAGAAAATCCTGTTTGTATTTTTTACATCCTACAATTTGCACAGTTTCCAGCTAAGCTGTGGAGCTCCCTGCCACAGGATAACACAGTTACTAAAAGTTTCTATGGATTTTGGAAGACATTGCACAAATTAATGGGATCTGTTGTATTATCTCCTCTCCGTCTAGCAGTGCTGCTGAGGACAGAGGCCTGATATAGATTGTTGTACTTATATTGTCAGTCCTGGCTGAAGACATTTCGGATCACAGACTTGATCCAAAATATGCATACGACCCTATTTCTATCACTTCCACACATCATGGCTTGTGTGGAAGCACCAGTGGAATCAGTAGCTGTTAAGTTTAGTGCCAGTGCCTCACATTTGACCACCATCAAAACTGACCATTCAGTGTGGTGACAGAGAGACAAAAGTAACAGAAATGCTGCTGACACCTCTAGGTAGATTCCTGATGTCCCCTATTGACAACGACTTCAGGATCAGGATTAACTATAACCTTACTATGTTCCTCATGTGTCTTTTTCTCTGGTCAGGTTCATTCTTAGTGACCTGGATGTTTATCCCCTTACATTGTGCTTGTGGACATAACACCTGGCAGTTACATTAATCTCACAGCTGGGTGATGGTTTCTTGTTTGGCAGCTGAGGGGCCTTCAGCTCCTGCAGATATTATTGTCAGTGCTGTCCTGGTAAGAAGCCTTTATGGGTAAGTGACAGCTTGCACATCTAGGCACATCTTTAGCTGTGATATTAGGTATTTAGCAGGATTTGTGGATTCATAGAATCTGACAGGGATAGCAGTGAAAAAGCATTTCTGCTGAGGTCCTGTTATAGATTAATATCTATGAAGAATATTCCATTTTCTATTCTCTACATGGCTGTTACAGGCAACTCCAGAGTGAGAAAAGGGGCAGAGTTCTAAATTTTGCCTCGCTGCTGCATCTCTGATTAAAATTATTCTTGTTGATATACTGCAAATATGAAATCCCAAGAAATTCTATCGTCTCTGTTTGCAATGGAGGAAGAACTAAGAGAATCGGCGCATAAGACTGAAACAGATCTGATTACCTGCAAGCAGGTTTTCAACCAAGAATTCTTTCTTCTTTAATTAACCAACTTAGAGTATATCTATTGAGTGACTGAGTCAAAGCTACATTATTTCAGATTTGTAAATGGCCTACTCTGGTCCTCCAAGGAGTTCTCCAGCACAGTTGTGAGAGAGTTTCACAAGCTCTACTTCCATGTCACATTTTTTCCAATGTTTTCCTCATCAAGAAGCAACAGAAAGAGGACAAAAATACATTTAATCTGCTAGTTTCTCAAACATTCCTCCACAGGTCTGTGAACACAGAAGGAGAGATCCTTCTAGAGATATAGTAGCTGAAGCAATTCATAATGCTTTTCACAGTTGCTTTTTTGATTGTTGTGTACAGACACAGACAGCAGTCACAGTCCAAGTCTTGGGCAATCTCCTCACTTTTTGCTGCTAAGATCCTTCAGAAGAGGGGACAGCTTTCTGCAATGCACCACTTGCTGTTGAGGGACTGATAGGAGCTGGTGGCATTTGGCTCTAGCTCTGAGATTTTGCTAGATGGGTTTTACTCCCTGCACAGGAACTCTTTCTTTCCAGTTGAGGAAGATTTGCTATTATAAAATTGGTATGCTGCAAGTACAACCAAGATCCAAGGAACAGAGCAGCTTAGCAGCCATCAATGAGCAGAAATCCACCTTCCTTCACAGAACATGTAAATACTGTGAGAGCATAATGTGGTTTATAAGGATTGAGAAGAAACTGAGGCAATATAGTATTAGATAAGAGTAGGGGTCTGCAAAACATATTCCATAAAATCCCACATCACCATTTTTAGAATCATCCTCCTTTTTCTGATAAGTTTTACAGACTCACCAATATTTAGAACATGTGGTTTAATAACAAAGCCCAGCATTGTCTGTGGGGTTTTTTTTTTTTTGCTTGTTGGTTTTTTTGGTTGGTTGGGGGTTTTTTGTTTTGTTTTGTGGGGTTTTTTTTTGTTGTTGTTGTTGTTTTGGGGTTTTTTTGTTTATTTGGATATTTTTGGTTCGTTGGTTGGTTTGTCTGTTTGGTTTTTTAATTTAGCTTTGGGTTTTTTCTTTTGGTTTTTTTTGGTTTTTTTTTGTTTTTTTTTTTTTTAATAATCAACCTGACAGGGATTTTTAATAATAAAATCAGTGCTTAGCCTCAGTCAGAGAGCAAAGCTCTCACTATGTTGCAAGTTGCTCAAATCTACAGGAAGATGAACTCCTGCCCCAAGCAGCAGGGGACAACAGGTGTGTGCTGAAGAAGGGGGAAGAGTTGGCTGCAGAGCAGGAGCAAATGATGTAAAGACAGGAAAGGGATGCTTTGATTTTTAAAATAAATCTGGGTTGGTTTAAACCTTTTCAGGTGAACAGCACTACCCCAGTACAATGAAACAGAAAACTGCATGGCTTAACCCTGGAAGATGAGAGATGTACAACCCAAATCTGTAGTGTGCACAGCAAGCAAGAAATGGCAATAACTTTCCAGCTACGAGTCTAGGATGCTGCTGTCAAAAGCACTGATGACATTTGATGCAGCAAATGAGGCTGGAAGGAAAATTCAGAGTCAACATTTGCCCTGGGGCTTCTGACGAGCAGATGTAAACTGATGGTCATCAGTATCCTCTGCCAGTGGAAGAACATGTCTCAGGACATGTTGAAATTGAGTTATCGTTGGCTAAATTGAATTGCAAGAAATTTGTGTGTGTGTGTGTGCAGTCCTTTGAACTGGAAGAGCAGATACCCTGCAAGCAGAGAGGAATGGAAACCTATGGTGTGTCTCTGTGCAGGCAGTGCCTAGTATTTGGGAGCTGGGACCTATGATTTTCCTTACCAAGCTGAAGAGGTTGGTGTTAAAATGGAAAACATGATCTAGTGAACATGGAGAGATATAAATATTCAAGAAAATTCCTGAGTGCTGTGAATAGAGGCCTTAGGAAGGAGCTGCCTCTACTTGCCCAAGTATAGGTTCCTGCTCCTAAACTGAGTTCCTGTAAGAGCTGCGAATTAGAATAACAGGCAGCTGTGTCACTTCTCTTACAGAGCAGCCACTCAAAGTTCTCCAGACTTCAAACTGTACAAACTATATAATTTCTAGTTCTGAAAAGCATATTTACCTTTTGTTTTTATAAGGTTTTCAAATCTTGTTTCAGAGCTTTGTTAAACTAGGATTTATTGGTGATACAACATCAGAAAACTTGCAAAGCTCCTTTATTTTTCTGAGCAACTGTTTAAGGGTAAAAGTCTGCAAAGGCAAGTATCATTATTTTATTTTGTCACTATGTGTACATGAAATAGAAATTTTCAATCAGCTGTTGATCCCATATATATATACATATATATATACACATACACACACATGTGTATTTACAGATTTATAGATTTTAAAATTATATTTATATCATTTGAAGACCTCTTCCTCTACCCGATGAATGTTGTATTTACAAAAATGGATTTAGGACTGAATGAAAAAATATGACCTATATTTTTCTCTTTATTTAGAGAAATACAACTGACTTCAATAGAAGTTTCCTCTGATTAAAGCTACGGAGTGTAGCAGAATAGCTTTTATGTATCAGGTATAGAACAGCAAGCTGAAATCACCCAAACAAGTTTACTGTTCAAGCTAGGATTTAAAAGTCCTGAAAATCCTATTTTTGTAATTTTTATTTCCCTTCAACCCCTTGGCAATAGCTGGTAGAACTCCTGCCATAAGCACTAATGAATTTTGCATTGAATTCTGACTCTTGGCATTTAGGGCTTAATACAATCTTCTTTTCCTTTATCTGGAAGATTCCTTTTCTGCTAATTGGTGTCAACATCAATCAAGATCAGAAGTGCAACAACACTAGTTTAAAGGCCTTTTGCTCATCTGCTTTATACCCCAAGTAATATGGAGCTGTAGTCAGCTTACACATAAGACTGGCAATAAATATCCTTTCACTGTAAAATGAAAAAAATTCTTAGAAACTTTGAAAAAATGTCCTGTTGCTGTAAATTAAAAGCTGCTTTCAGAGGTCTGTCAGTTACACAAGTGGCATTTGAGTGAGTGGGGCTGTGCTAAATACTTTGTGTAGCCTTAGAAGAGCTTCCTCTAGACCTCCAAAACTGTAGATGACACTGGAGTTTTTCTTTAGAGGAAGATCCTCTGGAAGATGAGGGCTGAATCACAGCTCCATGAATGTACATACCTAATATCATAAGAACCTTTGGGGGAACTTTTATTGTTTATGCAAGTTAAATGCATCATTAATTAAAACCTGGGTCCAGGGTAGAGCTGGAAGTGTGGTTGCTGATGGGCAGCACCTTGTTTCCATTAGAGGCGACTGCCCGTTGCTCTTTGACAGGCTGGAGACCTTGGGTCCTACTGAATTTGGGGTTTGCTCAGGTCAGAAGCAAGATCCAGGCAATCAAAGACTTTGGATAAGTGCCTGCAGATGATGCTTGGTGCTGCACAAAGTGTTGTGTGTGTTGGTGAGACAGCGGCTCCTGGGGCAGTCAGCTCCCCCATCCCTGCAGGAGCTGGGAGAAGGTGCAGCAGCCCCCCAAATTCAAGTTGTGGAGCTGCAATGACTTCTCCTTCTGTCTGTTGAGAGATGAGAGATTTGGAATACTGTTATTATTCTAGACAAGCCATGAAAGGATGATATCTAAAATAAAGAAGTGTAATCCTTACAGTGGCAAGGGACCACAGCTTCTGTTCCCGACAGTAACAGAGGGTAGGTGTGTGCAAGCACAAACACCAAGCCAAGGACTGGAGGAATGACTGGGAAAGGTGGTTTCTGAGGAATGGCCTTTAGCAATGACCAAACTTGTGGGGCAACTCAGCTCAGGGCTCCCCACCTCCATCACTCTTAGTGCGAGCATGGAGCTGAGAAGGCACGTGGAGATCCCAATGCTTCTGCAGGGCCAGAAAGCTCCATCGATGAGTGTCGTGGTTTGAGAGGAAATGAGTTTTTGGGAGGTGGTAGTGGTCAAACCAATAGGTGCCCAGATGTGGATATTGGCACCTGGTTTGACCATTGAGCATATGGATCCGCCTCTGAGAACACAGGGGTTAAAAGCGAGAGCTCCCAACAGGAACGCTCTCTTGGTTCCGGTGGATGGAAGAGTTCAGACCTCCCCTGCCCAGCTTCGGGCTGGGTGGGGGAGGGGAAAAGGCCACGCGGCCGAGGGAGGTAGGCCGGAGCCATGGGCCGAAGACGGGAGGCGATGGCTTGGATAAGAGTGAGTTCCCCACAGAGACAGAGGGGTGGAGGAACTCAGAGAAGCAGTGGGCAGCCCCCCCTCCTCGGGAGAGAGAGAGTGAGAGAGAGGTGCCAGTGCTATCTTGAACTTGATAGCACCGGCCGGGCCGAGGAAGAGAAGTGGGGGGGGGGGGGGCAATGGGAAGCGTGCCCAATGAAGAGTGTAGCAGTGTGGGAGTTCAAGCTGAGCAGAGACTGTGATTTTAACCCTTCTGCGGAAGGTGGAAACCTGGCAAATGCTGATCCTCCGGGAGTCGAAGGAGAGAGAGACGGATGAGAGGAAATATAAAGGATGAGAGAGCGGTGCAAGTGAAGAACGACGGAGAGAAGCTGAGGAAATCCTAGGTGGAGGAGATGATAGAGTGGCTTTTTGGCTGGACTCTTTCTTGTATAGCCATGAGCAGAATCTTTCCTGTAATACAGAGACTGCATTTTAGGGGGAGGTGGCGCCAAGGAGTGATGGTGAGACCCCTCGGCCCCAGGGGGTGAAATATTGGGGGGGACTGGTGTCCCGAAACAGTGAGAGACTGTCATTCTCTTCTGGAACTAGGCATTCTTGAAAGGGAAACCCTAAAAGCAGCTCTGGTCCATGTGCAGTGGTGAGAGCACTGAACATGGAAGGAAGAAGTCACGACGTGCAGTTGTTGAGTGACGGGGATTGGCCTGTGGCACAAGGGGGGGCTCTTCTCTCCTTGATGAAATGAGAAGTGATTGTCGGAAGGGTGGAGATGGACTGTGTTGATTATCGGAAGAGTGATGGACTGGATAAAGAACTGAGGTTTTGTGTCATTCTGTGAGAATTGAGTGGGGGGAGGAGGAATGTTTGACAGGTTTTTCCATTCTGCTCTGTGTGTTAATTTTATAATTGTGTGGTAATAAAGTTTTTTTTCCTTTTGTTTGCAAGTGGAGGCCTGCTTTGCTCTGTCTCTGATCACATCTCACAGCAGACACCAGGGAAGATGGGTTTTCATGGGGGCACTGGCATTGGGCCAGGGTCAAACCATGACAATGAGTCTGGTTGTGTCCTCTGAGAGACAATGTATTGAATAGTAAAATGTAAGTGAAGAAAAAGATTTTTCTACTCAGAGAATCAAAGACACACAGTAAAAATTGTAATTATTTTCTTTAAAGCAAGGGTAAATTACATGCAGAACATTTCCTGCCTTTCCCATGGCTGAGCTGGGAAAAAGTACTTTCATACACAGAAGCAGTATGAGACTGAAGTCATTGCTGACAGAGGATCAGGCACAACAAACAGCAATTTCCAGTCCTCCCATGCATGCTACCTTGTGGCTCACACTGCTGCACAGCTCGTTGAGCTGCAGCATTAGGGTGGCTTCATCTTGTTGCCCAGTGAAGCCTAAATGAAAAATGGGGAGCTTCATGGCACTTCCTTTGTTAGGTGCTACAGTGCCCATAAAGTAAGAATATACAAGGGAAGGACAAGCATGTACATGGAATCATAGGATCATTTAGGTTGGAAAAGATCCTTAAGGTCATCGAGTCCAACTGCTAACCCAGCACTGCCAAGTCCAGCACTAAACCACATCCCCAAGTGCCACATCTATATGTCTTCTAAATATCTCCAGGGATGGTGACTCCAGGTCTTCCATGAGTAGTCTATTCAATTGCTTGACAACCTATGGTGAAGAAAAGTTTCATAATATCCAATCTAAACCACTCATGGCACAATTTGATGCCATTTTCTTCTGCCCCATCACTTGTTACTTGGTAAAAAAAAAAAAAAGAGGCTGATCTCATCTGGCCACCCTCTCCTGCCAGGGAGTTGTAGAGAGTGATACATTCTTCCCAGAGCATCCTTTTCTCCAGGCTAAACAGCCCCATTTCCCTCCACTGCCCCTCGTAAGTCTTGAGCTCCAGACCCTCCACCAGCTTCATTTCCCTTCCCTGAACCTGCTCCAGCCCAACAATGTCCTTCCTGAGCTGAGTGGCCCAAAACTGGACAGAGCACTCAAGGTCTGGCTCACCAGTGCCCAGCACAGAAGGACAATCACTGCCTTGGTCACTGCTGGCCACACCAGAGCTGGCCGTGATGCCACTGGTCTTCTTGTCCCTCTTGCCCCACCTGGGCACACACCAGCTCACGTTTGGCTGCTATCAGCCAGCATCCCCAGGGCTTTTCCTGCTGGAAGCTTTCCTGCCACTTTCCCCCCAGCCTGGAGCACTGCAGGGGCTTCTTGGGACATGAGGACAGGACCCAGCACTTGGCCTTATTGAACCTCACACAACTGGTCTCATTCCATCGATCCAATCTCTCCAGATCCCTCTGCAGAGCCCTCCTAGCCTCTGACAGAGTGACATTCCCACCCAGCTTGCTGTTGTCCGCAAATTTACCGGGAGAACACTCGCTCACCTCACCCAGATCATCAATGAAGATATTGAACAGAACTGGGCCCAGTAGTGATCCCTGGGGGACCAATGATCAGCTGGATGCAGCACCACCCCTCTCTGGGCCCAGCCACCCAGGCAGTTCTTGACTCAGCAAAGAGTGCACCTGTCCAGGCTGTGGCTTTCTCACCTTTCCAGTCTGGAATGCCATTTTGACACTACTTCATCACACAGTGCAGCACAAGGCTGTGTCTGGTCAATAGAGCAATGGCAAATCTCTTAGTGTCCTGCAGGCCATTGTGCATTTTGAGTAATAGCTGCCTGGGGAGCAGGCTAATGCCAGGCACAGGCTCTGTTTGCTGTAACTCACGTGAATAGCTATGAACAGAACGGCTGAACGTTGCGATGACAACACATCAATAAGCAAAGCCACTTTCTCCACATTTTGACATGAATTGCCTGTCTTGGATACTGCACTATAATCAGTGCTTGCATCACCAGGAGGAAAATAAAGGCCAGTATGACCTTCTGGAGCAATAGGACCTGTTTTCCTGGACTGATGAGAGAGTCATTAGTCTGAAAAGTTACTTGGACTGTCAGTAACCTGCTCACTGTGTGATGCAGTGCCTCGGCTGAGCCACACCTCTGAGTTTAATTTATCCCTTTTGCACAGGGTGAGTTCTTTAGGGACTGTTAGAATAAATGCAGGCATGACGGCTGGGCAGCCTGCAGCACTACAAGGACAGCACACAGACTTTGTGCAGAATCAAACAGGAGCCCTTTGGGGTGGATCACTGGGGTACAGAGGGAGAGAAATGGGAGGAGTAGTTTTGCTGGGATTTCCAGCAGCCCTTCTGACCCACCTGGCTGTGTGTGCCCCTGGTACAGGGGAAAGAAGCAGCTACAAAAGCAGTGGGACTGATTGTGCATTAGAGGGGCTCTCCTATCAGCAACAAAACAGACTATTTTGTCTCCATTCACCTTCTAGGCAGATCAGGGCTGTTCTTAATGCTGGTCTTAGCTGTTTCCCTCTTCATTTCACACATATTTCAAACAAACAGGGATGACAAAAGCATGCAATTTATTGCAACACACAGTGCTGGTAATTTTGCAGGATCTGAGGCCAGCTGAACAATATGCTGCTGACCTTAAATTGCTCATTCCCTTTTGCTGTTAAGTAAAAAAATAAATCAATGGGTAATTCCTTTCTCTCGCCATACCTCCTCTCCCTCCTCCATTTTTAAAGCCAGACATCAGTCCTCTTTATTTAGTCATGACAATGCAACTAGAGCAAAAAGAAAATCTTAGTACCCAACCAATATGTTTAGTTTCTTTCATAGTGTTAATTAGGTGTGCTTAGTGCCTTTCTGAGAAAGGCAGGATGCTAACCTTAGAAACTCAGATAATCCTATTGTCAAATATATTTGTTTAATAAAATAGGTTTGTTTCCTTTTCCTTAGGAGGACTTAGCTTAGAGGATTTAACTTCTCCTCTAAAACCCAGACTAATCAGGGGATTGCTGGATCCCAGCATATGCTGTGGGCCAATGACTGCAGAATTACCTGCTGCTATATCTTGTCTGAGCAATGTGTGCAGCTGCAGCATAGCACAGCTGCTTGAGGAGCTGGGAGAGATGTAAAACCATTTTAATCCTCTGTATTCTTACCTGAAGTTATTGAATAGCATGTTATTAGAACAAAATGGGGATGGCTCTTTTTTAATACACACAAAATATGAACAAGGTGCTCCTGCTGCTGTTGAACACGTTCTTTGGTCAGTGCAACTTAATTTAGATTTGGTAGTAGCTCAGAGCAACTAGTTCCTTCTTTCATTTATACATACACACTTTCTGAATTGGAGAGTCTGGATTGCAGTGCACCTTCAGCGCTTCAAAGAAGAGAAATGGCACATAGGGAAAGGGACTGGGTAATAGCAAAAAGCCACATCATCTGAACATCTGAAGTTTCCCATGAGCTAATGGATGCAGTATTCTTTGTGAATTTGTGTAGGCATGTCTGTTTAAATGTGTCTTTTTACAGCATCATGACCACACTGAGCCTGGCAGAACCTGGGTAGTGGGAGCCTGAGGTGTGTTTGTTTCCTTCCCTCTCATGCCCACGGCAGTGAGGCTGTTCCGTGTCCTGCCTCACTTGCTGTGCACAGGACAAAAGGAGCACAAGCAGGCAGGCACTTTATCTGAGCTGTCCATATGGGACCAGAGTTAGGATTTCCTACCAGCACAGAGAACCATCCTATTAGTAAGAAATAAGCCATAGGATTGAAATTATAAATGTATGTGCTGCCCTCAGGGGATATCAGTTTGTATCAGAGTGTCCATAACCATTCCCTTTTGTGCTGTTGGGCAGGGGAGGCCAGTTAAGCTGCTCTGTGGCAAATGAATTGTTAATATCTGAGGCACCCTCAAAGAGAAAGAGACATGAGGGCACTATGTCAATTTATTGTACTGTGATGAAATATGAACTGCAGCAAAAATAGGGGAAAAAATCTGTTTCGGTGAACAATCACATTTTGGAATGTTTTTGTCCTCAGTGCTAGAAATTTAATAAAACAACTGGAAGTCATCAGGAAATAAATTATTTTCTGACTAAGGAAAAAGGTTTTGGGGCTTGTTCAGAAAAGTTGAATATCATTCTCATTTTTGTTTCAGATGAGCCATGTCACAGAGACCATCCATGATTTGTTTTCTCAACAGGCTGTCTCCTTCAGGGCTAGTTAGGCCTTTGATTTCCATTTGATATGGAAGTACCTGTGTTCTTCTGATCCTTTTATCTTAAAAGATGAACAATCAACAATAAAAATGAATTAAAAAAATAAAATATGTGCCAACAGACCAGTTTCATGAAGTACAGAGCCACAAGGTCAGTAGTCCTTGATAAGCAGTTGGCTATGAATTACCATTGCTGATTGCTCCAAAGCATTGAAGTGACAATGTTTTCTGTCGCAGAATCACAGAATGACTTGGGTTAGAAGTACCTTAAAGATCAGCTGGTTCCAATGCCCCTGCCATGGGCAGGGACAGCTTGGCCAGGTTACTCAAAGCCCCATCCAGCCTGGCCTTGAACTTCCAATGGCAGGGAGTCCACAACTTCTCTGGGCAACTTGTGCCAGTGCCTCACCACCCTCACAGGAAAGAATTTCTGTGTAATATCTGTCACTTCATTCTCCTACGTGGTCTTCTGCAGAAGTTAATTTTACAGAACCAACATCCAGCATTTTATTTATTTTAAATTTATCTGCCATGAAGATCCCCTTCACTCCTCCTCTTAGTGGTTTCCCCCCCTCCTACTATGAGTAGGAGTAACAAGAAACCATTCACTTTGTGCTGGTTTAGGACTTGTCATCCTGTGCTTTATGACTTAGAATTGGTCTTGTTAGGAAAAGAAGCCACTGGGAACAGAGACTTATTCTCTGTTCAGAATGACAGCAGGATAGACAGGTGTCATCTCATGATGACATTTAAAGGTGGACGAGCCCCATCAGTGAGGGAGTTCAGTCTGATGTAATCAGTGTCAACCCTTATGAAGACTATTTTTGTCAACTTTATTTATTCCTTTGAGACATTGCTTTACAATAACAGGAAGACTGTAATTTAAATGGTTATGGGGCGTGGGTGGTTAAATTATTCATTCTTTACAGGAGGCAGACTCCATCAAAATCCAAAAGTGGCCGACCTGCAATATCCTCTCTCTTTCCTTCCCACATGCTCTTCCCTGAAACACAAAAGGAATACTATGGCTCCTTCAATTAATCTGCAGGGATGGAAAATTAGCATGTTTTCCTTTTATTTAAGGAAGATGTTTCATCCCTGAGACTTTTACAGAGACACCTTAATTGGTCATCCTTCTGAGGTTACAATTTATTAAGAAACAATGGGCAGCATTTTGAAGACAGCCTATGTAAAAATGCTGAAGTTTATTGTGATGTGGATCTCTAAACCACTGAAATAAAGATTTGTGTGGGAAATTTCCAATAGCTCCTACTATTTAAATGCAAATGTGCAGTCAGAGCTTTGTTCTAGATATCAGTCAGTTAAAACAACTTGGTCTTTGTCCCTGCCCTTAAATATCTGAGATTCCTTCTGAGATGCACATTCTTAAAAAAAAAAACAAAAACAAAAACAACAAAACCCCCCAATAACAAAAACTAAAACCACAACTGAAAAAACCTAAGAACCAACCCACCAATCTTCTCCCCAGCTGGTGCACCCAATGTCAATATTCCCTGTGCAGCTTTTGTAAAAATTTGTTTCATCCAGGCTGGTCCCTCACCTTATCCAAATGGCCCTTAGGCCACCAGCTGCTGCTGGAGCAGAGAGGCACATAGAGGGGAATATACTGGCCATGGCATGCCAAATGCATTTGCCACAGCAGCAGCTCTCTTTATTTCTCTGTCTCTTCCTCTAGAAATCTTGAATGTGTTTAAATATTAAAGCTGGACACATATCAGTGTATCCCCTGTGGAGTCTTTCATTGACAACATCCAAACCCCAATAAAATCAGCTGGTTCTTTTGATGTTTGTGAAGAGGTTGCTAGCTGAGGTGGCTGGGCTGGGAGTCCAATATCAGACTCCCATAAAGATATCTACAGAGTATTTCCAATAATGCTGATCATGGTAATCTCCTTCCTGGGTATTCCGTTTTGCTCACTAGCATATCCTTTATTTTTTTAAAAAAGGCTATTTAGAAGGATTTGGTTGCTTTATTTCTACCTCAATGTAGCATTGATTTTCTTTGTGTCTTTAAGAAATCCCTTAACCAAAAAATACATTGAGGTTACAGAAATCTATTCTAGGGAAATCTAGAAATCTATTTCCTAGGGAAAGCTGTTGCTGGTACTGTCTAAACTACAATTGTTTCATTTGTACTGAGAAGGGAAAGTGGTTGCTGCGTCAACAGGGTGAAAACTCAGCAATTCTAGCATTTAGGGTTTGGGTTTTTTTTGCCTTAATAATGCTGCTCCACTTGCATCTACCCATAAAAGTAAATGGAGAAGGACAGCAGACTTCCAGGTACTTTTCATGATGGCAGACCCAAGCCCATCTGGGCAGAACAGCAACTTCCCAGCCCTGTAGGATGAAGTTAACATGCAAAATAAGCTTAAGTGTTTTGCTTTACAAAGCAAACCCTTTCCATGCTCTCAAATCAAGACTGGTAAAATACAAGGACAAATGTCCAGCTCCTGCAGAAATATTTATACTTCCATTTAATTATCACATCCTGCACCAATGCTATTCATGAAGATTAGAAATGGAAGTCAGAAGACAATAGAGGTTCTCAGCCAAATTAGTATTGTCTGTCTGGAAGAACAAACTCTTTCAGCAGCTGCCACATTAACCATTGGCCTCAGTCAGTTTCCCAGTGAGTAGCAGGCACTTTTCCAATTTTCTAATACATACTCTTGCCTTGGCAAGGAGTAAATGGGATCTTATGCCAGGACACTTGTATCTAGAGCACACTTTGACTCCTTGCTGTGTTTGCAGAAATTCCAGGTACACATCATTAATCACAAAGCCTGTCCGATTCTTGAATTATTTAATACAATATTGGAGCAGTTTTGAATTATTTAAAGCAATATGCGAAAGGTTTTCTGTGATATACATGCAGAGATTATTAAGAACCTTGCTAAACAGACTTAAATTGCCAAAACCTAATATCAGCTCCCCATGTTCCATAGCCCTAACTTGAGGAGGGAATGAAAAAAAAATACTGCTGTCCAACAGCCTCCTGCTTTACCCTAAAATTTACTGCAACTGTTATAAATAAATGAAAAGGTTTTAATCTACCTTATTTGAAACTGCTCAAAACATGACAGGGAAAAATGGCCGGCACATTGTAATTTGGTATTAGTGGAGAATGGAAAAGCAGGAGGTTTATCTGATCCTCCTGATCCTGTGAACAGGCAGATGGAACATGTGGACAGGTTGTCTTCCAAAGTGCTTTGATATTTATTTTTTGTTTTTCTGTAGAGACCAGGAATGAAAGAGCAACTTCTATAATGAATCTGGTAGTTCTTCAAGATGCATTAAGAGTGAAAAACATTACTTGGGTCTACTTGAGAAGTTCATTCAGCTCCTTAGTCACACTCAGAACAAGTGGGCCACAGCCAGATCAGTACAAAAGGTGCTCCAGGAATCAAATAGCAGAGCTGGACATCAAAATGCCACTTCAGCTTAACCCCATAAGCAGTTCAGCCCACATTTAAAGAATGACTTTGTGGCCATGAGATTTTTTTTGCACTATGATTATGCTTTCCCACTGAAATGGTCCTCACACTAATTATAAAGATGGGCTGGGAGAAACATTCTGAACCATAGAGAAGGCAAAAGTGGTAGCTCAGTAATTCTTATTGTCAAGAGAATCAGTTCCTGCATCCTTCCTCCTCCTCCTGCTCCTCCTCTTTTCTTACATAGCCATTTGCTAGGGAAGATGGGACCAGATCCTTAAAGGCCCTTGAGGACAGATGCTTATAGATTTAGGATCCTACGGAAATGAGCATGCCAGGTGACCCTAATCTGAGCTGCTGTCTCAGTTTGATGATGTCTTCAGGCACATTAGCAGATACACTCTGGTTATTTTCTTGAAACTTTTCACCCAGCCAAGCAGGTGAACCGAAATTTCCTACACAGTTTTTCCCTTCAGCTTCATGCAGAGAAGCTGAAATTCTCCTCCAGTCACAGCCTTGCAGAGCTGCAATTCTTTGTGCAAGTGTGCCCATACATCCTTTAACCTGGCCCAACAGGGTCATGGACCTTAAGGACTCATTTTCAATAGAATATTATTTTCCCTCTGTTTCTAAGTAATTTATCTCTAAAAAAAAAAAGCCCTGTCAGTTTTCCCTGAAAAATACATAGCATTTACCCATTGTTAACCTTAAACTACTACAATTAAATGGTGAAGGGCAGAAGAGGGATTACTGAAATGTATTTTTTTAGCCAAGTAATCACAATGGAAGCATTCACCTTTCCACTCATTTTGAGATGGCCATGAACCTATTAAATAGCCAACTCTAACACACCAGGGTAATATATGATGGTGAAACATCTTAGTTTATCCATTCAGCTTGCCCTGTGAGTTTACAAGGGCTGACAGTCTATTTGCTTTTCACCTCGTTTAGCCTTGATTTAAAGGTATGACAGGAAATAAGTGGAAGCCACAGCTCAGTGTCTCTCTGTGTGGAGTAAAGGCTGTCACACGTTGTTGCTGAGGTTTCTGCTGCAGTATGGACATGGGGGTGTGACCCCACGTGCATAAGGGATGAAGGCAAACACACAGCTCTGTGCCTGACAACAAGGCAGGCACAAAACATTCAGGATTTTGCCCACTCCTTTGTCCAGTGGTTTGATTATTGGAGAAATGAAAGGCAGTCCCACTGCATCTCCACATGGAGTGCTCCTAGGACTGTGAAAAGCATCAGGAGGCCCTGATTCACCAGGAACTCAAATTTCTACATCTGTGAAAGGTTTTGAATATTGTGGGAGAGATAATGGCATCTGGGGGCAGCTCTTCTGCCTGGTGTATCGTGCTTCCACTGGTGTAGGGCATGCCTAGTTTTGTGATTTGTTTTATAACGTCATGTAGAGTAAGGTCTGTTTCCCTTCCCTCTCCACAAGTCTCCAGGCTTTGCTGACATTGTACTAGGTGGAATTTGCCCTGTACACTTTTTGGTCATTCAATCAGCACCACATTTTTTTTACTTCATGGCACATCCAAAATTACAACATAGAAGTTGACCAAGCAGTGCCTTGTCTATCCTGAAGGCAATGTTATCACACCACAGGTACAGCTGGCTCATATTTCTCTCTTTCCTTTTTCAGTGTTGCCCATAATCTTTAATTTAAGCAATTTTAAAAGTAGGTGACAAGTCCAGTAGTTGTCGCTTTATGTCCTGATTTGTGAGAAAGGCTTTTATGAATACATTATGTTTGTTTCATAGACATTCATTCTCATCACTTGATTCCTTTGAAATCAGTTTTGTGTTTGTAGAACTTAAGAGCTGTGTACTTAATCTTAACATCCTTACAAAGATTTTCAATCAGACATTTATGTTAATCCAGAGCCCGCAATATCCACCATAAAATTGTTTTAAGGGTAATACAGACTTTCAAAGGCAAATATTTTTAGTTCATATTTTCCTTAACTTCTGGATAATTTTGTCTGATTTTTTTAAAGAAATGTGTTTCGGTTTTTTTATGCAACATTATTTTTTCCCACAGAGCCTTCTTTGATGTACACAAAGCCAATAATAGAGAGATAACCATCTTGTGCCATTATTGTGGCACTTCAAGGCTTCTTTGAATTATTTGTGGTGCTGTAAGGATTAGAAGACTCTCAGTTTGTATATGAACATCTTTCATTGAATTCACACAGAACTGGTTCTGTTTATTAAACATTTTCAATAGGAGGCCACCATCACAAAGAAGAAAAAGGCTTCCCAGCTTATATTGTAACTGCAAATTTTGTGTCCTGCTGCAGCTCATTCTTTTGCATCATGGCTTCCTTTGTAAAGTGAAATATTTAGGATGAAATTCTGACAGAATCACAGAATCACAGAATTTCTAGGTTGGAAGAGACCTTTAAGATCATTGAGTCCAACCCATGTTCTAACACCTCAACTAGATCATGGCACCAAGTGCCACATCCAGTCTTTTTTTAAACACATCCAGGGATGGTGACTCCACCACCTCCCTGGGCAGATGATTCCAGTATTTGATCACTCTTTCTGTGAAAAACTTCCTCCTTAATTCTAGCCTGTATCTCCCTTGGTGCAGCTTGAGACTGTGTCCTCTTGTTCTGTCTGTTGTTGCCCAGAGAAAAAGACCGACCCCCAGCTCACCACAGCCACCCTTCAGGAAGTTGAAGAGAGTGATAAGGTCACCTCTGAGTCTCCTTTTCTCCAGGCTAAACAACCCCAGCTCCCTCAGTCGTTCTTCATACGGCTTGTGTCCCAAGCCCCTCTCCAGCCTCGTTGCTCTCCTTTGGACACGCTCAAGCATCTCAACGCCTCTCCTAAACTGAGTGGCCCAGAACTGGACACAGCACTCAAGGAGTGGCCTCACCAGTGCCGAGTACAGGGGAAGAATGACCTCCCTGCTCCTTCTGGCCACGCTATTCCTGATACTGGCCAGGATGCCATTGGCCTTCTTGGCCACCTGGGCACACTGCTGGCTCATGTTCAGCCGACTGTCAACCAGCACCCCCAGGTCCCTTTCCACCTGAGCACTGTCCAGCCACAGCGTCCCCAGCCTGTAACATTGCAGGGGGTTATTGTGGCCGAAGTGCAGGACTCAGCACTCGAACTTATTGAACTTCATCCCATTGGATTCTGCCCATCCATCCAACTGTTCCAAGTCCCTCTGCAAAGCCCTCCGTCCCTCTAACAGATCGACACACGCTCCCAGCTTAGTGTCATCTGCAAATTTACTAATGAAAGACTCTAAACCCTCATCAATGTCATCAATAAAAATACTAAACAGAACTGGCCCCAGCACAGACCCCTGAGGGACACCACTGGACATCTCATTCACATTCTGAAATAACAAATTCTTCCACTGAAATCAATAAGACTACTCAAAGGATGAAAAGTTACATAATATTTTAGAGGTGGGCAGAACCTGATCCCTCAGAATTCAGCTGCATTTCTTTTCCTTTTAGTCTGCTCGACCAAGTTAGATGAGAACAGCCATAAGAGCTTCAGCCCATGTGAAAATGCTGCTGGTGCCAGGAGAGCAGGATTCAAAACCAAACTACAGCCCCTGTAAAGTGAAAGATGGAGAAATAGAAAGGGAAATGATTACAGTAAAAAAAGCCAATTTAGTCATCAAAAATCTGCAAAATCCAAATGAAGCAATTGTTTGGGGTTTTTTTGAAAAGCAAGGAAGCATTGTGCAGTCAATTGCACAGTGTAATTCAAAATGGAAAGAGGTTATTAGGGTGAGAAGTCTGATAAAGTTATGGTGACCTGTAGCTTTTACTTGATTGTTTATTAATAACAGAACTATTTTAGGATAGATATGTTAATAGGATAGATATGTTAACTTACCTACTTCAGCTGATGAATTATTATTATAGTTTTGCCCAAAGCAAATGTGCTGAGAAAAGAGGCTACACACTGAACTCAGAGACGCTGGCAGTGCTGATGCCTCTTGAGGATCTTGCTTTAACTTTTACAACTTCTTTCTCTCCTCTTATGCCTGAACGATTTTTTTCAGCAAATCACAGCACTTCCTCTACAAGGTGTTGTATCCTGAGTGCAGTCAGCCCCACAGACCATGTGTCCCAGAGACCAGAAATCCACAGCAGAGCAGCAGACTTCCCACAGGCCACTCTCAACGAATAAGCTCACAGGCAGGTGTAAGAATGTTTTGTCCTCCTGTTCTTTTCTCAGATGAGCTGGAAGGATGAAAAAAGTGGTTAAGAGACTTTTAAGAGAAAGGAGATAGTGACAGCCCAGCCTGTGCAGCCAGGGATTCTGTGCACCTGAGGGTATGCTGAAAGAAATAAGCCATGGCTTCGTTCATTTAAATTTATTTATTTATTTTATTATTTTAATGGGGACATATCACATTATTAATGTAGCGGGAGAGAAAACTTGCAAACTCCAGCAGACCACTGGGTATAGAGTTGCATGGTACTGTGCTTGATTTTGCAATTTGGATGTGACAGATGGAAGAGCTCATGCAAGCCTTGTGTGTATTCCTTTGGTAGAGAGTATTGGAATGTTTGAAACATTCATAGGCACATAAGATTTAGCCATCTCTCCTAACATTAATCAGGCAGAGTTTAGTCTGCAGAAGGGGATTGGAGGAGCTCTGGTCCCTTCTGACCAGGCTGATTGCACTGATAAACTCATACCTCCCACTTAACTGCCTGTTCATCTCTGTGGTCTCATCTTCACACCTGGATTTAGAAGTTTTGTTTCCTGGTAGCAAAGCCCCTGATACAGTTGTGGTTGATGACTCTGTCTGTTTAGGTAGGTTACAATATAAATAAATAATGCCGAGCTATAAAATTGTGGCTGACACCAAGAAAGCTGACAAAATGGGAATGTTTTTGTCTTTAGAAATTAGCATAAGAAAGTTGAGGATGTGCATCAAGTTGATGCTGCTAAACTTCCACAAACAGCTTGAGTTCCATGTGGCAGGATCCTGGGGATTGTAATTAAGATCAATGACTTGTCATTTTAATGAATATGGATCCAAATCACACTGGGAAATTTAGCTTGTTGTGTCTCAGTGCTTCAGTTTCCTTTACAGAAAGCAGGGAAGGCAAAACTTCCTTTTTCCAATTCTTTGTTTCTTCTTTTCCAGTGAGCATGTCAGGGCAGGAGTGTGTTTGTTCAGCACCTGCATCAGTAATGACCTGGACTAGGAGACAGAGTTTAGATGAAGCTGCAAAGAGAGCCATGACAACAGACTTGCTTTTCAGTTTCTTGATTATGTGGTACAAATTTATTACAACCAAGCAGTGCTATAGAAGTGGGGCTTCTGCTTTTGATCAGAATCCAGAAACACAGAGTTGTGATAGGAAGTTAATAACAAAGGACAGATTAATTGTACTCTGGAAATGTTTTGATTAGCACTTGTTGAAATTCTGAGCAAGGGTTTAGTCAGTACTTTTTTATCCTGGACTAATTCATCCATCCCTCTCTGGAAAATTCAGTCTATTTTGTCATTCAGCATAAGGGAACAGAAGTGCTTTCCATGATCTATGTAACAATAAGTCTTTTCACCAGTTTATTTTGCCTTTCACACAGCAAAGATGTGCATTCCCAAGATGCCAGATGTTTACACCACTGAGCAGGTGAAAGGTAGTAGAAAAGGATGTCATTTTGATGACTCTCTTTACAGCATATTCCTACCAGTGCTCATTCGAGAATCTGGGATGACAGTAGTAAATAATGCTGAGTACTCCTATAGCACAGAACATGTTCAAAATTAAATTTTAGTAGTTGTAGGTTGAGAGATCTCTGAAAAATTGAATGTGTACCAAAGGGAGAAAGTTAAAACTTGACTGTTATAAAACCGTGTCAAGCCAAGAAGTGTTCCCTGGGGAATGACTCTTTCTCATCTAGAAAAATAATAAAAAATGCTTCTGTGAGTAGGTAAAATGAGATGCCTAAATGGAGTCCAGGGAAATTATTGTGGGGGAAAAGGTAATTGTTTAATTTCTCACTACAGATCAAACTTAACTTCTAATTTGGGTAAATATTGAAATTCAAGAGAGACCTTGCAAATATTTGATAGTTATTATACTTATCTGTGGAAATTAAGATACTTGCTATCCAACCTGACAGAGATGTTGCAGAGCTGTTGAGATACTATAGAGAGGTGGAGGTAGTTTTGTCTCCCTGATTTTTCAGAACAGACTGATATTTCAGATTGGAGGCACCTTGGTCTGAAGGCCATATTCATAAGAGCTCCAGTATTGTAGTTTTGAGGAAATACAGATAATACTTGAGCCAAAGTCATTGTATGTCACTTAAAGTAAACATTCAAAGAAAAAAAACAAAACATGCCATCAATGTTTTTGTTGTTTATATTGTGCCACAGTAAAGATCATTTACTTGTGTTCCCTAACCTACTCTTCCTGGCATAAGACTCTGGATGCCAGAGGCAAAACTTTTCTCCCCTCACCATGCAGAGCAAAACTCCATTGTATGACCTACCAACATAGAGAAAAATGAGTTGTAAACCAGTGGAATTAAACACAAAATGTTAAATATATCTTTTGGAACATAAGGGATGAAAAGATAAATATTAAAAACATCCCAATAATAGCAATACATAAAATTTCTGATGATTCTCTGAGTATTTTTAGAAAGGAGTGCATTGCTGCAGTATGCAACTGAAATATCACCCAGTGAGACTTCAGCATAATTAAGCAATGATTAATCAATACTTAACTAAAGAAATTAAGCACAGGAGAAACAATTAATTGAAGTTAAGTGAACTTTGACAGCTCATATTAAACTAAGGCTCTAATTAACAAAAGCATTGTGCATCCTCTAAATGAAGGGCTTTGCAGGCTTCAGGTGCCAGGGATGGGGTGAGTGTTACTCTGCAAATTTCTTGCTGATGAGGAGTCACTGATGGAGAGCTTCATCTCAAGGCTTTGAAAAGAGAAGGTGATCTTTCTTTGGTTGCTGTTTGGTGACTTGATCCTAAGTTCCAGCAGTTGAGGTTGCTCTCTGGAGGAATAAATGTAGTCCCTGCTAGGGTTTGCAGCCTAGCCCAATGTCCTTCAGGCTCTTATCATTTAGAACCAAGCTGCTGCATGAGATGGAGGGCACTGCTGTAATTTCCATAACACCGCCGAACTCCATGGAGCCAGGGAGCTCTGGCCCTTTGCATCACTTGGAGCTCCACAGCCCAATTTCCTGCAGGATTTGAGGCTGTGGAGAACCCCAGCAAGAGCAGCTGTCCCCCAAGGGCTGCAGCCCAGGGAAGGGTTCAGACAGGGAGATGGGGAAGGAACACTCTGGGAGACCTGGGAGGGCCTGAGGGCCTGACTGTGACAGAATTTCTTATCTCATGTCTCTCTCCTCTCTGTTCTCGTGTTTTTACATTCCCCCAAAGGTGAATGCCATCACCTATGGACACAGTTTATCAATCCTTGTGCATGTAAGACTGTCCCAACATCTTTTCTGCAAAACTTTCTCATGAAACCACAGAGTCTGGATACCTGATCTAATACTTCTGAAAAGATTGATTTATTCCCTGGAGAACAAGCCTGGGGGAGGGAAGGAGCAGAATACAGGGAAGAGCTCTAAGTGACCACTGTTGTCTCTTGGCTCTCAGGAAAGGAAATGGCCACTGGCTCTGTTTGCAGTAGCCAAGCCATGTCCCCCAAGCCCAGGCTGATGATGAGTAAGGGTCAGGAATGGGGTTTAGAGCCTAATCTCAGCCCCAGCCCACCTGAGGGAATAATCCCTCTAGAGAGCAGGGCCTTTCCTTGCTTGTTTTTAGAGAGCTGGAGAGTGGCACAAATCTGAGATGAGGGAAAATAAAAGAGATATGATTGGCTAGTGGCTTAATTGCTCTGTTAATTGCTTTGCCTCTGGTGCTCCCATCCCTGCAGAGAAAGTGCCTGAGGGTTATCTCAGCTGTGTGAGTTCCCCTCAGTGATGAGCAATTATCTCCCAGGCAGAGACTACCAAATGTGGCTGTCACAAGATAGCTCCATTTGAAATGATGGATGGGCACAAACGAAGACAAACTTCATTCCCAGAACTCAAATTAGGAGCTGGCATATCCTCATTTGTGTGGATTTGGCTTGACTTTGTAACAGCACAAATGTCAAGATGTACCTCACCAAAGGTTCAGGTCCTGAGCCCAACTCCAGATAGCTGGAGCCCATCTGAAAAGCCTTGTTGGACATTGACAGGTCTGATTTTCCTTTTGTTGAGGCCTCTGCAGGATTGATGTGGCCATGGAAATGTCCTGGGTGTTCTTTGTGGAGGAGGCAGCATTTCTCTGCTTGCATTGACCAAACCTGGGCTAACCTGAGTCCCCTGTGAGTCCCCTGCTCCGAGGAGATGGAGGAGCATTTGGAGTCAGGTTAGACAGGGCTGGTGGAGGTAAGGTAGTGTTCTGCTGCTTTAAAGTCACCAAGCAGGAAGAGCAAGCTGAGAACTTGTGCTGGTTTTGCTCTTTGAGCAGCTGCACAGCAATCCCACAGAGCTCCAGGTGTGCCACCATCCCACTTTGTGGGGGAAGGAAGATATTTACTCTGCAGGAAATTCCAAATTCTAATGGGACAGAGGAAGGCAGCAAAGAGAAACAAAAATGCAGAGGTGAAGTGACCTGCCTGTGCAAAAATGCTGAGGTGAAGTGACCTGCCTGTGGCCACTCATAAGGCAGCAGCAGGGTGAGGGAGCACACCCTGTGCTGTTCCTATTAAAGCCTCTCCAGTGAGAGTGCCTGACCTGGTGCTTGTGTGGGAGAGTGTTCCCAAGCATCTCTATAAATGTGCATTATTGCCATGATCCTGCCTGCCATATTTCCTCTTCTTTATTCACCAAGTGGTGGGAGCTGTCGCTGGCTCATCAATTAAACCCAGAAGTGATGATTTCCAAAGGTATTGCTGCTTAGTGAAAGAAATTCATCCTTAGGCTAAAGGACGAAGCACAAGACCTAAGTGTTATTTAAATGGCTCATAAAACATGTGCTGGCTCTTTAGCCTGAATGAAAATCACCCTTAGCTAACATAGGAAATATCCTGCTTTCCTCTGCCCTCCCCAGTCTTTTCATGATGATGAATCTCTTTCCTCTTGCTCCCCATTATTTCTGTAAATGAGAATATGCTGTAACATTGCTGAGGTTGGGCTAATTAAATCAGCTCTTTCTTATCTCATTGATCTGCATTTTAAAGCTGAGCTGATTAAGGATGAGAAACTATATTTGATTAGAAATATGTTTTTGCCAGTTAGTTACATCAAAGGGTAGATTATGGGAGAGCAGAGGAGCTGATCTCACATGGCTACTCTTTCTCCTGGATGTTAAAAGGGAAGAGAAATAACATGAAATAAAAAACAAACCCCAAGACACATTTCTAACCTGTATTTTTTCACAGCAAATGATGATACCTTTGTTTTATCTTCTGGGGAAAAAAATTAATAATATATAAGTGAGACTGTGATACAGAGAAAAGATTTCCATAAGCTGTGCAATGCTATGGGTGGTGCTTTACCAAACACCCAGCAAAAATCTCACTAAAACTGCAATCCCTTCCTGAATTTATGGTGGCATCAGCAAAGTCATCCAGCACCCAGGATCAAATGCTCACCTGGGCTGGCAGCCAAAGCAAAGGCTCAGAGCAGGGCCCCTGGCTGGTCCTCTGCCTGGGCAAACTGCACAGCTCCTGTGCAGTTTTTGTGGCATTCCCAACCTTATGTCTGTTAAAGAAAATATTATGCCTGGTGGGACAACCTGACAAAGTCCTTTGTTAAAGTCCTTCATTTAGCAAAAGTTTCTGATGTCTCCAAGGATGCTGCATCTGCAGCTCAGAAAGGGCTTTTTCAAGGAAGGGGGAGTTAGGAAATTTGATAGGAGCAGAAGTTTCATTTTTCTTCCTGTTTGAGTTTTCCAAGAAAACTCAGTGCCGTATTTAGTGCCACAAATTTGAAGATGGCAAAGAAACCACCTGTCAAGTGACCTCCTGTATTGGGCCACCATGAACAGCTCCTAATTTCTCCTCAGTGGGGTTGGGACTGCCACAGTGACTTTGTTCCCATGTGCCACTGCTGAACCATACAGAGAAATGCAGCAGAGCCTCTTGGACCTGCCTCCTCCAGAGCACTCAGGGTGGGGCTGTGCTGCACTTCTCAGGGGGGCTGCAGGGAGGATGCTCCTCTCTGTCACTTGGGGCCTCTACAGAGTCACTCACACTGCTCAGCTGCTCTGCTCCCCACTGTCATCCCAGGCTTCCCCCATGGCCCCAACCCAAAGTGAAGTGGAAACCAGGGCCAGCATTTTGTTGCATTCCTTGCCCACAGCCATCCTGCTCACATGGTCAGGGGCTTAAACAGCTCCTTGGAAGAGCCTCTTGTAGGTGGGTGTCAGGACACAACCTTCATCACTCAGCTCTGAGGTCAAGCAGTCAGGAATTAAGAGACTGCAGAGAGAATCCCAGAGATCTGGAATGTTCATTTGGGAAAGAAGCACAGCTGCAACAAAGCATGGGGCTAGGAGAAGGGAAACAGAAGATTTACCCCTGGAGTAATACTCTGCAATATTATGCTTTATTAGTGACATGTAGGAGTTAAGTAGGAAGGAGCAGAAGATGAAAGAAAAATTTAATTTCCTTTTCTTAAACAAAGAGTGCATGATTAGTAACTAGACACAGACAACAATAGTAACCATTGTCCCTACATCAGCCCAGTGGACTTTTCTGGATACCACAACCAGCAGGAATGAGTTCCTCTCTCTAGCTGCACTCCTCTCTTCTGCCTTTTTGCTTGAAACATTCATTTGAGGGGACTGCATATAGGAATTCAAGCAAACTTCATGCTTTCTACTCAAAAGCAGCAATAGATGAGGATGGCAGGCTATTGAAGGAAGATATTTTTTAAAAACCATCCCAGATATCAAGACCTGTATGTACATAAAACAGCTTTAGACCTAGTCCTTAAAATGTGATCAAAAGCCTTTGAAAACTAATCTGTACATAAATTTAACCATCAAACAAAAATACAGAGTGAGAAGAATGGTCAGCTCGTCTGACATGGGATCTGTAGAGGAACAAAACTAACTGTTTTCAATTCACGGTTTATTTTTAATTTTTGTCACAAGTGAGGTGGTGCAAAAGCTTATTTTTTACTATGAAGAAATGCAGATATTTATCCTTAAATGAGAATTAAAAACACTCTCTGCAAGAGATTAATCACAGCATGCCATGATGAGATTTAACAAGCATGAGATGCATGTAGGAATTATTTTTCTATTTTTGCAGTGGCTGTATTTGCTTGTATTACTGCTCAGAGAGATAATAGCAGCTCTGGTGGCATTACTATTGAAATCCATGAAATTTCCCTTGAATTAAAAGAATCCTTTAAGGAACAACAAGGATGAGGAAGGTGACTCCAAACTAGTCTCCCTCCAGAAGACTGATTGATGTAAATGGTAGCTCAGATTAGAAGGGATTGAATATGCTTAGTCCTTCAATGAGCTGGACTTCATGCACTTCATTTTAGTTTTATGTGTTAGGCAATGGGATTTACAAGGAAAGTGCTCAGGATTCAGGTTTCAGAATTTACCCTCAAATATGAATTTACTTGCTTCATGTACAGTGACCAAGATGCATTTTTGGATTAGCCATCCACCACTGGTGGTTGATCAATTAAAGTATTTATTAAAATCCCAATTCATCTTTGAATGGAACTCCCAATCACCTTGTTATGTGACAAATCCCCATGAAATTTATTTGGTAAGTAAATAATTATTAATTTTTATTAACTATGTGACAGCAGAATTGATCCAGTTTAAAATCTCTGTAAGTTTCTCTTCATTAGTTGAATGCCGCAGCCCAAAATGATAGCCTCCATTAAACCCAAATTAAAGGCTTATTTATGATATTCAGTTTTTATATTTTTACAAACAGGAGTTAACTTCTAGGCCAAAGAAGGCCACCAGTACTTTCTGAGCTGATATTTATTTAAAAGATCTGTTTCAAGAACAGTCATACTTTGATTGATTAGTTTCCTCTGTGAGGCAATAAGAAGAGTTTAAGAGACACTGTAATGATAAAATAATAATGTCTGAGTAATACTGGGGGTGGTTTTACCAGTGAGTATTGAGGAGGCATTTGAGTGAAACTGTGTTGCCAAGTTTGCAGGTTTTTTATTACAGTGATTAATAGAAATAGTTGTTCTCCTGAATTCAAGGTTGTTATTCTGTCTAGGTTTAAAAGCCACTTCAACAGGAGCTGTGGACACACGTTTAGGTGTAAGTGAGGAGGCCACTGGCTGGTTTCCTGTTCTTAAATGTGATTGAATATTGTGTGGCATTTCTGAGGAACACTTTTTTTTCTATTTCATCTATAAGAAAGCTCAAAAGTATATTCCTTCCATTTATTTGTTTGTTTTAGAATAGTATCAGTTGCTTTAAAAATTTCAGGGAGCTGAATCAGAGAGGCCAACACTGTCCTGCTGTGTGTAAATATGGGACTTGCCCATGTCTCTCCTCCCTCTAGATAACACCCAGAATCAGTATGGGAAACTCTTAACAGATTTTTAGCCCAAAACTGTCTGCAGAATAGAGCTCAGCAGCAGCAATGTGTTTATTTGAAGGCAGCTCCCTTGCAGAAGCATGGGATTGAGCAGAGAAGAATTTTCTCTCTCATAGCCTGTCCTGAGGTCTCAGTCTCACTGAGGAGAGGGGTGATTGTGTCCTTGACAAGGTCTGTGCAGAGACAAGCATTCCACAGAGAAGCTGAGACTTCACACCATCCCTGGCTGCTGGGCAGATGTGTCCATGTGCCCACACATCTGTGCCTGCAGCAAATTTCACCTGGATGAATGCAGTCATTGTCAGGAATGAGATGTCAGTCAAAAGCTTAGGAAATGGAGGGAATTCTTCCCTGGTTCCAAAAGTCTCAGTGATCAGTGGAAAAGGGAACTAACTTGGGGAGCTTGTAATCTTTGCCTTGAGTAAGGCTCTTGTTGGGAAAGCTTCTCATACTTGGGTGAGCTGATTGAGCTGGTCTGGGAGACAGAAAGTACAAAGTGGTGTCTCAGAGCCTCTTCTGAGGCTACAGAATGAATGAGCTGTGGTAGCAAGCAGGGAAGAAACCATCATGCATGTTCCCCTAATCTAAACACCTCGTGAATGTTCATCTCAGGGCCAGTATCTGTAAGGAACAGCTGGTAATGGCAAAGGGTGATGGGAACTGGATTGCAGTTTGATCCCTTAGCATATCTAATTATTAAATTGATTTCAAAAGAGAAGGAATATTTAATATGTCTAATTGAAGCATGAGATGGTGCTTTCTGTTTAGCAGAGCTTCCTCAAAGGGTTGCATGAAGTCTAAAATTAATACTCATCTTTTTAAATTTATGGTCTTCCTATTACCAACCCTACCATAGCTGAAATATCACACATTTTACATTTTCTGGGATAACATGCAGCACAACATTTTGTGGCTGCTTTAACAAGCTTAGAAACTCATATTGCAAAAAAAAAACCAACCAAAAAAAACCACCGAAAACAAACCTTGTCTGCAGACCAGATAAAATAAGCAATAAATCCAGAGTGAAAACATTTAAATGGCAGGCAAAGCCCACTGTAAAAGAAGCCTCCGTGGGAATAAAAGAAAAGTCTTTGAACTCCTGTGAGTGATAACAGTTTTAAAATCTTAATGCCAGTACCCTGCCTAGTAGGGCAACAGCCTGTGCAAGCACAGGTCAGTGTTCCAGCTGCTGACATCGTGTGTCCAGGAAATTCTTGTCCTTTATTTCCCTGGTGCTGTAAAGCTCATGAGGGACAGAAGCTGATTGAAGACTGTAGCGCCCAATTTTTCAAAGACCAAGAGTTATTTAATGTTCAGCTGGAAATCTGTATTTGGATTTAAGTCTGGGCTGATACTTTAATAATTACTCTGGCTGTTATGTTTCCCCAGAAAGAGGTCAGTCCAAGGGCTGTGTTGGACTCTGAATGCAATTAGAGTAGCTTCAGAGCAGATTTTGTTTATCGTTGTAGTTATAACAAGTATTTTTTGTTTTTTTTTTTCCTGGCCTGTTGGGCTATCTAAAGTGTGACAAGGGATATTACTTAACAACAGCTGGAGGCCTTTGAGGGAGCAAAGACTGACTGATTAGACATAACTTGTCATTTTCTGATGAATTCTTTTGAACAAAAAGTAACTCAGGCATGTGGTTAATGATAGTTTGGAAGGACACAAAGGGAAAATATGGGTAAAGTTAGAAGTTTATTAAGGGTACAGATTAAAAATAGATTAGGAATCAACTGGAAAGGTAAGTAGAGGGTACTTTAAAAATTATGCAAATGCTATAAAAGAAGCCACAGTTGCTTTGGTTTTTATAAGGCATCTTTATATGTACTGTT
Organism: Motacilla alba alba; assembly: GCF_015832195.1. Lineage (NCBI taxonomy): Eukaryota > Metazoa > Chordata > Aves > Passeriformes > Motacillidae > Motacilla > Motacilla alba. The sequence goes on from NC_052017.1 coordinate 144,773,277, forward strand.
ATGAAAAATCCTGCTTCAGCTTGTTTGGGAAGTAATAAAATCAAGTGTGAAATGAGTTTTGTAGTGTATGAAAATCTGAGGTTCCAACAATTGACCTTTGCTAAGACAAAATTAGCAAAGCGTAAAGTTTCAAACAAAAAATACAGAGGAAAAAACAGACAAAAATAGAATTTCTCTCTGACATAGTAAGTCTAGGTTACAAATACGAGCTTTATTTTTAGGAGAAGGAGTGGGACTCCCCAGATCAGAGCAATTACTACTATATTCCTCAAGGGAACTTGAAAGTTGCCATCACAGGCTTTTGTTTTTGACTAATTGTAATTTTGCAATGAAACACAGTTTTGGCTGTTGGCTGTGTTGAGTCTGAGGGTGGCAGAGGGTGTGAATGATGGTGACACTCCATCCCACAGTATCCCATGAGGATGCTGCCAGAGGGTTGTACAAATTAACTAACATCTGATCACACAGGGGTGGCAGGTGTTCAAAGCAGGTGGAAATATCACACAGGGAAATCAAAGGGATCACAAGTGTTGAGGAAGCAGCAGTGGGATGAAGTTCAACTGTTCAAAATGCAAACTCACCTGGTTTTGGCCATTCTGAAATAGGTGGGGACGTGACTTGATGGGAGAAAGATGGCATGAACATGGCAGCTGATCAGGGATCTCATGAGTTAAACGTAAGCCTGTGTTGTGTCAGGGAAAATATTTTCATTGGGGAAGAGTGAAGAATTTAATAGTACTAGACTCCCTGAAAACTCACCTGGAATACTGACTGCCATGCTAGTTAAACTTCTGCAAGAGTAATGCACTCAGACTGGGAGAGTTTCAGTAAAAAACTATTAGTTATGATAAGAAAAGCCATAAAGAATCAGACTAAAGGCATTTGCAGTGCAATAGAGTGTTTCTGATGGTGAGCAAGAGTAAGAGCTTAACAAAGAGTATAAGATCGTATAAGCATGAGTAATAGCTCCCCAAAACACTGTCAGTCTTCAGCAAATTTCAATTTAAAACTTCCTGAGCAAGAGGCATTATCTCTGCTTTTGCTTTCTTCCAACAATGGTTTCCTCTGCTGGATTTCCTCCTATACCTTCTTCTACTCCCTGTGCTTTCAGCTGCCTTTCAGCATGTCTGCAGCAGCAGGGATTTCTGCAGACACAAGATGTGGGAGAAACATCAGCTTTTGCTTCTTTGGAAACAAATCCTTTTTAATTCCTCTAATGTCACTAATTCTTATTTTTAAAAAGCCAATAAGCAATCATTTCTTGCTCATTGCTTTCTCCCTAACAGTGATCTGGGAAATGGAAGTGCCTGTCTTACACCAAGACAGCTTGGCTTGTTAATTTTAACACAATGAAGGATGAGGGGACACGACTGCGATCTATAAATGGGCACTAGGATACACACCAGTGAAGAGCAAGAGCATTTTCAGCCGAAGAAAAATTTTGTCCAAAGAACAAAAGAATATTGAGAATGAATTAATTTAAATTGATAAGTAGAAGAAAGGTTTTAGCCATGAAGAGAGTGAGACCCTGGGATCATCTACTGATCATGGGTTGGCTTTGACTGAGCTGTATTTGTACAAATCTATTATTTTGAAGAAAACATTCTCACTTTTTCCTAGGAGCCCAGGAGATCAGTTGCATCAGGTGTGTTAAATTTTCATATTTTGATTAGCATCTCTTCAGGTTGCCTTTGAGACTCTTGTCTGAATAGTCATGACCCTTTTACAGGAGGATGAAGCATGGCCTTCTACTCATGTCTGCAGAGGTACTTGAATCAATGACCCAGATGCTTTAATCACTCAGATATCCTTCTTGGAGGATGTGGAGAGAATCCTGAATGATGTAAAGATAGAGCATGCACTTAATTAATGAAACATGTCATATAGCACAATGGCAAAGGAGCCCACCTGATGAGAGGGGTTTTTCCCATGTTCTGCCCTATTTTTGGGAATGAAAAGTCATTTTAAGAACCTGCTCAACTCTTGTCACTGCAGGACCATAACACTACACCTCCCTCCATAATGTTTTATTCCCTCCAAAACCTCCTCTGATGGAGTTTTGTTCCAACACTTCCCCCAGAGGACTTTGCTCTCCTGTCTAATAAATTTCACAGTTGGAAAGCTTTCTCTGATGCTTTTTCACTCACAGCCACATAAGAATGGATAAAGAGCTGCCTTCAGACGTCAGAGATGAGGAGTACTTATGTGCATGGGAACAATCCCAACAGGAGTGAGATGAAGGACTACTGCAAATATCAGCAGTGTGGTTACCTTTGCTCACCTTATATAGCAGGGATCTAGCAGGAAATGCAAAGGTGTGAATTTCAGCACTTGTGAAAATGCCAGATTTACAGCCTTAAATAGCAAATTCTTCTGCCTCTCCACAAAACAAATATAGCAGGATGTCCACTGTGAGAGTTTTCTCACAAGTAGGCGTCAGCCCAAGGGTGAGAAATGGTAAATAGGCACCCAAGGTGGGGAAAAAGTGGTCCTTCATCCTCTGAGTGACAGAAATTGAAGCAGGGTCACCAATTTATTGCACTGTTGACATTTGACATGGACCAAATGAAAACACTTGGTTGTTATGAATATGGGTTCATTTTAACATGGTAACGAAGACTTTTCCAATGACCAGCCACTGAAATCACCCCATCACCTGCCAGTGGATTTAAAAACAATGTCATGGAAGGTGATTTGGGCTGAGGTGTCATCTATAAAATATTTATTGTAATGAGATATATGATTTTCAGTCACTTAGTGCATCCTGCAGTAGCTGCTAGATGGGTTAAAGACCAAATTACTCAAACCTAATGTCACATACAGCTCTTGCTCAGTATTTTTATTGCTAATTACTTGGTGGCATTATATTCACATAAAATAAGACCAATATGGACATGGCTGTTTGGGCAGCCAGGTTGGACCTTTCCTCTGTAGCTCTTTACCTTGTCAGTGGAGGTGAATCACTAGTTGAAGCAAGATCCAATCTGAAGCTGGAGTGTTTAATTACCCTTGAAAAATGGAAAGGTCAAAATAGGACAGGAACGACAAAGTCAATTGAGCATCTGGACAGAGTCCAAGCTTCAGTACTCACTGTCATCTCCTTGTTTCTTCTTTCGGAGGAGTCTACATTTAATTGTAGTTGTAAGAAGATATTTGCACTGTATTCTGTAGTTCTTTCTCAATTTTTCTCCTTTTTCCCCCCTCTCCTTTCCTTCTCCTCCTCTTCCTGCTTTCTTTTGCCTTCTCTCCCTTCTCCTTCCTCCCCTCTCTTGCTGTCTTCTTTCTTACATGTGAAAACTCGGAATCCTCTCCTCTCCCCTCTTCTCCCCTCCCCTGGCCACATCCAGGCTGGGATTCCACCTGTGGGTGGGGATAAAGATCAGTGAGGGGATCCAGGATGACACAGCCTGAGATATCCATGATGATCCCTTGAGCCAGCAGCCAGACCCTCGGTGTGTGGGGACTCTTGTAGCCCTGCCACATATTCCTCTCACAGATTTTATCTATGGTCACACACACGTAGGATCTGCACATCAAAACACTTTGCATATGCGCATTTGGTGCATAAATATGCAGACAGAGAGGAACACTAACAGAATCAATTAAAAGCTCTCTCTACAACACTCAAGTTTTGCTGATCGTTAATCACAGATGTCTGATATCTTTTTATCTCAAGTCAAAGATTCTCTGTCTCCTTTGTAGCGATCAATACACTGGGGTCGTCTCACAAAGCCCACGGATTTTTGTTTTGGTGATCTGATGGGACAACCATGTGATTCTGACCCACGTAAGAGGCTTTGGGTGACGCATGTGAAAGACTGCTTGTGTTACATCTATAATTCATTTGCAGCTTGGTCTCTTGGGGGAGCAGGGGCAATCATGGCAGCTGTTTAACAACCCTCAGTTACAACTGAAAGTAAAGGGAGCCACAATTCAGCTGAAACATTATGTAAAGATTGTGCTTGCTGGGCCAGGGAACCTGAACTAACATGTCTGTTTTTGTGAGGAGTGTTGGGGGATTTTTAATGACTGTAAGATCCTTGATTTTACAGCTCAGTAAGAAATACAATAGCCAAAATAACATATTGTAGTGATAGTATTCTTACAACTACCAAGTTTTAAGGATGTGTGAAAGGAAAAGTTACTGTAGAGAAGTAATATAATTTATTAGACCAACAGAGAGACCTGGAAAAAAGCAGATGAGTTTCCATGAACATAGTCCTCTACAATTCTCAAGCAGAGAAAATAGATGAGAAACTAGGTAGGGCAAGATGTAACTGCTCTCAGTTTAACAGTATCACAATAATTTTTTCAGACAAAGTGGCTGATGAAAATGAGGCCCCGTGGGACAGAGGGATGGGTCATTACTGCCCCAATAATCATGTGAGCAGAAGGATGTGGTACATGTGGAAAATGGCAGTGCTGGACCAAATCTAGCATGCTGCAGCATCATGGAATGGCTTGGATTGGAAGGGACCCTAAAGATTGCTCCAACCCCTCTGACATGGGCAGGGACACCTTCCACCAGACCAGGTTGTTTCAGCCCCATCCAACCTGGCCGTGAACACTTCAAGGGAGGGGGCAGCCACAGCTTCTCTGGGCAGAGTCAGTGGGCATAGCTGACCCTGCTCTGACTGCAAGATAACTGCTCTGGCACTTAGAGTGGTTTAAACCTCTGTGTTTCACCTTTTTGATGATCTCGTTCTGCACACAGCCTGGGGAGTTTAGCTGATGCACCAAAATCCATTGAAAACCTGAAAAGCAGATTAAATGCTTCTATTCAAAGAGTGAGAAAATGAAACACTTAAGCTCAGCCCTCTGTAACAGGAAAGAAAATACAGGAAAGAACAGTGAGCAATGCAGAGCACATTGCTAAGCAGCTGCAGAATAACCACAAGCTCGCAGATCTCAGATGCTGCGTTTGGGGTTTTTTGTTCTCATAGAAGAAGCAGTAAACGTAAAAAATATAGCACATGTGAACTAAATAATTAAATAGCTTTCACAGGGGAAGAGATGACCCAGGCTATGAATCACTGTCTTGGGGAAGAGGTGTTTGCAGGGTTAGTGAGAGAGAAGATGAATGGCGTTGGGTGGGCTGGATGGCCCTCTGACCCTGGGCACCAGGGCTGTTTGGATGGACTTACTGCTCTGCTCTGGTTCTTGCTGGTTCACAGCCCTGAACCCAGAGCAGAGTCAAGGCACCTCTGCTTCCTGGTACTTGTCTGAGCTCTGCCTTGAGTACTTTTGAGTTTTCCACCTGCCTTTGCTTGACTCCTGGGAAACCAATGGCTCTCTGCCAGCTTTTGTCAACAGCATGTGTAAGGACAATGTTTGCAAGACAAAACAACTGGTGTTAAGTTTTCTCTGTGAAGAAGAAGAGGTTGCTTTATTAAAAGGTCGGTTCTGCATCTAAGAGGTTAATAAGTATTCGCTGCAACTCATCAATGTCAAGACTAAAACCAAACAGGAAAATGGCAATCTCTTTCTCTTTTGTAAAGGAACTTGTTGAAATAACTGCCTAAGTCTGTCCTCTGTTTACTAAAACAGCCTCGGAAATCTCTAAATCCATTTATCCTGAGGATTATCATCATCTGGTTTCCAGACAACATTCTCATTTCCTCCAGTGAGGTTTTCTGATACCTTAGGCCATTAGCTGTGGTATTGATCTTTCCTTAATACGTGAGAATTCCTACAGCAAAGGCAGCTCTGCATCTAAAAAACCCGAAGCCAAACCTGCTTTTATCTGAATAGCCAGAACAGCATTTTGTTAGAGACAAAATTTAACATTCTGTAGCTTTTGTTTATAATAAATGTATCAGGGCAGGCTCTAAAGACATCCTTCACAGAATAGACTGAGCCTGTTATCAGCCACTTGGGGAAATTCTGTTCCAGAAACAAAAGCCTGTGACACACCAGTCCTTCAGCTCCTAGTCCTATGGCTCGGCCCTGGGGAAAGAGATAATGGCCAGTGCTTAGGAGTGCAGCCTCTGAGATTTCACCTGTCTCTTCCTACCCCAAAATCCACCCCCCTGACAAATCCTGTGCATCAGGCCATAGAAAAGTAGTAACCAAGACCCTCATTACTCACCCTAAATCATCCGACAGGGATTGTCAGGCTGGTGCCTCTGTAATAGAAATGGAGGGAAGAAACCTTAAGAAGAGTCTGACAGAAGAACACACCACACTTTTACTTATTTTTTCCTGCTTTACAGGCTTGTTTTCCCCCTTTGTCTCCTACTTACTAGGCAATGTTGAAATCCCACAGTTACTCCTCTATAAAAGGAAAACAATCCAGTAATCTTCGGAAGAGGGAGATGATGACAGTTGGGAAAGGAGGTTAAGAGTGTTTGAACTGTGTGAACAGGGGGGAATCTATTGCTACTTCTAAACTAATGGGAGCTTGTTGAAAAATTTAAGTTTCTCAGAAAAAAAGAGTTTTCTCTGTAGCTGTAATCCACGAGTCAGAGAACAAAGAGTTAAATTAATTCACCTTAGCTATTAGGACAAACTTGTTTTACCAACAGTTCAGCCAGAATCTCTGTATAGACAGCTCCTGTTCCCTCCATCTCCAGTGCCATGACCTTCAGCCAGTGTCTCTCTGTTAAACACATGAGCCACCCAGCCCTATACAGAGTTCACGGGAGGAGACAGGTTCCCCCAAACACTGCAAAAAGAAGATTGACTAAAAACACCTGTCATGGAATAGGAAAAAGATTGCTAGAATTTGCTTCTTGCCACTTTGGACTTCTTTTGGTGCTTGAAGCATAATTTTTCAGCAGTTACAGAGAAGTGTGATTTAAAATTTCTTAATCAGAAGAACCCTTCAATGTATGAAAGTCTTCATTAACACCTAGGAGCAGTCATTATGGTCAAAAAATTCAAATTCGGGTGCCTTAAGTAATAATAAGTATACACTTTATCAATTTTTCAGTATGTCTGAGCACCTGCAGATAACATTTAAGACGAGTTAATTACAGGATCCTAAATATGGATTAAAGGATTAGTTTTAGACATCAAATTGTGAAAAGTTTAGCTTATGTAACTTACCAGGGCCACGTGGAAAGTTCTTGGATTTAGATGTAGAATCACAAATCTTCTTAAACAGGAGGAAGGATGCAGCAAAGGATTCAAGTTTGTCTTCCTTGTTTGCCACAAACTACTTCTTCCTAAAACCCAATGGGGAATTAAAAACCATAGGACTTAGTGTTCTTTTTCTGAAGTTTCTTTCTTAATTGTATTTGCAGTTAGGAGTGATCCTGCAGCGTAACAAACCAAAACTCCAACCAACAAACAAACAAATCCCCGAACAAAACAGTCATTTTAGGCTATGGACAGATGCTCAGTGTGCAGCCACCTCTGCCAGCTGATGATATTATCATGTTCAGCTGCTATTTTGCAGCTCTGAGTTTGTATCCCTTTCTCTTTTTCCTTTCTGCAAGCATTTCAGCTCTTCTGGCAAAATGAGTCCTGTGAACACTCCCTAACTCAAACAGTAAAAATAGGTGATTAGAGTTGTTTCAGCTAGTTGGGGTTGAAGAGCATAGATATAACAGTGCTGAAATGGGGGTGGAGAACAAGTAATTTTTGGCTACAAACAGTAACAGCTTCAACATAAAGAAGAGAAAATTTGGAAAAGGACACTAGTTTTACAAGCTGAACATACTGAGTTCAACCTCACAGCCCTCAAACTAATTACCCTGAGATAAAACAAGTGGATTTTAGCTTTTCCTTAAATAGTGAAGATAATCTGGTAGTGATTTAACAGTAAATGTCACAGCAAACAGATTCAGGACTAGAACTCAGCCAAACAAGCAATGTTCTTTCCCATGCAGTATTTTTAAACAAATACCTGTGCTTTTCTTTATTAAAAGTTTCTTTCTGTCTTGCCTCTTCCTCTCCCATATTGTGCCAGTGAAAACTCTGCATTTCCAGAAGTGCATCTAGTTGTATGCAATATCAGCCAGGGTCAAAGATCTTCCTTTGCTGTTATTTCAAGCCTGGTTGCCAAACAGGAGCTGCACAAAATGTCAGCCTGCTCATGGCCTGCGAGGGCTGTGCTGGAGCAGCACTTCAAAGAGGCAGCTCAGGGGGAAATTCTTTCTCAGCTCGCTGTGGGGGCCCCTGTGATTCACAGAGCCCCCGCTGGCGACAGCGACGTGGCCAGAGCAGTGCATGGCTCCGTGTGGGGAATAAGGCTCCAAGAATTCACACAAATTAAACCTTCCTACTTCAAGCAAAGTTTGGATACCTGTTGGAAATCAAAGCAGCTCGTATCCCCCCTGTTATGAAAATAACACATGAGGAGGCTGGAGTGGCAAATGTGGTCAGAAAGGCATTTCTCATCGTACTTACCTGTGGCTGGCATTACACGGTCCATGAAAATGTTATAGCAAAATCCAACAAAGTTCTCACAGCAGCCTGGAATAAGCATCTTTAAACTGGTACGGTAAAAATCAGAAGACATGGGGTAGAACCATGTTCCTTTTGAAATATATGATTCCATTAAGATAAAATATTTATAGAAATTAGATCAGCTAATGAGGATTTAAGTTTGGAGAAAACTCATAAAATGCCGGTCATATCAGGGCACATTTTTCTCTCTTTTTGGAACAAAAATTTCTAAAGGGAAAGTTTATGCAACAAAGAAAAGTGAATTAAAGTAATTCGTGGCACATAATAAAGATGTTGAAAACAAAATGTTGATTTTCTGGCTCAGATGGAGTTAGTGGATCACCCCACAAAAAGGTATTTTGGAGGGGAAAGCAAAATTTACTTTCAGTGAGAATATCTACCTTATATTGTATCACTCTGAAATAAATTTGATTAGTGAATTTCCTCACAGAGGAGAAATATTCCCATAACAGAGACCCCTGTTACATGGACATGGGCAGCAGTGCTGTGCCAGCTGCAAAGGAAGGGTTATTTCTGGTGAAGAAGTTTTGCATTTCCTTTGGTGCTCCTCTGTGATTAGGGACCCTGAGCGATGAGAGGAGGCGACTTATCTTGAGGAGCTGATGAGTTTATCACTGCCAGTTCACTCCCCCCTTCCTCCCTCCCCAAACTGCCCTACTTTACCCTCATCCCACTCACCAATAACTAAACTACTTTTCAAACAGCACCAGGACCACAGGGCAGAATTTTCAGGAAAGCAGACTTGGCGGTGAGTTTCCATAAAGTGTGATGCTGATGGCTGCAGTGATGAGGAGCCTAATGGATGAGCAGCTCAGATGTCTTGCTGTGAAGGGCAAAGGGGCTGCCAGAGGCAGGACTTTGTCTCTTGGCATCTTAATTGCCAGATTTCAGAACTGCACATAAAAATGCAAACCCTGATGCTGCCCCTGGCAGCGTCTTGGAGTTGGTCTGATTCACACCAGCCCAGAACACAGTGAAGAAAAGCTTTGAAAAGCAGGGAATGATGGTTTTGTGGAGAACAGAATCAAAATTAGGAACAAGACCTATGAATTAACTGTTAGTCATTAATTGTCAAAATTTCAATAGATACAGTAAAAAAGATGAGGCATTAAAAGCAAGTGGCAGCTAAGGAGTTCACTGTGGATCCCATATGGGATAAATCCACTCCATTAAGAGCAGACTTGGGCTGAAGTTTGCATAGACACAAGAGAGGTAATGTAGAGAATGGCACTGAGGGCAGTGAATGGAAATTCCCATCTTTTTTAGTGACTTTACACTGTACATCACAAACTTCTCTACACACGGCTTTTCCTGACTATGAAATAGACGACACCTCAGGGAGTGGGGGCAGCCCAGGGCTTGGAGTAGGACAGCTTTTGGAAACCCAGCATGGGAAGTCAATGGCAGCTTGTAGAGTGCAAGTTGCTTAAGGTCCTCAACTAGAAAATGTTAGTTGACTATTTAGAGCTTCCAGGAACTGCAAAAAAAACAAACAAAAAAAACCCCAAAAAACAAAACAAAACAAAAAAAACCAAACGAAAAACCAAAACCAAACAAACAAAAAAATTTACAAAAAAAAACCAAAACAAAACCAAAAAAACAACGATTTCTGCAGCTATACCAGATGCAACACTGCAAGCAAAGGTGAGCTTTTGGAAACAGAAGTTTTCTGGAGAGGCTGTGGGTTGTGCATTCTCCATTTCTCCATCCCTGGAGGTTTTTAAGGCCTGACTCAATAAAGCTCCAAACAACCTCCCCTGATTCCAGAGCTGACCCTGCTTTGAGGAGGAGGCTGGGTTGCAGAACTCCTGAGGTCTTTCCTAGGCTGAATTATCTTATGTTTCCCTTTTTATTTTCTAGTACCAATTAAAGCAAAACAGTACCAAAATATGAGCAAGAGAATTTATGCAATTACTTACTGGTCCCTTGGTATTGCTAATGAGTGCAGAAACATGAAAGATCCCATACCCCCAAAGGATCTTGGAGATGGGTCTAAGGAGAGGATGGCTCATTTGCAGGGCATAATTCTTTAGGGGTTTAGCAGCATCAGTCCCCACTCAGTGCCCCAGTCAAAGACTCAAGGCTTTCTGCTGTGCTTTTCACACCCACCCTACGCACTCCCTTCTGCCATTATAACTTTTGCTGTGAGATACAGGGAAGTCTTCCTCTCATCTCCCTGTCAATATTTATTGTGCGTGTGTAATTTGAATACTTTAAGGTAATGAAATAAAACTCCTGTCTGCATTCATCAAGTCTGATATATCTGCAGCATAAAATCTGAATACAGAGCAACTTAAAATTACCAGAGGAGATAGTGAAATAGATGAACCTCTGTGTAATAAATGGACAACTTCTTAGTCATAGCAGTGATGCCAGTGGGGAAAAGGGATTGTGGCATTCCAGATGCCTCAGAGAAACCCTTTTCTGGCAATTACACAGCTTGAGGGTTGGCAAACGCCAAAGATTCATCAGCAAACAATCTTTGTTTTCGTACTGCTGCATGGAACATGTGGAGACACACTTGTGGAAAGTGTTGTTTTTAGGGATTGTATTCTTTTAAAGAGGCAGTTTTATAAGTGAAGATAATTTCAGGTTTAAGGATTAGAAATGATCTGCTAAGCTTGAGCTGCAGGAAGTTACTGCCTGGAAAATGCAGTTCTCCTGAAAATTATTATCTTAAAATTGTTTAAGTATCACTGGCTAACGTGAGCAGTCTTGATTAAGGCAGTTTTTAGGTGGTGCATTGCAGGATATAGAGATTTAAAGAAAAACTGTTTCCCCAGATCTGTCCACATATTTTGCATGATCAGTCAGACCTTCCTTCTCCCTTCATTATTATTTTGATACTGATGAATTAATTTAAATAAATTATTAGATATTGAGTGGGGAGACAAAGTATGAGAAAGAAAGGAGGGAATGTGTCTCAAGAAATTCCTCTGGGGTCACTGGGGGAGGCTACCAGGAGGGAGTTGAAAACTGGAACGATTTAATTAGTCATTGGCAACTGAGAAAGTAGAACAATACCCGAGACACATAGTGAAATGTGGAGGGAAAGGAAAAGAAATCTCTGGGTACAGATATAGAGATGTTCCTGGGCCTACATTAGCAGAGAATTCTCATGTCCATAAGAGCTCAAAGCACATGGAAAATTTAAGAAGAAAGAGAAACAAAAGTGAAAGTTTTATTATTATTTTTTGCCAAAACAGGAAAAGGTGTCTCACCTACCACAAATTAGAATAAATGAATTCCTGTGGGGATGAAGGAACCATTTTAAATCCTTCAGTTTGATTGCAGATGTCAACATCCCAAGTGAATTTGTAGTCTTGAGGCTGGAATCTTACTCGTGCTCTACAGAAGTGGGAGAGAAGCCAAACACATCAGTGTCACATTGAAAACCAGGGCTCTGGGGAAGCAATCCCTCCCAAGAAACTCCCACTGGATGCTGAACTGTGAATCATGTGTGATTTATACTTGTGCTTTGATTACAGCTACTTGGGAATTATTTTTAGCTTTCCATTCAGAAATTAAAATTCATCAGAAATGACTTTTTAATTTTTTGCTGCTCCCCTAGAACTTAGGTGCTGGAGTGAGCAGATCCTAAGGCAATATTTCTGAGCAAAATCAGAGAAACTAGAAAGGTGCAGAAGAGCCAAGACAGTAATGACACCAGCTGGAAGCTAAGTTTAGAGGCAGATCTTAGTCCAGCGCTGTAAGCAAGCAAGAGAAAATGTGAACCAAGATCCCTCCTAAGTCCAGTTTGGCCTATTGGTTATTCTGGTCAATGCAATATTGTGTTGTGAGTGTCTCTGCGGGCTGCTGACTGATTCTCATCAGGTCATGAAGAGCTCTGAAAGACTTGCAATGTTATACACCATCACTTATCTGGAGAGTCTCTCCTAGCCATTACTCAGCTGGAATCTCTTGATTTGCTTATATCTATTTTTGTTCAGTGTTTAACTTCAAACAATGACACACATCCTTAAAAAATAAAGAAATTAAAAAAGAGAAAAAAGGAAGGAGGTACTTGGGTAGTCTAAGTCAACACAGACTCAGTAATTCATGGATTTATAGTTTCTCCCTCCAGCAATTCCTTTCCAAACACCCAAGAGGACATCAAAATTACAAAGTGCCTACAGTCCCTTCCTTGTATTTAGGATTCCTCTAGCAAGGCTCTACATTTGCATTTTTTATCCCCTTCTGTCTGTTGTCTGATTGTGGTTGTAAAAGAGACTGAGGGCTTGCGTTTGACTTCTAACTTCACCTCTGCAGTGTGCAATCAGAAGTGGTTTTCAGGCAGAAAGAACACAGATGAAGTCTCATGTTTGCCTTTTGTTCCACATGAAAAATCAGCACACATCCTGTTGTTCATCAGCCAAGGTTATTCCTCTTGGCTCTCTGCTTGTTTCTCCCCTTACTTGTGCCTTAAACTCTATTCACTCCCCTGGAGTTTAATGTGTCCAGGATTGCCTGGGTGGCAATGAGGAGAGTTAGTGGTGGGCGTGATGCTTTCCAGCTACCCTGATTTCTGACACCCTCTGTCTTACCTGGCATGAGAGAAATCTCATATATCTGTACCTACACCCCCTTAGTTTAGTCCACGAAATATTCAGGGGTTATACAAGAATTAAAATTAACATTCTGACACAGAAGGTGAGGCCAAGACATAAAAGTGGAGTCAGCAACTGTGCTCTTGGCAGCGCCATCCTCCTGAGCCCACACTGGTTTGGCACTGCAGGAGGATACCATGAGAACTTTGTTTCAGGGAGGAATATGGTTTTGAAGTCCAGGTTTGTTCCAAGTCAGAATGAAACCAAACAAAAATATTGATAAATTCCATGAATGAAAAGTTCAGGGAGAAATTAAATACTTTTTTCAGAACACAATATCTTAGTTCAGACTTTCCATTTGTAATACACTGCAATTTTTTTTCTTTCTTTCTTTTTTTTTTTTTTTTGGTCAGGACTTAGCACGGAATAGGAAATGAAAATCCCTTGTTTTCAAATGTCAGAAATGGGACAGACTGACACTGCTATCACACCTCTCCCCTTCTACACCTCCTCATCCTTTCCCAAATCATCCACATGAAATTTTGGCAAAAATAGATGAGATTTTCCATATGTGAAGTAAGTGACAAAAGCACCCACGCCAGGTTCTGATGAAATCCACTGTCATCCCAATCTGACATGACATTGCCAAGAAAGGTGATTGATCTGTAGGGTCTATCTTACAGTGACAACTACAAAGTTGTGAGAATCTGGCTACCAACCAGAAAATGTACTGGTAGACTTAAAGCAGTGTGTCAGCAAGTCCTAAAGTTCTGCTCAGACCTGACAGCCTGTTATCAACTAAATCTTCATATCATTGCTGCTTTGCTTCACAAGGATTGTGTCAGGGTGTGTCTGTGCTGGACTTTGATGCTTGAGAAAGTGCATGGGCAGAACCACCAGAGTAGCTATTGTGCTGATGGAGTGAATTGCTGTTCCAGAGCCAGGTGTCAGCTGGGAAAACTGCCACCACAGATCTGCACTGCTGATGTCCGAGTTTCTCATATGAAGACTCAAAGACTTTATTTTCTATTACTTTTTATGACCACAAGCACTTTTTAATGCAGAGCATTATCAAATATCACAACAGCTCTCTGTGTGCTTGGTCTTGACACAGGACTGCCACTTTTTCCATCAGGGTTTGTCAGAAGTGAGCACATGCAGGCTATGCAGTGTATGGGCAGCCAGCCCATCTGTTGCATCCTGCAAGTGTCAGCCTGCAGTGCAAATGTCCAAGACTGCCATACTTTTTCTTGGGTTTTCCTGGATGTAAATCTGTGCAAATGCAGTTTGGGTGCCCTGCAAACACATATGGAGCAAAAGCTGGCCCCTCTAGGAAGCATTTGTCATGCTAGGCACACGCTGTTCAGCATGTGTGCTCAGGGGTGTTCAGCACATTCCCTGAGTTTATATTCACTCTGCTCTGGGTCTACCCTGACAGCAGCACCTTTTCTGATACAGTGACCAGACACAGAGCTTTGCAGATGTCCTTCAGTGAGCTCATGGCCAGCTGGGCTGCTGAGATGACTTCCATCAGCCAAGGTGAAGGAAACACAAACGGGCACGGAACATCAGCAGCAGTGTAGAGACACAAGACTGCAGAAGGGCTGAAGCTCATGAGTTATGGTACAACAATCCAGTGGGCAGCCTTAGGTTAAATTCTCCTCTGAGACCTCCAGTTTTGCATCTTTTCCATTATCTCCTATTCCTGTTATTGCTTGCCTATCCCATCCTCTTCTCCCAGATTTCTTCTCCCTCCCATCTTTCTGTTCCTTCATGTGTGCCTTTGCTTGTCCCTTCTTAGATCACTTGTGTCTGCTTTCTCTTCCTTTCCTGGGCTGGAAACCAGGCAGGGCATTGATTTCTGCCAGATAACCCCATCCGCAACAGTTTTGGGCTCTTGACATCCAGGGATGTGTTGCAAGGCCACCTTGAGGACAGTGTGTCATTGAGCTTTCTCTCAGTAACAAGCACCTTGCTGGTTAGAAAACACTGTTCTGCAGCATTATATTTGAGTTAGATTGTCTGTGAGGAGCAGTCTGTGCCCCTCTCTTTTGGGGGAATAATTTTCGGAATGGACTGTCTCCCTGTCTAATGCAAGCTCATCTTGCTGTCCCAGGCTCCTTGCTGAGGTCAGCAGCTCTTTGCAGTGGGAACAGTTTTTTCATGGACATTTTGGGAGACAGTAGTTGAGAAAAAAAGATCTGCTGATCTGTTCCACTGGACACTTGTGAAGGTCCTGGGGGATGGACTTGTCTTCCAAAGGAGAAAGTCTCATCTTACACAAAGCTGTTCTCAAAGCCTTTCAGAGCAGGTTTTTCCCATTGAATCATAACAGGATCCAGGGACAGATCTGCCACTGACCGTCATTGCCACTGTACTGCCAGTCCATGGAGTTTCTCCACACTTTGTGTCCAAGGGACACTTGCTTTTCTCCCTTGCTTTCATGGCTGTGTGGGTTGATGTATACGAATTATGTGATTCAAGAAGCATCACTTAACAATTGCAAGGACATCTATTTTCCAGGGGAAATAGTAGAACTGCCCCAAGTGTTTGCTGTGACCTTTTGGTTTTTGACAAATCTGTCAGTCATCTGTCTAGAGGCTAAATTCCTTCAGTGTCCTTTTCATCTTTTGTTCAAAAGTCACTTTCTCAAAGCATAGTTTCATTATCTGTGAACATTTACATCCTCAGTGTCAGATTATCAAATTTGTAGAACTTCCTCTATTACTTCCTTAATAAGAAAAAAAATTAAAATGGAAAATGTGACTTTTTAAAACTTTTTGGAAGGACATTGGTCTCTCCCAAGGAGTTTGGGTTGGGTTCTCTGATGCCAGAGGACCGAGTTCAGTTTCTACATCTACAATCAGAAAAAAACAAGGACAAATCTGTTAACCAAAGGGTGTTTGGTGTAAGCTTGAGGAAAAAAAAAACCATACATGAAGGCCATGGAGCTAAACCACAATAGTTTGTGGGACAACTTCACTAGAGGTTTTTCATGTGTTGGGGCACAGGAGTAGAGAATTGGGATTCTGGAATTCTTCTGACTTCCAGAAAATCACACTGAGATGCTAGGAGAAAAAAACTTCAACCCAATTGCAGAAGAGTTCTGTTTCATATAGTTGGGGTTTTTTTTTCTGTGTTTTTCTTCCAAGCAACTGTTACTGTGATGTACTAAGATGATTGCTGCATTCAGTGTGACTCCAGCTCCAACAGCTTCTCTTGTGAGTAAGCATGAGTAGGAGCAATGTTTAATTTCTCTGTGACCATACAACATTTAACAACCTTCTAGCACAGTGAGCAGGAAGAGTGAGCTGCACTTGGAGTTCTGAAGTATTTTGGTGCAGGCTGCTGTGCTATGCAGGTAGGTAGATAGTGTGCAACCTTTCTAAGAATTTAGCTGTTGAATTAAAAAAAAACACCCATTACAAATAGCAGGCAGGCATTCTAATGTCAGACTCTTATAATTTCTAGTACCTGTCATTGTTAATTGAAAGGTAAAAAGTTACTTTAAGAGTCCCAACAGCCCCTGGAGCCCATCCCTCCCTCTCCTTCCATCCATTCTTCTCACGTTTGCAATGCAAAGTTTGATGACATGAGAGCAGGTATGAAGGTAGGGTGGGACTGGCAGCTCTCAGCAGTGAAGTACCTCCATCAGTAGGGAATAAAGGAGAGAGAGGACAGCAGGAAAGGGAAAGATGAAGTGATCCTATTTATAAATGTATTCCCCCACTCCCTGTCTGTACTATGCAGATATCTCAGCAGCGCAGATGGATCTGCATACTGATGAAGGCATGGGGCATCTATGAAGAATGCTGGATCTGGCTGAGCTCCCTGCAGGCACAGGGTCTGCCTTCTCTTCTATTAGAGCCCAACACACTTGCATTTTTCAAAGCTTGGACATGCATGCCAGGATTTGGTGCTGCTTTGTGACTTTGCCTCTGCCTAAGAGCAAGGCCCAGTTTCCACTTCAGCAATCAGATAAAAGAATGCAAAGGGACTGAACAAGAGACTGAACCTGTGAGTGAGAGGTAACTTCAAATCAGCTCATCAGTAGGCAGTGTGAATAGAGGAAAATGAGTATCACTACAAAAAAGTCCATGTAAATCACCAGCCAGGATGCCTGGAGAAAGCCAGCTCTGTCAAATATGAGAGATAAGCTTGCTGAGGTGCTGGAAGGGTTGTAGAGAAAAATCTGGCCAATTCCTCAAAGCCAAGGCTTTGTGCTACACCAACACTGAGAGGAACATAACGGGGTTAATGTAGTTTCTTTCACAATGTTTATATGTGACAGTGCCATATGAATACCGGTGAAGTGGCACAATAGCCCATGGAGGTAGGTATGAGAAATCACATCTTTTCATTACAGACATCAAAAAATCCAGACAGTCAAGGATTTTTGGTTCCAAGGTACCAAACAATGCTTCCTCTGGAGCCAGCGGGAGATGTGGGTGTCCAGCTTCTCCCAACACCAGGCACTCAGTGACTGGCCTGAGACCACATCACAAACCAGAGACAGATCTGCTCAGAGCTCAGGACCCGTGACTCTCAGACCACCTGCTCTTCCTGTAAGATAATCCTACCCTGCAGTCTTGTGCCAAAGTATTTGGAGAATGAAGATAACAGGGAAGGGCAAGGTCTGTGCCACTTGAAGTTTTGAGAGACTGGAATGATAAATCTTAGCATCTGAAAACTCCTCAAAAGTCCCTCTTTAATATGCTGGCACAGATGGAGTGATCTCCTGGAGGCCAGGGCAACTGTAATTCTTGATGAGCTCCTTGGACATTTAAGCTTCCCTTAATTCTTTCTTATCCATGACAGACTTAGCACCCTTTCCAAAATGGGTCTTATGCCAGCTCCTAGTAAACAGATTGATGTGTGCAAGAAACATTGTCACAGCTGACTGCAGTAAACCAGACAGAATCCAAAGACCTGAAGACTCAGAGACCTCTTAGGAGATCTTTCTGGAAAGGAGGAAAGGTTACACCACAGTAAGCCCAAGCAGAAGCGCTGGGTCAGCCAGGCTCTGCAGCTGTCAGGCCAGCAAAGCTGCTTTCAACTCCCCACGAGAGGGAGGGCCCCTGCCAGAGCAGGGGAGCACCATGAACCCAGGGTCCCTCCTTTCTATCCCTGATGCTGGCTTGTTCCAAGGCACCCTTTCAGAGCAGACACATGGCTAACACGGCTGTATTCCTGCCTTGAGCACTGCCCAGGCACCACAGGACCAATTCTACCTTTGTTTGTGGAGCCCCTTGAAATATCATCCAGTGAGATCTTGAGAAAGGTTTTGATTTTTCCTTCCTGGCATGGACCAGACATTGCTGCCAGTACAGACTGTTCAGCCCTATCAGCATGATAGATGCTCCTGCAAAGAACACAGTTTTAGCTGCTTTAGTACATATCTGCCATCACCATCTGCTATTTGTTGGCATGAATGAGTACTATAAGGAAACTAGGTTCAAGGGTAAAAAAAAACCCAAACAAAAAAACCCTCACCAACCTTTTAGAGTTTAAAGTTCATTCAAAGGTTTCGATTTTGTTTTGTTTCAAATATTGGATAGGCTCACACAAAGCACAGTGTATCTTCTGTTCTTGAGTTCTTATGATCCCTTCTTTCTTTCTTTTGTTAAGGATTGCTATTGCTAAATATCTTCAGACAAGGGTTCTGTCCTTACAATAAGCACTAGGAACTCAGTTAACTTGGTAGGATAGTCCTTGCAAGGTGTAGGAGGCCTTCTGAAGATGAGCATGAGATTTTTCAGGTGATGTGCTTGAAAGAGTCTCACTGTATTCTTGACCAGAACTTTAGTCTTTTCTCTTCTCTCACTGAGGTTTTCTGTCCCAGTTAACCTGAGGCAGCTAAAGAGGGCCCTGAACAGAAAACCATCCACAGGAATATGAGAGACATCAAATAGACTCATCCCTCCTTGAAAGTAATAACACAGAAGTTTTGTGTGCAGTTCTAGTGAGCAGCATTTGTAGAGTGCTTTGAAGTTAGAAAGCACTATATAAATGCTAAGTATTATTAACTACATGAATCAGTCTTCTTCAGAGAAATATAACACTGCTAAAGATGGGAGAGACGTCTCTTCCTTTCTTAATGATAACCAATCTCCAAAGTTATTCATAAAAATTACTTTTAAAAATAGATCAAATGATTTCCCCATCCCATGATAATCCCTCTGATTGCCCCCATGTTTCAGTTCACTGTATCATCTCAGAGATCAAAGGATGTGTCTGAGGCTGGCAAACCAATCCCACAAAGAAGAAAACATTCTGCTGTAGATAAACAAAATACAATTTCCAGATAACATCATGGTGCTGATCAAAATAGCTGCTTTTCCAATTAGATTTCAAAGAATTCTTAATTGTTATTGATTTAATCTGGAGATGTGCAGATTTTTCCACTTAGGAACCTGTTTCACAGGGAGCTTATTACCCTAGGGATTTCAGTTACAGACAGGTTTTAGTAAGCAGCAGCAGCCTGGCTGTCAGGCTGGTGACAATAAAAAGGGAATCTGCCCAGATCCAGGAGACAGTGCTATTTGTGCTTCTTTTTCCTGCAGTAATTTAGAGCACATAGCCTTATCCATTCTGAAATGGCAGCAGACCTCACATCTGCATAAAGGCACTTGCCTTTAAGCTGTAATAGGCAGAGCTCTTAAATGAAAACTACCTTATCTATCTACCTAGTCAACACCTCAGTGTTTCCTTCTGCTTCTATACTTATTAATTCAAGCCATGGGGGTCTGCCCCGAAACTTCTTCTTCCTATTCCCACATCAGATGCTAATTTTTGGCATATATATATATATATATATATATATATATATATATATATATATATATATATATATATATATATTTACATTTTCCTGTGCATAAATAAATAAATAAATAAATAAAGGATTTGCCATTTTAAAGTCAGGCAAAACAGCAGGGTGTGGGAAGAAGGGAGGCAAATTGGGACTGCAGTTCCACAGACAGGTGACATTTTGGAGCAGAACAACAGGGGATAGCTTCCTGTCAAGCAGCAATAAGAGGAGAAAGAATGAGAAATAGCCCCCCAAAGAAAATTGTTCTGTCCCAGGCAAATGACGTTGGAAGGATTTGGTAAAGTGACAGTGGGGGACTTAATGCTGTCAGGTAGGTATGACAGTGTCAGGAAGAGTGACTCAGGAAAGGTGAGTCAGAGCCAGCTGCCATCAGGGAAAATAAGTGCCCGAGCCATGAGCAAGATCTGTCACTTGGTGCCTTCTTGCAAGGCAGCTGTGCCACAGTTTGACTTCAAAGCCTGTGCGCCCCACAGCCTGCATGGACCGTCATGGGATGTGCTGCCAGCTGGGGACTCTGATAGCAAGAGGAACAGAGAGGGCTTGGTGAGAATCACCAGTAGACCAGGATAAAAGCTTAGAAATGGTACCATCAGGGGTAAAAATGAAGAAGGGTTTGTAGAAGCCTGGAAAGCAATGAAGGCTGGGGAGAGTGATGAGAAATGCACCTTCCTGTTGTTTTAAAGCCCTGCACTGGGCTCAGCCATACCGGAGTGCTCTCCAGCACCACGAGGGCATGGCGCTGATCAGTTCATCCTACACAAAAAGACTGAAAGGGATAAAAATCTTCCCCATCAGGGCAAAAGCCAACATTTAACTTTATGAGTTATTTCTCGTGATGCTGCACCTCTAGGACCCACAAAGGAAAATATGCCTGGATATCTATACAAACCATGTGTACTCTAAAATAGTATGAAAGGTGAATTTTATGTGTGGACTGATATAAAAATCTTGGAGGAGGGGAGAGTCACATTTTTCTAAAAGGCTGAAAGCACCAGAAACCCCCAGGAGATCCTGCCATTTTGGAATTCAATTTCCCAGAGGCTGTGAGAAGCACCAGAACATTTGAAAGGCTGTGAGCAAGGTCCATCTGTTCCAGATGCTGGACATTCAGGCTGATTTTGCTCACAAAAAAAGAGAGATGTTTATGAACTAATTCCCAGGTATGCTTTCCAAGCAACTTCTTCTAACCACAGCAAGCTTTTTCTCAAAAAAAACCCCAAAAAACAAAAAACAACCAGTTTCTAAAAGTCCTTGTAAACATCAGCTATTTGATGATGTAGAAAATAACTGACTTTGTAGGCAGCCAAGCCAAAACAACATCTCTTAATGTAAGTGTTACATTTATGTTAAATGTAGCCTAATCTCAAAATTATATTTTTTTCCTCCACTGTTCTACATGATAATGGTGTTTTATTAATAAAAGACATTGTAAAGGACATTTCCATGAAATGATAACATTAGGGGGCAGTCCTCAGCTAGCAGCCAGTCCTATGAGTTCATTGAACAGCTGTGTTTATATGGGGTTGTTTGCAAAATTTATGTTTGAGTTTGTTTTAACCTTACTTTATTGCTACTGGAGAAACAATAGATCTTTTCCATTACAAGTCATCGAGTGCCACATTAAAATACAGCAGGGGGGTGAAACTTTCCATGCCCCTTCTCCCCATAAATCTCTGGTTACACATATATATATGTATATTTTTCTTATAAACAGAAAAGCCCTGCACAGTCTGAGATGCTGCCTTCTCAATGAGCTGCCAGAACAGTATTGCATCCATCCAGGCTCTTATTTTGCTTTTTCCCTGGGTCTGCATGGAACTTTTCACAGAAGGTGTGATGTCCTGTTTCTCAGTTGCCTGGGCAGGTCAGGCACAACATGACCCATTTGTACCAGGCAAACAAAATCCATACAAGTGTCTGTAGATTGGGCCCCTTTGGCCTCCCCTGTATCCCTCTAGTGGATAGGGAGACTGAAGATATTATTTCAAGCACCTTCTTCCTCATCTGGCTTTTCTCTCACACCATTCCACTGTTTGTTTATGGATTGTTATTTCTGCCTTCCTGCAGGGGAACATCACCTCCTCCTCTACCTTTTTTTTCATCCGCCCCTCTCCTGAGTCCACTGCAGAAACCAGACCTGCAGCTTAGGAGGAGAGCCTTTCGTGAATTTTCCCAGTTTTGGAAGCTTAACACCTTTTCCTTCTGAGACCGATCTGCACTCCAGCTCTTTTGAATTCTCCCAGTTATCCAAGTCTTACCTTCCTTGGTTGCCTTCTTCTTGCCAGAGATATCTGTTGCAGCACCCAGGTCGCTGGGTATGGTAGTGAGGGAATGGTGGCCTCTCCTCCATGTGAACTCACTGCTCTGACTGAGCTCCCCTGGACCCCAGGCCACCAACAGGCACTGCAGCTGTGCCTCAGCATCCCCGGCATTACCCCTCTGGTATGCCTAGACTTCCTGCTGTGGTGCTCCATGTGCATCCTACCCTGAGAATCAGGAGTCCCTGCACAATTCAGATGCCCTGGACTGCTGTCAGCTGCGTCACTGGTACTACACATCATCTCCTGGATCAATGCCCTCCTAGGAAATACAGCCATTCTTGGCATCCTTTCCTACAGGCTGAATGCCAATGTATAACACTTTCAATCCTGCCACTGTGTCATCCTTGTTTCTCCCTGGCCCTGTCCTGCACCTCTGGAAAACAGTCATCTTCATGGATGCACTCCTTGTGCTCTTTCTTTGGATCCTGCTGGTTTCCCTCTGTATGCCACCATTCCAAACTGAGATTCCTTAGTTCTATTTGCCTCTCTTAGGCCAGTTCACAAAATATTGCTGCTAAAAAAAGGGAGAAAAAGCCCACAGAAATGGACTGTTTTCCCTTGCCTCATGGTCAGATGACGTGCTGTTTCCATGATCCCATTTGTGACCGTTTGCATTTGCTAGTCCATTTACACACATGGGCAGGAATTTTCATTTACAAACAGAGAACCAGAGGCCAAAAATCTGACTTGATTTACCAAACGTCCAAAGCAGGTGTGGAAATAGGAGCAATTCTCCAAATACCCTGTCCAGTTCATCTACACTCTGTCTTGGAGCTGGCCACTTTAATGAGTAGCTGTGCAGATTTGCAGCCCCAGATGCCAGCTATTTCCACACACAGAGTGCAATCAGCCTGCATCTGCCATGAGAGGTCAGAGAGTCATGTGCCAGAGATGGATTTTAAATACAATTCTGAATAAAGCTGCTGGCCCCAAACCAGCTGTGGTTATGCTAAATTTGCCTCAAGCCTCTGGATGTGAATGTAGCAGCAATGGGCTGAGGAAAAGCCATCCTGTCCCTCCTCAGCATCGCTTCCTGCAGCTATTTAGTGCCATGGGAAGGACACCAGGCATGATGAACTGAGGCTGGAAGCCTTTACAGCAAATTCTGTCTCCCAAATGCTTCCTCAGCTCGTTGCATCTCTGTGACCACGGCAGGTACATCGATCTGGCTGACAGACTAAGGTCCTATAGCTCAGTTTTATATAGATGAACTGTAATTTTAGTAATAGGATGTTTAAATAATATTGTGTCACTTTTACATTTCACCTCCCTTTTCCTTGAATGAAAGGGCCTGTCTCCTTTTGACAGGTGGACATTTTTTTTTCTTCTTCCTTTTTCCCACAAAGACTTTGCCTGAAGGACATGAGGAGTCATAATAATGGTTGATGCTTTCATGAGATCCTTACAGATTATGGCTAAATGGAATGGCACTATAATGTGATTGCCTCCCCAGTCTTACTCCTGCTGTGCCATGTAATGGCATGGCAGGGCTCTCCACTGGGATTAAAGCCAGTCAGACTGAAAATTGACTTGCCTTGGGGGCCATCAAGCAAATTTAAATGGCTACTTCAAGATTCTGCCTGTCAGTGAGCCATTTCTCCAGTGGATTAGCAAAATGAATGAAATGTGGAGACACTAGGGCAGTAGAAACAATGCCATTAGGTCTACATGCTCGCTCTCTCTCTCCTTCTTTCTTATTTTACTCTAAATACTAATTAGAGTTCCTTGTAATTTGTCTCTCTGTTCTGCCTCATCCACCAAAATGAAAGTGTGGGACCACAACTGGCTAGGATGAGTAGTGGTTTAGCCTCACTGGTACATACAGGAGGCATCAACCTGAGACCATGGGAAGTGGAATCCTGAAAGGGAGATACCTGGTCAGGTCATGGCGAGAAGTGTGGTGATGTGAGTTAGTATTTTAATGGTATGTTAATGGAATTATTCTATAATAGGTCGTGTTTCTGGTTCTTGTTCTCAGTTGGTTCGGGACCTGTCACATACAAGGTCATGTTCTGAGTTTACATTTGTGATTGGAGCCCTGCCCTCAGAATACCCCTATATATTGGTACATTCACCACGCCCCACCATCTTTGGATCTTGCCCCTCAGATTGTGTGGTTTCTGTGTTTGTTATTTTGCTATTAAAGTTCTTTATTTTCCAGGCAATTCCATCATTCCCATCCCTCTATTTTTGCCACGCTCCCCCCGGCTGGACTGGACTTGGGGCCGCAGCAAGCCGGACTGCAACAGGGAAGGGAGCTCAAAACAGAAAGAAAGTCTGTGACCTACCCTTGCCTGGGCTTTAGGTAGGGTGAGGACAGGGAGGAGGGGAAGAGGACTTGCTCTTCCCTTTCATGTATTTTTCCTGAGGATAGAGGCTTTTCTAGAGAGAATTCAGAATATATTAACTCGTTTTCTGCTTGGAGTAACCCTCAAGGGTAATTCCTTCTGCAAGGCTAAAGCAGAGCGGTAGAAAGGAAAGAGTCTCCCCCATTGCCCTTGTGATCAGGCTGCTCTCTTCTGTCACAGCCACAGGGAACATCTGCTGCCTCCCTTCTGTCCTTACATTGTGCTGGGATGGGGACTGTGTTCCCTTTGCTCCGTATCCTCCTGCTTGTCATGAGGAAATCTCAACTGCATGGCGACAGTCTGGGTAGGAGCAGGTAATCTGGCTCTACAATATCCATTTGAGGTGAAGGTTCATTGTAGCAGATACTCACCAGTCCTCAAGTACTGGGAAAAATATTAGTGCCTGAGGAGGATTCACATCTACTCCCTTGTCATCCAGTGCCCTTCAATAGCTGCAGTTCTACCTAAATTCTTTGCCTTTTCAGATTAGGTGAATGGGATTTAAGCATGTTTAGCTACTCCTGTGAATAGAGACATTTTCCCATCTCAGCCCCCAAGAATGCTGATTAGGCATAGTGTGTTCTTAGCCTCTTTAGGGAAAGGAGTTCATGAAATGTGACTTTGAATATCAGAGTGACAACACCACTTTCCTTGGCAGCACAGACATGTCTTTTTTTCAGCTGTTTTCTCTAATATTCTGTCTAAAATTTTCCCTGATGCAGCTGAAGTTTAATTACTTCTTTCTCTATCATTGCTGACTAATGATAATAATTGCTTCCTGTCCTCTGGTGCAACATTCTTTTCTCTATCTGCAGATAGTTATTGTGCCTCCCCTTGGTATTATTTCCTCTACTTAGAAATTGCCCAAAAGCACAGTCCCATTTCTCGTCTAGCTGCTAAATAAACCCCAGAAATGTAGCAGTCAGAGTGGAACCTGGGTGGAGGCAGGGGACAGGTTGCTGGAGTGACACAGGAAAGTGGCACTGGCAGAGAGTTTTGCTCTGCAGTAGGTCGCCTTGACAGCTTTTTGACAGCTTACACAAAAGGAACTGGTGGTCTCAGCTCAGGTGCTAATGGTCTAAATTTTACATTATGGGTACTGGAAGTTATTACAGGTGGTTTTATAACAGAAGTTCAGGCCTGAGTGGCTGTGGAGATTGACACACCATTTTTCCTCTAGAAAGACTCTTTCCAGAGAAGGAAGGAAGGGCTCCCTGGTTCCATTTTCAGAGGTGCAAAGCCAAGAGATGCAAGTGAGTTGACTGGGGTCATGGAGTCAGGAATAAGAAATACATCTGATTCCCAAGTTGCAGGCAGCATCCCTAAATCATGTTTAAGTATTCTCAATTTCCTTCAGCATAATAGAACTCCAATTATCTTCAGAAGTGCAGGATGACAACTCTAAGGCTTAGAGGAGATTGTTCACATGATTAAAGCTCCAAATGTGGCTTCAAGTATTTTACTGGCTTCATGTCTTCCTTTTTTTCAGGTAAATCTGCAGTCAAAACCAGAACCCACTGAGAAACTCAGCCAATATGCTACACTTCTACTGAAAAAAAACTATGCACTCCATTTTCCTCATTTCATTATTATGAATCAACTTTTTCTTTAGTTTAAAGGTTTTTTTCTTGCTTCAGCAAAAAATAAAATAATCACATCTCCATGGGAAGAAAGAGACAAGACTTGTTATCTGCTAGTATAGTTCATGGGACTTCTTAAAAATATTTGTACATAGGTCTTCATTTAGCTGGAAAGGCTGACTATAAATAGAACTCCTCAAAGAATCTTTCAAACATAGTGTCTTATTTTCTATTAGGGGAAGCACCTGACATTTAAATGCCTCTCAAGCAGAGTTCTTCATTCTGGTGACTTCTATAGAAATAGCTTTCAAATCCTATCTCCAGATAACAAAGACCTTTGGAAAAGAAGTGTGAAAACTGGCATCTTTTGGGAAAGGCAGAGGTTGCCTCACAGCTCAAAGCAGAGGCAGCATGGATCACTGAGTAAGGCAATGAACTAAGACTGCAGAGCTTCTGCAGAATGACTTGCTGTGCTCACCTTTCTCCTGTTGTGTACGGAGATTAAAATTGCATAGAGGCATAGAGTTTTCCTTAGTAAGCATTTCTATATCACCCAATACAACATTGTTCCCCATCTTAAAAGACACTTCTGCATGCACTAAAAACAAAATACAGTAAAACAAATAAATAAAGGAGAATAAGTCATGGCTCTCCTAACTACTTTTTTAGAAAAATATTTTTTCTGCCACTGTCAGCTTTTTGTACTGCGTGCCTCATCTGCAGGTAAATATCAGATAAAGACAGACCTTTTCCAAAACAGCAGAGATACAAAATTGAGATGAAACAGGCAGAATAGGAAAAAAGGAAAGGAAACAAATACAAACATGGTTCTTATAGTGGTTCTGCCTTGGATGTCAGCCTTAGTTTTTATTTGTCACCAAAACAGTGTTGGTAACACAGCGATGTTTCCATTACTGCTCAGCAGAGCTCACTCAGAGCCAAGGTGTTTTCTGCTCCTTACCCCACCCCACCAACTAGGAGGCTGGGAGGGAACAAGGAGTAAGGAAGGGACACAGCCAGGACAGCTGACTCTTACTGATACAAGGGATATTCCAGGCCATATGGCATCATGATCATCAATAAAACTGGGGGAAATAAGAAGGAAGATGGGAACATGCATGATTATGACATTTGTCTTCTCAAGTATCCTTTACATGTGATGAGACTCTGCTTTCTAATAAGTGGTTGGACATCTGCCACTCCATGGAAGCAATGAATGCTTTGCTTGCTTTGCTTTTCTTGAGCACAGCTTTGTTTCACTTATCAAACTGTCTGATTCCATCAGTTTTCAGCTTTTGTACTTCAGATTCTCTCCCTTGTGTTCTGCTGGAGGGGGAAGGAGTGGGTGACTGGATTGCTGTCTAGGGTCAACTCACCACAGTAGTAAACACCAGACATCCAACCAGTTAACAACTGCCAAATGCTTTAAAGACCTCATGGCAAATGATTTCCACCACCACTCAATGACCAGCTCAACATGGTTCAGCTCCTGTGGATTTTTGCAAGGCTGAAAGCAGAAGATAGCAAGAATGGCAGTGCTAACCCTGTGATTTTGTGCACCAACCAAGAGCAATCATTTGGTAAACCAGAGTGCAGTTTTGTCTGCATAGGATGGGGTAGGAGAAAGAAACACCAAAAAAAAAAAAAAAAAAAGAAAATCAGTTTCTGCTCAGTGCACAAATGCAAGTTGTTCCATCACCTACCAGCAGGTCTGTTGCAGCTCATTATTGCTGTGAGGAGAGAGGTGGTCGTGCAAATGAATGGGATTAGACAGCAGTAGCTTACTCAAGCTAAAGTTATGAAGTCACTGCCTTTGGGAAGAAAGTCTCTCTAGCAGATGTCCTTGTCTGCATTGTGGATAAAACTAAAAAAAAAGCTCAACAAATCCACCACCACTAAATATATGGTGGAGTTGTATGTGTTGTTTGGAATTCTGTTTGGTTACTTTTTAGAATTTTTTTTTGGTGTGAACAATGGCAGTGCATTTCAGCCAAGGTTAACTGACCTCCATCTTTTTTATTATATAAAATTGACATGTATTTTGATTTTTTTCTGTCTTTTGTCCTTTATCTCTGCTTTTGAAGTTTATATCCCCTGCTTCTCTAAAGACAAACCAAAGGATCAACAGCCTTCGAAGAGTATAGACACTGACCTTGGAAATACTGAGATGGCTTGGCTAAGCACATCGGTGCAATGAGGCAGCACTAATTCTTGTCCAGGTGTCTGGTAGACAAAATACATTATAATTCAATAGGAGGAAGCCATGAGAGGTGTGGTGGTGGGAGAAAGGAGAGCATTTTCACAGCACTCTGTGTTTAGCTGAGTGATGCTGGAGACAGCACCATTTCCACAGCACTCTGTTGCTCTTCTGTGTGTCTGTCCTGTTTGTGTGTCTGTTCTGTCACCTGGCTCTAGTCCATGAGAGGTGCTCAAGTACAGTTTTGCTTCACATAGGTTTGGTGCTCATAATAATTTTGGGGGTAAGTGGTAATTTAAAAAAAAAAACAAACCATAGACAAATTCTCTCCCACGGAATTAGACCCACTGCTTTAAGTAACCTTTTAATAAGCATTGTGCCTCTCATGTTTCAGGCTGTATCATGTTATGCTGCTGTTGTTAGATCAATACAACACAGATGCTTGGACCACATGAGACTGTACCCATGTACAGCTCTTTTTAATTATGTCTGTATGAACCCCAGTGTAAGTGTCTATTCTGATTAAATAATGCCTTATTTCAATATAGTTTAAATCTGTTCCATGCTGATTTAACCTAAACCAAAATAAACCCTTTCCTAAGCCACAAAAAGACTGCTCATTATTTTATAATTAACTTCACTAAAGATACCTTGTCTTGAATTAAAAATTATTAAGGTGGTTTGGGAAAAAATCTTTACAACCAAGCAGTTAATGGAAAGCATATTGAATTGTAGCCAGGGCTGGGCTGAAAGCATTTCAGTAAGTTTATATTTAACGTGTTTCTGAAATCTAAGACAGATCCAAAGCTAGCTGTTAAAATTTGTCTTTCACATGCTGCCTTCTACCCTGTTGTTGTCTTCATGTGCACAAACCCAGTGTTTATGCTTGACTCTGTAGGAGCCATCTTTTCCCTGTGCTTGCTTAGGATCCAGCAAAGAAGCAGATGCAATCTCATCTGTTACTTAAATTACAGTAGAAAGGCTTGTTACTCCAATTGCTCCCTCATCCATCCTCCTTCCTTTTTCTCCTCCTGGGCTTGATTGATATTCAGAGGGCAAAATAACCCTGGAAATTTTTTTAGGAGTAAATTGCAAGCAATGATGTAGTAGAAGTTCATCTATCACTCTGTATATAGTGTATTCTGATTTTTGAAAATTACAGGTTTATGTCAGCATTGCAGGGAACACAAAAGTTTTGATCACATGCATCCACAAAAATGAAACTCAGATGAATCTTCCATTGTTTGGAGATACTGATGTAAATCAAAATAAAAATCTGGTTTTACTTTATATAGTTTGGGTTTACACAGCAATCTTGGGTTATATCCTTTGCTCCTGTGGCACTTGATGGACAGTTCTGTATGGTTTCCCAAACTAAACTCAGGAAAGGAATGCCAAGAAATGGCACTTCACAGTCTACAGCTGGCAGGGAGGAGTTTCTGCATCATGTCTGCATGTCATTTACAAGAGGCTGGCATGGAGCCCATCAGCCTGTGACTGCGCTGGGTGGAGGTGGGGTGTTCAGCCATCCTTGTGTGGGAAGGAAGCTGTTTTGATTCAGAGTAAGAGGCACTGGAGAGGTCAAATACCGGGCAAACTTGTTCACAAGGATCATCTCTGGGCTTCCAGTCCCCTTTATTTCCTTTAATGCTAGATAGAGTGTGGAAAGCTCTGTGTGTATCTGTGTCTTAGGAAAGGATTGATGCATTGCCCAACTTGGTCTTTAATTTGGTGAGCATCTGTCCTAAAACACTGGTCATGCCATGAGATGTGTAGAGAGTTGCTGACACATCAGTCATAACACTCTGAATGTGGGAGTCCTCATGTTTTGGTGATGTTGTGCTCAGAGACAGATTCTTTCTAGGAGGTCTTCCTGGCAGTTGTTTTCCTGACTTTAGATCATGAGTGAATATAAGCTCCACGACAAGAGAGGCAAGTTTGTAGAGATGCCACTGGAGCAGAATGAGCAAAGTGAAGCTTGTTAATAATGAGTTAAAGAGGTGGAACACCTGGGGTGTTTGCAAATGAGATGCTGGGAAAAGGTGTTGCAATTAGGACCTATTAAAACAAGATGCTTCTAATTCATTACACATGGTTAATATAGTTGTGGGTGCTGAATCCCTCCACCACTGGCTGTATGCAATATGTCCTCCCTTTGGAGGAACTTGAATTACTTCCCAAATGGTTTGTCCAATTTCAGGTGAAAATTGTGTTTCAGACAACAGCACAGCAGTGTCTCTGGGATGAGAGTTGTTCTCTTCTGTGTAGAAAATTGATGACTTGTTTTGTTCAAACACTCTCCGTCTTTTCCCCATGATGATAATTTATTTAGAATTATGTTTAATGGTAAAAAGCTGCAGCAGCTGAAGCCAGGATCAAGGTGAACTATCTTCCCATTTAGAAAATGGAACAGCTGTCTTTCAATTGAAACACAAAATGAGAAGCCCTGGCCAGTTGTGGTTGTTTGAAGAATGGCTTGCAGAGCTACCTAGAAAACAATGGTCCGTTTCTTGCCTTTGGCCTGAAATTCCTGTTGCGGTTACAAACTGGGAAAGCTTTTTTCTTCTTTTTCTGAGCTTTTGTGTACTGTTTGCAGCCTTCTTAAAACAGCTGCGGTCTGCTGCAAAGACAGCTGCATTTTGATGGTGGATGGAGATGAACCCAGAATGACAAGACGTAGAAGGACTGTGTGGTCAGGAAGGGACCCAGGGTTGTTGTTTTACCATATGTCAGAAATGTTAAACCAGCAAAGCAGTACCAAACCTTCCAGCTGGAGAAATAGGCAGACATGGGAATTGTTCAAGGAACAAGATGAATCTCCAGGAGATGAGACTTTTTCTACTTACAGGGAAAAACTAGATTTTCTAGCTTTGGAGATCCCATACATACTGTTACCCTGATCATTTGGAAAGCTGAGGAAGGCAGAAATTGTTATATAGACTTCTGAAGCATCCCATCTTCAAAATGCCTATCAAAATCAGGTTTGCAGAACTCCTTCTTTCTAGCTATTTTAAAAAGTGGGCAGATTTTCAGGGAAATCAGAACTCTCCATGAGCTGAACTCTATTGAACACGCATACAAAGCACCTTTGAAAACTGCAAAATATAAATGACGTATTTTTAAGATACTATATTCCTGGGGGAGACAAAGAACTCTGCAAATATAGAGCTCAAAGCATTTCAATTCTCCTTGTGCATAAGGCTATCCATTCCTCCCTGAGGGAAAGGAGGGAGGGACTAAATGTGAACTCAGCCATCTCTGAGGTACTTGAGATAATTGTGGTACAACTGGTTTGATTTGGAAATGGAATTAGAGTGTTCTTTTTTGCTCTTCTAATTAATCAGGGTTGAATGTCTGTATTTGCAGCTCCTTCAATTAGTTCTCAGCAGATCGAACCCCACCCAATCTATTAAATACTGAGATTTGTGTTTGGAGTAAAAGAGCTCTACAGATCTAAAGCTCCCAGCTAAATTACTTCTCTCGGAAGTTACATTTCAGGAGTTGAGGAAAGCAAAACACAAAACTTGCCAGAGTTTGGTAATTGCAGTCCAACCGTTCCCTTCCTCCCTTCAAACCAAACCATGCAAGGAGTCAAGCAAGCCAAACAATGTCTGCAGTGTTTTTGGTCGACATTCAAGTTCTTTTTGCTGGCAACAAGGAAGAACAAAGGGAGCTTATAGCAGAATTTTAAATAGCTAAACACTAAGGAGTGTAAAATTATAAATAAAACCAACAGGAAACCTAAACAAAAAAAAAGCTCCAATCCCTTCTCCCAGCCATTCAAGTAGTAACATATACCCTTCTGAGACAGTGCTAAGACCAAGTCCAATCCAGGAAAGTTTGAAAGAAGTCTGTAGAAATAAGCCTTTTTCCTAGCAGCAGGAAAAGCAGGTACTGAAGACAGAGCCCTTGGTATGATGGTGAGGAGTGAAACATGCTCAGTGCCATCAGAGCTATGGGCACACAGCTGGATGCAAAGGTAGCAATGTCTGCACTTGCCCCTGTGCAGCAGCCATTTCTACTCCATGCAGTCCAGCTCTCAATGGCCAGGCTCCTCACAGACAGCTCACCAAGTGTAGCAGGTTGACCCTCTCATGCTTTTTAGTGGCAATATTATTCTCAAAGTCTGTCCTTTCTTCCTCCTTTTCTCTTCACGCAAAATTTTGCATCATTTAAGTGAAGAATTTGAAAATTATTCTATATCTGACAAACCAGCTATGAAGCCTGAGCTAGGAAAACCAGTTGTTAAAGCTATTACTGCTCATTTTGACCAGCTTTTTCTGATGCAGGACTATTGTCTAAAGTACCCAGGAGCATTTATCCTTTTATGTATATCCTTAGTACTTGCACTAAGAGGAGATATTTATAGGAGTGGATGAGTCTTTCCAGTCTCCAGGCAATATTTCACAGTGGAGATCTTGGAACAAAAGTTTATGAACTTTCTGACACTCAGCCCTTCCTTTAAGCTTTAGGACACCACATTTTAGTGTATTTTGAAACTTGTGACTCAAGTTTTGCAATTGTTTCATTAGAAGAACTTCCTCTTTTGCTTTCAGAAGACCTCTGGTAACTTAGAGAGACTTGAAGACAAAAGGATGTATTCTCATTAAACCTGAGAGCTGAGAAAGAGCAAGGTTTGACCAGTGAAAGGGGGCAAGAGACTCCACTTTTTAACATGACTTGATTGCCAAACTCCATGGTCCCCATGCATCACTGTGCTGCATTTTCCTGAGGATGTCGTGACAGAGCACTGTACTAGCACTGGCACCCCAGGCAAATTGCAAAGCTTGTGAAGGACTGAGGAAGATTTCTGCTTGTCACTATACATATGATAATGTTTCTCTTTCAATGAAACTCAAAGTGAGTACACTCAGATGAGTGTGTATCACATCCTTTCCCCTTGGCTAAGCAAAACATTCAATAGCCCATGTGCATGAAACTGCTGCAGAAAGTGATACAGCTCTGAGAAACTCAGTGCTGGTTCTGGAGTCAGGGAGTTGTGATATGGGTTATTGAAAAGCATGGGAGAAGAGAGAAAGTAAAATGGAAATGCTTTTTTCTTTTACCATGCTTGGAAACTATTCTGCAGTGGAAAAATGAACGAGCTGCTCAACACAAACAGTTATGTCTTATCAGAGACACTTCTCAGTCATCATTTACTTGAGTCTTCTGGCTGCTTTGAGATGGAGTTTGTAGTTTTCAAAGTTCAGTTACCATGGAAGAGTCTATAAACTTGAAAGCTTCCTGGGATTTTTATTTTAGTGTGTTTATTTTCCAAGGAGGTGTTCTTCGTGATCAGCAGGAAATGTATTGCACAAACAGCTTTTCATTAAGGATGCTTGACCGCAGCCCCGAGCCACAATGGATGTTCGCAGAATTGAATGGAATGAGTTTCCCAGCACCTCTGTGAGCTTCAAGGGAGGCGTACGTCGGCTTTCACGCTGAAGTCTCTGATTAAAGCAAACTACGCAACGGTGAAACGCAGCCTCCTTTTGTGGAGAGCAATTCCAGGCACTACTGGGTAAATTGCTGCATCTGTGCTTGCTGTAAGGGACAGGGATAGCAAGAGAAGGGACACACAAGCACTGCAGCAGAAACAAAGAAGTTTCTTGAAGGCTAGCAGTGAATTAAGAAATGTTCCAAATATCAGATATACTTGTGGACCTGCTGTTGGTTATCAGGAGCCTTAATCAAGGTGGGGGTATCTCATATGTTCCTGCCCCTCTTTGCCATGCTTAGTGAGCAGAAGTGAGGTGAAAGGAATTGATAGATCATGGTTGAGAGTAGAAGAAACTTTACATTCAAAAATCCATCAGGATGCCATCATAAGGGTGATCTTTCCAACAGTCCAAGGTTTTCCTGTCCAGGCCAGAAAATGTTCTGGGAATACAGGGGGTCTTTACTATCACACCTGATTTATCCAACAGGTCTTGGTCAGCCATAGATACAGTTTAAATACTATTCTATGATGTTTCAGGAAGTGCTCTGCCCCTCTCAGGGAGGTGAAATATGTTCAGTGAATGCCTTGAAGCTCTTTCCAGGAGAAACCTCCAACCTTTTTCAACTTCAAATCAGAAGATGATGGAACATGCAGGCCTATGTGCCATAGGACAGGGGAGGAAAGACAGAGGAACACATATGGGACCTTTGAAAATTTCCTCATTTTAAATCAGTAATTTCATGGCCCTTAACCCACCATCCTGCCTCAGAAGAGAAAGGAATTTCTGCCAGGATGGTGAAACAGAGTGCCAGGATGAGTTGATGGTCGGGGAGGCATCAGTCTGGGGAAAGTACCAGGCTCCTAATAAAAGCATAATAATAGGTGAGAGGACAAGAAAATTTGCATGTTTGGCTTGATTCTCTGGTCTTCATCTTCTGAAGGAACCTTTATTAATAGGTGAAGTCTCTGTGACCTGCAGTGCAGGCAGAGGTTATAAGCCTTACCCAGAGCTTTGTCTCTCCCTACATCCAGTGGGAATTAACTGGCACTGAGGTCAATGCCTGAGCTTAATTTTAGTCGTGCAGATTGTTGCTCCCTGTCCAAGAGACTTGCAGCATTGCTGCTACTTAGATAACTACCAGTAAGGCAGTGAAAAAGGGTCTGTGGTGAAACTAAATGGCTCATAAAGTTGACATGAGTAAAAAAGTGCTTCTATAAATACCATTTTTACATCAGTTTCACAGGCCTTGTACACTCCCTTTTCCTGAGAGACACCAGGGCACATAGCTGCACATTGAGAAGCAATTTCTTCAATGAGAGTACATTTTCCTCTGTAGAATCCAGAGTAAGAAACAAGACTGGTGCTAACTGGCAAATTAGTTCTGCCCTACTACTGCATTTTTACACACATAACCAGCACTTTTATAAATAAGATTTGTATAATTCTGTTCTTTTGGGCAACTGCTCAAGAAGGGGTTTTCCCCTCAAAAAATGCCCCACTGGCTTCCTTGCTTTTCCAATTAGTGAGTGGAAAGGTTTCCTTTTGAGACTGACATGGTGAACTTGGAGAAGGTTTATGATCATCAGACAAAGGCAGAAATTATGATGAAGGAATAAAGGTGAGGAGAAAATAATTATTTGAATTGTTGCCTTAGGAATGGTCAGAGAATGGCTTCCAAGTCTCCTCTCAAAGTATTGAGGCAACTCATGATCCTCTACACATGAGAAAATTCCTGCCCCACAGGGCTAACTAGATGCATATGTGTGTGGAAGATTTGATGTGCCAGATTTGGTGCATTTTCCACATTCTTTTCCCTGAGGAGCTCTATCTTGTTGACATTATAAACAAGCAAACAGTGCACGTATACAAAGCAGGGAAGAAACAAAAACAGGATGTTAAAACGAATTATGTTGTAATGGGACTTTTCTGCTTTACAGTGGTATTAAGTATCTGACTTTTAAGCAGTACTGAAGGGTTTTATTTTGAATTGGTGAATATGGTTTCTAATGGTGTTGTAATACTTTCATTCTTTAAAATTTCATACTTGCTGTATCTGAGAGTAGATCGTGTGAATGGGATGAATATCCCTTACTCCTAGAAAATTCTAAAATATGTTTTACCTTTTCTGACCAATGACTACGAGACAGATAAAAGATATTTCCTTTATCACTTCCTCCACCATCTTCCTTCAAAAAACTCCTAAACAAAAATTAAGTCTCTGTGAAGGAATCAGTTAATCTTTGGTGGGTTTAGAAAGTAAGCAATTCCATGTACAGCTACTTATAGTTCAGAAAATTTTTAAACACGAAATGTTGTCATTTTACCCATGGCACCTTCCCAGATTTCACTTTCTCATAAATATGAGATACAGATATGTGAAAGAATACTCCCAACTACAGCCTTCACTTCCCCAAACTTCAGGTGGACTCTGCGTAGGAAGCTTTCTCTGTGCCATGTTCACACACAGGCAGGTGGGAACAAGTTCTGGCAGACTTTCAAACAGCTTGGGCTGAAGCTCACTCTGGGATGGAGGCTGTGAGTTGTGTTGGTGGCAAAAACTTAGCAAAGATGGTTACCTTGGGTACAACGCTGAGCTAACATACTTTGTGGGTTGGATTTATATCACATATGATTCTTCTTTCTGCTCTCACACAGGGTAATTGTCCCCACCTAAATGGAAAAATAAGAGGTCCTCTGATGTGTTCCCTGCTAATACGAGTCACATCTTATTGTCTTTCCAGAAAAGAAATGTGTGCTGCAAGGGAGACTTGAAGGTTGTGAGGCAGCTCCTCTGTTGGTATTTTCCAAAGCTTGTCTGATATTGAAAGGGCTGTCTATCCAAACAGGAATACACTGGAAAATAAAAATTCTTTGGGCTGTGGTACGAGAGACAAGTGGCAGTGAACTTACCTCAAGTGTGTCACTCTGGTAGACCACTTTGTCATGTGCTGTGAAGAAGTTACTGGGTGTCTCTGGAACTACTTCCCTGTGGCATAGGCACTTGCTGGAGAATTTTTTCAGCCAGCATCACTCAGGTATTCACTTTCTGAATATCTGAGTGATGCTGGCTTTCTCCTTTATGGAAGGGGAATAGGTTCACTCCCCCTCTCAGTTCCTGGGCCAACAGCCTTAATGAGAGAGTATTTTCAGGTCAGGAATCACATCTCATTCTGTTATTTTTTTACCCTTTGTGACTTTTTCTTTGCACTCTTTTACAGGTAGGGGCCACCAGCATTTCCAGGCTTTGCTCTGTTCCTCAACAAAATTCTCCCCACTGTAACTCTTACATAAGCCTGTCACTCCAAACCCCAATTCTCCCGCCCTGGTAACTGCTTCTGCCTCCTTTTCTATAGGTCTTGCCATACTCAGAGGCTCATCAAGCATCAAGCACATTTCCAAACTTCCACCCACCTCGTGAGCTGCATGCCAGGGATTCTACAGCTCATTTATTTTCCTTGCCTGGCTTTGCTATTGCTTGCAATCAGGTGTGCTCTCTGGGAAAAAGAATGAGAAGAGGAGCAGGCTGTGGCTTTGTGGAAAATCTTGTTTGCTCTTACTGTTTCAGTTGTTTGGCAGCACCTTTTTTTCTAATCTGAGAATTGATGGTAGGAGCAGAACACTTTTGTGCAGTCACCTGTTTTGCCGGTGCTTTGACTCAAACCGGATTTAATGCAAGTTTGTGAAGATTCTTGGGCTTTGATTTAAGAAGTAATTGGAAGTGTACCCTCACTGTGCCATACATAGGGGCATAGAGCTGTCAACTCCTTTTTTACTTCTAGGAATTGAAGTGCAATCCAGCAACACTAAGATCACCACTCTCTTTTCCTGGAATGCAACTAACATCCCTCCCATGCAGCAGAAGCCACTTCTCATCTTTCCTAGAGCCAGGATATGAAGTGACGAAATCGCAGGCACTACTGTATTGAACTGGCATGTTACACAGGAATCCATGTTCCTTGGGATCTCTACCATCGTATCAAACAGTTTTCAATCAATACCTGAATTTTATAGCAAAACACTGTGGAATGCACTGCTCAGTCTGTACCTGGCACACTGTTGATCAAGGCCACCTTGACAGGAACAGGGCTCCAGCCAGGCAGGCTGGCATGACTGGCACTGCAGCAGCTGGATTTCAGATTTCATCCTCATGCAGCCTATGTACAGCAGTTACTTCCATCCTTGCCCTTAACTTCTGTTTGCTCAATGAAAGCAGCACATAGGCAAATAACATTTTGCATTTTAAAAGAGTTTTAATTTGTATCTGTTTTCAAAGTACACACCAAGGCTAATGAATAGTCACTCCATTCTCTAGGATACGCAGGAACAACTGACTAAAATTAGCATTAATTAGCTGAATTACTGAGTACTCCAACTGAGCTTGGGGTCTTGTTGCGATAGTTTTAGGGTGAGCAAGTTGTGTGAAGCTGGTATGGGTTGAGGTAGTTGCCATTATTACTCTGGGGAGAGGTGATCAAAGAGTGACTTCCTTCTTAACTGCCGCAGCTAAAGTTGAGGACCCAGTGGAGATCCAAAGTGAGCAGTGGATCCTCATTGTTCATGAGTTCACTTTACTTCCTATTTGAATGTTGCTACAATTCCATGTCTCGCTTATTAATTTGATTTTACTCACTTCACTGCTCCCACTTAGAGCATGGTCCCATGAATTTTGGCAAAAGCTGACCAGAGGAGCTGGGTTAACACACTGGAGAAGGGGAATCCTGGAAGTAATTTAAGAGCCAGCAGGAACCTCTTTATCAGGAGGTGTGTTTAAATACTATCTCTTTCTTGAGAAGAGCAACCTATTCTGTCAAGGGCACAGTTGGTTTGGTTCAGCTTGATAACTGAAGTGGTAGGCTGGAGAGAAGGGATGGATAATCTTGCTTTAGGGCACCCTCATCTCTGAAAGTAAAAAGTATTTCAAATCTCTTGTATTTTGCCCTCCAACAGTATGGCAGCAACCTGATAAGGTCCTACCTGAAGGCCACATCCTACATGATCACAAGAAATCTAGAAAATGGGTTCTTGAAACCCTATCTTTGTTCCAGGCAGTCTTTAACACTCCTCTCTGAAGAGGAATTACCATGAGAAATTTGCAGTAAGCAGCATGGCAATTTTGGTAAATGCTCCTCACTGTCCCCAGAGCTCCCTTCTGTTCCTGTTGGCATCACATACATGTAGACAAACATGTGCCCTGATCTCCTTGACCTGAAGTCCACTGAGACTACTCTTCATGTAGGCTTGTTTTTCAAACCTGTTACAGAAAACAGGGGGAAAAAGACCCATGTAATTTTCCTTCTGGGCTATCTGCTATGCCTTTTACTCAGGGATGCTTTCTCCTGAATCAGATTGTTGCTTTCATGCCCTGGCATCATCTACTTAAAATTTTATGGATAAAACCTACTAATTTCACTCAGGCCCTCGCACTAATGATTGAAGATTATTAAAAATGGTGGCAAAATCAGGCTGGCATTATGCTGCAGAAACCACATTGCTTTTTTTGGTTTAGTTTAATGATGCAGAAATATTGACCATCAACACTTTCCAACTTCCGTGTACTTCCTGTTCTTGCCAAAATGAAGCAATGGTGTCTTTGACCTGAGACAGACCCATTGGTGACCTTGCAAAATCAGATTAAATAGTAAGAGAACCAGAGTTTCAAGAGCAGGTGCAAAGCTATAATTAAAAAAACTTGCACAAGATGACAACTGCTGAAACACATGGAAACTACTGATTTTTGGGAAGTGGAAGTTTTAATCACTTCAATTTAGTGGCTGTTATAATAAATTCTGCTCTTTAACAGCCTCCAATGATGTCTCCAGCAGGTTCATTGTTGTGTATATTGACATCCCTGGAGATGAATACATTTGGGATATTTCTCCACACCACATAACAGGCAAATAGCAGGATACTCTGTCTGTGCTGGGACATCAGCCAACTGTGTGCCCCTGAAAGCAGCACACTGACCCTGAACCAGTGCATCCAGCCTTCATAAAGTTTCTGGCCTCTCAGCAAAGCACAATAAACTTATTTTGCCATTACACAGCTTCTGCAGTGGAACTGATTCATCTTTTCCATGCATCTGCCCACAAAATACCACACAGTCAACTTCTGACATCTTAAGGGCATCTCAGTGTCCCACACTTTTAGAGCAGCCACA
This sequence comes from Motacilla alba alba, assembly GCF_015832195.1. Classification (NCBI taxonomy): domain Eukaryota; kingdom Metazoa; phylum Chordata; class Aves; order Passeriformes; family Motacillidae; genus Motacilla; species Motacilla alba. The sequence goes on from NC_052017.1 coordinate 144,813,112, forward strand.
CAGTAAATGTAATCTCTCCTCCACTCTGTCTGAAAGAATTAGGAGGGAGAAGGCGTATCCAGCCCACTTCACATCTCCTAAGCCATGAGGGAGTTCTCAGGTTTTCTTCTGGAAGAACAGTGCTCACAGTCTTACTCCCCACCTTTGCAATGAATACTGTTTCAAGCATTTCCACATTTCCCTCAAGTAAGGAGACTCATTTCTCCTTAAATCCCCTATAAAAGGCCAAGAAATCCCTACAAAAGGCAGTAGCAAAGGAAGACCTCTTTTCCCTCTTTGCCCCGTGTTTGTTGACCAATGTCTCTTGGGAAGGCTTGGCAGATGGGCCTTTGATGTTCTGGGTCTGACAGCCCAGCCTGGCCCAGCCCAGCTCAGATCCTCAACAATCCCTCCCACACAGGCATGGGCTGTGCCAGCTGCTGGCCTGCGAGACACAGAAACACAATAATTAACTGAGATTAATAAAATATGATTAGAAGGAGAGGGGATAGGTTTTAGTCCTCTAAGTGGGTTAAACCTGCGGGGCTGCTTCAGACTCAGGTTTTATTTCTTTGGTCACTTCCAAACTCTGGAGGGAGGGTTTTGTAGGGAAAGGGCTGGTTTGGATGTTCAAGGTGTGAGTGATAGAAGAACTAAGAAGAAACAGTGAGAAGAAGCAGTGGAAAGGAGGGGAGAATGGAGATACTTCCTTCTCCTTTGGAGATGCTGTTGCTGCCGTCTTGCATCCCCTGCAGCGATTGAGGGAAATGTTGGCAGCTCCTTACTTGTTTCCTGGAAGCAGACAGGAATTTGTATAGTGGATTGTATTTGATTGATTGATACTCATTATTTGATTTAGTCCATGCTCCATTATACTTGAAATGGGCTTAGCATACTAATACTTAGTATTTCCTGCCTTAGAAAGTGTTATTATGCCAGTCAGCAGAAGAGAAAAAACGCTCTGATTGCACAGATAGCCTCCAGCAAGTAACAGTGCTTTGCTAAGTGTAGGATGAGATGTCCTCTTTATTTCCTTAGGTGAACATTTCTATTTTGGAAAGATGAAACACCTGACTCCTAAGCTAGCAGAAATGTCCAGCTACAGATCAGAACATTATGATACTTCTGTTGACTAAAAGACCTTGTGGTCTGCTAGAACGTGCTGCCTTTCTCTGTAGCCTGTGGTCAGCTAATTCATAATCATCAGAGAGTAATGACTTGCTCAGGGCTGGTAATTTCCTATTATATGGAAGAAAAGGTAAGCAAGTGGATGGTATTAAGGGAGTGTAACATTAATTCCATAACCACATAAAACACACACCTTTGTGGATTCATACTATTCTGAGATTAGGATTTTGAGCAGAAAATTAAGAGAATGGAAGAACTGTTAGCTTGGTGATCGACCTTTTTCCAAAACAAGACCGTGTTCCTGTTTTTAAATATTTCCATATGAAACAGAGGAAAATGTTCATCTCTTCTACTTCTTCATTTTTTTCAGAGGAAAATCTTCATCTCTTCATCTCTTCTACTGGGATAGTCTTCATCTTTTCAAGACATCTCAGGCAGATTTATAATCTTTAAAAATGTCACCCGTAGGTTATAAAGTTAATTTGTTTTCATTCCCTAATTACATATGAGATGTGCTCAGTTTACAAGTTAAAACCTGTTTTTTGTTGTTGTTGTTGTTGTTGCTGCTTTTTTTTTTTATGATGCTGGCTTCACAAACTCTTCCTGGACCTAGACAATAAACAGATTTTCTGCTTCCAATGCTACTGCTAGCTATATCAGTTACCCAGGGTATGAGAGGAAGGTTTGTGAGAGGAAGGTTATATCACTGGGAACCAGGATAACTTCCTGCTTACCTCTCTTCAGTTGCAGTGCATTTGTACGGTGAGTTAGAGAAAAACTACATTATAAGACAGATCCTATGAAGGCTGAAACTATGATAATTTAGGCCAGCTGCCCAGAGACACTTGCTGTTATCATGTTATACTAACAAATATTAAAGTCCTGAAATACAGAACAGCATAACTGTCATTCGGAGAGACCTTACTTTACTGCAGCTGAGCATCTGGCTCTGTGAGCAGATTTCATGTTTCCAGTTGGAATCATTATCTCTTTGGCTGTGGGAACACACATCCCATGCTTATGCTTGAATCCAGAATGTTGGACTCAGTGGTAATTTATATAAATCCTGAGAACTATTGAACATCTTTGTGCTTCATAAATATTTTGATAGACCTGAGCAAGCTCCCAAAGTCCTGGCCTAGTATTCACTGCAATTTAATTTATGACATGTATTTCCAGCAGCTTAGCTGAGAAATCTGGAGGAAGCACTGCAAAGATCTATGAATTTTCAGAAATTCACATCTGGGGATGGACATACCAGATTAACATTAATAGATTGCATGGAACACTGGTTGACTGGTGAGCGTGACAAAGCCAACTATTTTTCTTACCTTTCTAAAAGTTGGCTTCAGTCAGTATGCTCAGTCTGCCAGGTGTGATGAAAAGAGAGAAAAAAATAAATCTAATTGGAATTGAGGCTTGATTCTTGCATCTCTGGACATACAAAATACCTATTTCTCTGTCAATGCTGATTTTGTCAGCAGATCTGGGTCACAAATGAAAGGGTAACAGGGTTCTTTCCAGGAGTGGAGCCGTTGTTTGCAATCTAAAAAAAGTTGGTAAATCCTTTACACAGAAAATATTGCAATTAACTGTGTTTTATTTGCCCCACCTGAAATTCATAGTCCAGACTGATCCAGGGACATCCAAATAGTCTCTTTGAAGTTTAAAGCTTGAGGAGAGACAGGGGACATCAGGTACACAGAGTTATTTTAACAAAATTCCTCCCTTTATATATGACAAAAAGATATTTACTTCTTTGCTTGCATTTATGGCTGCTTGATATCTGTTTTACAAACTGAATTAATATGCCTGCAGGAGGCTTGTGACAGAGGGGCCAATGCATAGCTCCTGCATTGCTACTCCATCCCAGGCATGGTACTTTTATTCTAAATAAATGTATGTCTATTTAAACTAATGACTCCAGAACACATGTGGTCAGATGCACTGGTTTTGGATGGGAAAGACTCAGTGTTCTTCATAGTAGCTGGGATGGGCTATGTTTCAGTTGTGTGACCAAAACATTGCTGATAACACAGCAATGTTTTTGTTATTGCTGAGCAAAACCAAAGACTTTCCTCTGCTCGCCCCACACCACCAGAGAGAAGGCTGGGAGTGCACAATGAGGGGAGGGGACGCAGCTGGGACAACTGACCCTGGCTGACCCAAGGGACATCCTGCACCATATGGGGTCCTGCTCATCATACAAACCTGTGACCAAATGTCCCTAATTTTGCCCATGACTCATTTGCTTGGCAGCATCTGGAGCAGCTAACTGGTTCTATGGACACTTTAAGTGATTGATCTGAATTACAGAAGAGGCATGGAAGGGGGGTAGAAAGACTCAAGCCCTGCACCTCTCCTGATTTACAGCTCTGCAGCAGAAAGTGAAAAGATGAAGATCTACAAGCACCTTATTATCACCCAGGAGTAAGGATAGACAGATCACATTTTATTACAGCTGGCAGAGGTACAGAAAAGATCTCCTCCTTCTCATCCTGCCGTGCTTCGCCTTTTGACTGCAGTGGTGGACCAGAGAATGCAAATAATGAGGCCTGGTGGTCTTACCCCCAATGGAGCAGATTCTGCATGATGTAGGAACCCCATCTTAAAAAGAGATTGCACTGCATGACATAAAGAGAAGTAATAACCTATAGGAAGACAAAACTGAGCATGTTGTGAATGTTGTCACTGCAATCTCTATCTTTCTCATATCTGGGGAGTTAGCATCTGACCTGTGCTGTCTTCTGTGACAGCAGAGTGGATCAGTTTTGTCTTAGGGCAATATTTTGCAGCAAAGATTGAGATTCCTGATTTTTTTTTTCTCCTCCAATCTTCCATCTAATGCATTTAGGGATTTTGAGACCCAAAGACGCCATTTTAGAGGAGAGGAATTTACCTCCTTTCATATGCAGGTAAGTGGTTTCATTACTAGAAGAAAAACCTCATGAAATGTGAAGCTTACAGTTCAGCTTTTTTGATTTTATTTTACATGTATCAATATTTGTGTGAAATATGTAAAACCTCAGAAATGCTGCAATTTTGATCACAGTTACAAGCTAGATTGCAACTGCTCCACTCACAGCTCATCAAGGAACTGAGTGCTGCAGGGATGGCTCAGAAGTGACCAGCAAGATCTGGAAAACGGAAATTATCTGCTGGCATGAAATTCTTATTGCACCATTATTAAGGCAGTAGTCTTTTCAAATAGGGAAGGGTGGCTAAGAAGTGCCATGAAAGCAAAAAAAACTAACCTACAGTCTTCGTCTTTGCGAATCCCTGTGGAAGATGGACAGAAGCCTGTGTGCAAAGGCATCTGGTAGGAGGAAAACACTGCACGGATGTGCATGGATTGTGTATGTGTGCAAGTGTAGGGGCTCAGCTGGAACCATAGATGGAACCATATAATATCCTGAGTTAGATGGGTCCTACAGGGACCATCAAACACAACCATTCTCCTGGCTCTGCATGGGACACCCCCAGAAATCACACCATATGTCTGAGAGTGTAAGTCTAAACTTCTTGAACTCTGTCAGGCAGCTGTTGTGGAGGATGCTTGTGCTTGTTGCCTTTGGGAAGAGACATTGTCACAGGTTTCCCGTGAGTCTGGAGCTATTATGCAAGCGACATACCATCCTTATGGAGGAGACTGTGCAAAAGTAACTTCTTCTCATTAACCACAGTAGTGACAGTGTCTGGTGCAATGAGCTTTATAAAATCTGTGCAGTTAATTCTCCCATGAGACTAAAACCAGTAGGGGTCATTTTAGGGAGAGGAAAGAGTAAAGACAGGAGGAAATGAATTTACTTGGTTTTAATGGAGTAGTTTTTCAATTACTTATATCTCATCAGGCTGTAAAGGAGAAAAACAATAGGATTAAGTCACTATATGGATCTGCTGTATTGAATTGACCCAAGTTTATATCTTTATAAATCTGCAACAAATGGGAGCTCCAACAAGGAATACATTCCTTCATGTCTGCAGCATTTCTCTTTTTTTTTTTTTTTTCCCTTGTGCCTGTAAGTGTGGCTCATTCAACAGTCAGTGAGGTAGTTATTATTAACACAGAGGAGAGCTGGAGTAGTTTACTGAAAATCCTGTCTTACAGCAAATGCAAAGCAAAGGTTTAGGTGAATCAATTTGCTGTTATTATGGTGTCCTTACATGGTTTCCAGCAGAAAGCTCTGTTGAATTTACAGTTACGTTTTGTATCACTTTGAAGTATTAACTACTTAATTCTGCTGGTTCTGCTGCCGATGATAAACCAGATGTTTTATCACGGGCAGCGGTGTGGATTCTTACAGGTACTTATGTGCCAGCTCCTATTCATTTCTGCAGGAGCTGGGTTTATCTGCTCAGCTGTATCCAGAAAATGTATAGGCAGCACTTTAGGCTCAAACTGCTGCCAAGTTTTTTGTTCACTTTAACCTGCATCTTGCATGAGGGGATGTTTTCCCTTTAAAAGATTTACACCTTCAACTCCTGGGATTATTAAAAAAAACCCCATAATAAATCATTCATTGCTTCCCTCACTTTTTAAAGTTTTCTTTAAATAACAAGAGCCAAAGGTAGAACTACCTTCACAGAATCATCATCATGATGAGTAGAATTCATAGAATTCCTCGGAACATTAAACCAGCTGAGGACCTAAAAATCAATAAATATGACCTGAGGACACATTAATAGACAAAATTCCCAAAGGTTGCATTCTAGATTGACCCCACACCTTGGGTCTTGCTTTTATCATGAATCTTGTTAATTGACATTATTAATAAGAAATTGAAGTTTTATTTAACTTAAAAATTTGGTATTGAACTTTTTTCAACGTTTGGTTTTCAGAAAAAAAAAATTCATTTGAAAAGTCACAACAATAGTAGAAATTAAACTTCCTCTGTTTTCCATCTTTAATTTTTTTTTTTTTTGCATAAAAATCCCTGTTGTATTTAATATAGCTCTCCATTGGCCTTTCAGCCAAATTTTAGTGGGTTTATTTTCAAATATTATACTAGATATCAACAATGGTTCCTTAGCTCAAGTTCTAAAAAAGAACTGTGGTAACTCATTGGCTTGGGGAATGGGGATATTTTTTTAACACGTCTTATGGTAAATGTATATAAATTTGGGGCTGAGGTACAGCATAGATGGCATAACCTTTTCCTGCTTGCTTTGCCCAGAAAGAACATTCCTCTGCACAGAGAGGAGGAAAAAGTCAGTATGTCAAAAGGAGAAAGAACGTATGGGACTTATAAGATTTATAAAAGAAAATGCTCATGTGATTTATAACCCTTCTGAACTTCTGGTGCTTCTGGTTTCCAGGTCAGATCCTGCTTCAAAACTGGCCATGCTTTACACAAGAATTTGGAACAGATGCAACTGATGAGCTTCAGGGGTTGGAACTAGATGGTTTTGAATGTCCCTTCCAAACAAAGCCATTCTATGAATTCTAAATGCCCCTTTACACCCAAATAACTCTTGTGGTTCTACAGCTTTGTATCAAAGACAGTGAAAAAGTCATTTTCCAGGAGGGAAATGTGTGTGAAACTTTCTGTGTTCTTGTGAGACATAGAAAGTTGGAGGAAAGAAAAATGTAGCTTTAAAATAAACTTTTCCCCCATCTCACAGATCCAAAAGCACTGACAGTTTTGATTTTGGGGCTTAAATTATATTGCAGTGGCTGCTGGAAACTGCAGACTGAAATGTCAGTGTTGCTGGAATATAATAGAACAGCCCCAGTAAATATCTCCAGATTTAGCTCTCATGTATTCTTTTTTATTTAGTATTCCATCAATAACTTTGTTGTACATGCTTGCACACAGATAGTTCATTTCTTTCAAGGTGGTTTAACTGCCTAGCAACCTTATAAAAATAAATTTTGGTGTTCTGTAATAATGGCTGAAAACAGTGGAGCATTAATGCAACTGCGGTGTTTTGAGAGGTAGTGACTGAAATGTCCTGGCTTTTTTTTTTTTTTTTTGGTCAGAATTACTGTAAGAGGAAAAATGTTTTTAGGGACTTAATGAATCTGATTGGTAAAGAATCAAGTAAAATGTGGCTATTAAGTAAATCATCCTACTTAAATGCTGACTTTCAAAGACGTCAATAAGAGATGGGCATCCACACATTATTTGTGTCTTTGAAAATGCTCTTTTCTTCCAGGAGAAGTAGTAAATTGAAGCCTACTAGAAAGGAACAAAACCAACCATAAATTGTTTTGCATTTATATCACACAGCCCCTGGAGACTTAGATGGCTTTTCTAGTGTGAATGACATATTCAGTCTTAAAAAGATTTAGGTGTGAAACTGCAAACGCTTATTACCAATTTCCGAGCTTCTTCTCTGAGTAGTTCCACCCAGTGGTATTGTATTTATTATTTACAAGCAGAAATGATGTGCCAAGTAGTTTCTAGAAGATCATGCTTAGGTGAAAATTTGGTCTTGCAGAGGTGACTGCAGACTGTATTGGAAGATAACTCCTAAATGATAGATTCATGGAAGTGTCTGATCATTTGTCAGCATGGAACAAGGTCAAATGACCTTCAAATTCAACACAGGATTTTCAGAATTTTATTCTGAAGCTTCTGATACTGAAGGCTACTAGAGGGAAATCATAAAACAATCCCTGATACAGGCCAGGAAGACACTGGCCTTCTTGTTCACCTGGGCACTTGCTAGTTCACGTTCAGCCCCTGTCAACCTTTTCTTCTGGGCAGCTTTCCAGCCATTCTGCCCCCAGCCTGGAATAATGCAGGGGATTGTTAAGACATGAGGGCAAGATCCACTCCTTGTTCCTCCTGAACCTCATCCTGCTGTCCCTGCACCTTTGATCAAGCCTGCCCGCATTCTCCTGAAGAGCCTTCCAAGCTTCCAGCAGGCTGACACTCCAACCCACCTTGATGTTGTCAGAAATTTGTGACTGAGGGTACACTCCATGCCCTTGGCCACATCAGCAAGACAGATAATAAACAGGACTGAGCCCAGAGGACACGACTAGTGACCGGATGCCACCTGGATGTGACACTATTCACCACCACACTATGGGGCCCAGTCCCAACTGTTCTTAACCCGGCAAAGAGTGTGCCTTCCCAAGCCCTGGGCTGGTGCCTTTTTCAAGACCATGCTGTTGGAGACAGAGTCAAAGGCTTTGCTCAAGTCCAGGGAGACTCCAGGCACAGCTTCTCCCTCAGCCGAGAGGTGGGTCACCCACTCACTAAAGGACATCATGTGGCTCAGGTGCAACCTGCCTTTGCTAAACAAATGCTGGCTGGGCCTGATCCCTCAGCTGTCTTCTCTGGGCCCTGTGATCCCCCTCACAATGATCTGCTCCAGAACCTTGCCGGGCCCTGAGGTCAGGCTGACAGGCCTGCAGTTCCCTGCATCCTCCCTGCAGCCCTTCTTGGGCATGGGTGTCACACTGCCACCTCCAGTCATCTGGGACCTCCATGACTGGCCAGGCCTGACAATAAAAGGCAGAGAGCTGCTTATCAAGCTCTTCTGACAGTTCCCTGAGCACCCCTGGTAGAACTCCTGACCAGCCCCATAGACTTGTTAGTGTCTTGGTGGCTGTGCAAGTGAGTTACTACTTCTTCCTGGATTGCAGGAGCTCTAGTCTGCTCCCTGTCTCTGCCTGCTAGCTCAGGGGGCTGCGTGTCCTCTGCATAACTGGTCTGACTATTGAAGACTGGTGCAAAGAAGGCATTCAGTTCCTCAGCCTTTTCCTCATTGTTTGAGATCATAATCAACCCTGAATCCGGTAAAGAATGGAGACTGTCCTTGCCATTCCTTTGTTATTAATCTTCTTAAACAAACAATATTTAGTGACTTTTACAGAAGTGGCCAGATGAAGTTCTGAGGGATCTTTTGTCTTCCTGAGTCTCTTTCTACATGAGGTGGGAGCCAAGGGGTGGGACACATGGTGGGCTGGATGGGAAAAGAAGTTTGTCAGGGCACAGGGCTTCTTTGGGTATGTTTAGGGGAGGAACACATGATGGGACAAGGGAGAGATGTGGGCCATTGGGAGAGGAACAAGCGTAGGCAAAGTCAAGGGTCAAAGGTCAAAAAAAAGGGCCTTTGTGACCCACAGTTGTATCATGCCCAGAGGCCATTGTGACACGATCTCGTGCGGTGACACGGAGGGCTCTTGTAGGGCCAAACCCCTCGTGTTGTCACTCTCAGGAGAGCAGCTCTCAGAGGAGGCAGCAGCTCTGTCACGAGGCAGCAGCTCCTCAGGAGGAAGCAGCTCTCCCGGGTGATCTTGGCCAGTGTCCGTCAGAGCACTGCCAAGATGTCCAAAAGACATGAGGCAAATGCCAACAGGCAGGCTTGTGAGGGGCAGCCGCTGCTGTCCAAGCGGCGACAGGTGAGGGACAGGAATAGAGGGAAAGGCTGCAGTGGCAGCAGAGGAGGGCTGGGGGCAGACACTGCCAGCCAACCCCGGCTCCAGGCCTTGCTCTGGGGAGGAGCCGGTGCCAGGACGGCCTGGGTGAGGGAATACCCAGAGACAGCGAGTGCAGGTGGGAGCCCAACCCAGCCTGGCTGCTGTGGCCAGCACCTGCCTTGGGGCCAGAGCTGGGCTCACCAACATGAGGGGGGACAGTGTGCCCATACAGCTGCCTCCATCTCTCGCCTATCCCTGCTTCCCTCAGGTGCCCCAGAGGCGGCCGCTGCAGGCAGCATCGGAGGTCACATTGGTGACTATCACGCCCCTCCATGGGGACAGACCAGTTCCCACACTGGTCACCTCATTAAAACCCACTGGACTCAGACCTCAGGAGGACAGCCTGGAGGGTGGGCACACACTGCCCTGCAGCGGCACAGTCACACGGCCACGAAGATTGTCTGTGTCAGACTTGCCGCCTCTCCACGGCCCTCCATTGACAGTGACACCTCCGTGGCAGCTCAGCCCTGAAATGCCAAGAGCAGCCTCGGCAAGGGTCAAGTTGCCCCCTCTGCCAGCAGCCCCAGAAGCCTCTGGGAGAAGACCCAGAGCATGGTCTGGGGGCCCTGTGGCCAGCCGCTACCGAGAGCTTGTGCCACCTTCTCCATGGGGCACTATGGCTGCTGACAGGGCCAGGGAAACACCTCCCCCAGACAGCTCAGCTGAAAGGCTCTGGCGAGGGTCAGCGGCAAGGCAGGGCCATCGTCTGCCACCCCTGCGACGTGCGGTTGGTGTGCCACTCCGCACAGGGACCCAGCCTGCCTGGGAGCACTGGAGGCACGACATGATGGAGGAGCTCACTGAGGTGCAGGACGTGCATGGTGGCAATTCACCCGGAGACCTGTTTAGAGGCTTTGTCCCCTGCCTCCGTGAAGACACTTCCATCAAGTCCACCTGCACCGAGGAGCAGTCAAGTCTCTGCCAAGAGGCAGATGCAGATACCCAGGTGCTTCCTGGTGCTGCCAGCTTGACCGCAGGCTCCACAGGAGAAACAGGAAATTCCTCTGACCTCCTGTCTCCTGGCCTGATTGCAGAGCTGCGCTCTGGCTCTGAAAACTCATGGCTGGGGGACACTTCTCTAAAGGAGCCAGAGGAGAAGTGGGAGGAGGAAGACTTCCCAAACACTGAGTCTGCAGGAGATGGGGTCAGCGACCCATGGAGCATGTCGCTTGCCCCATTGAAAAAGTCTGAGGCAGCAGTTTCTTCTTTGGCTGGCAATCCCTGGGACGATGGGCCCAGTGAGCTTTTCCCCACCTCAGAGCCTGAGGAAACCTCAGGCTTCTCCACTTTGTCATCATCTGGAGGCACCTGTGAGGAGAGGGAAACCTGTTGGCCAGCAGAGCAAAGTGCCCAGGGCAAACTGCTGTGCACGGAGACTGCAGATGCTTCGAAGGTCCTTCTGCACATCAAGGAAGAGGAGCTGGAGGAGTTGGAGGAAGACATTCTCTCCTCCCTTCATGAAGAAAGTACCTTGGTGCCATACAGCCTTTGCACCTTGACAAAAGGCTGCTCAGGAGAGACCGAAAACTGCTCACAGCTTGTGCCTCCTGACCTGTTTGAAGAGCTGCAGTCTCTCTTTAACAACAAGGACATACCATTCTGGGACACTCGTGTAGACGAGTTACTGGAAAAGTGGGACGAAGAGGAGCTCCTCAACAGAGATGCTGCAGGAGAGGGGGACAGCGAGCCAGAGTGTGCATTGTCTCCCCTTCTGCAAGAGAAAGAAACAGAGCCAGCAGCTTCTTCCCTGGACAGTGATCCTTGTGGTGAGGGGCACAATGAGCCTCTCCCCATGGCATTGCCCAAAGACCCAAAGATGTCATCTTGCACCTTGCCTGCCAAGCCCACGGAGGAGCCTGATGCAGCATGCATTGAAGCTGGCTGTTCCCAGGCCACCCTTGCCCAGGAAAATCCCAGCGGGCCTGCAGTGCCGGCAGGGGCCTGCCCAGTGCCTGCCCAGCCCCTAGCATGCTGTGTTCCTTCCCCCACCAACAACATGACCACCGTCCTGCAGCCCCCGGCCCCACGACGATGGCGCTCCATCATCAAGACGGCCCGGCAGGCACTGAGGCGGCTTTTCTCCTTCAGCTGCCTCAGGGGACAGCCAGAGGAGTGAGACCAGGGCCAGAAGGAAGCGAATCCCCAGAGATGGCCACTCACCCTCAGGCCATGCAGCTCCCAGAGGCAATGGTACAGGGAGGCTTGTAGTGGGTGCACTGATGGATGGACAGATTGATGGTCAGCTGCCTGGATGGATAGAGCCGAAGGCAGCCAATTGCCACAGGTAGGTCCTGCTGCTGATCCCTGCCCACCACTCCCCAAGCCAACCACAAGGCAGCCTGGTCAAGGACAGCTGGCTAAGGAAGGGCGGCAGCGCTGCCTTGTTGAATCCCAGAGAAGCTGGCTTTAGGCCCTGGCTGCAGTGTGGGGGCACATTCCCACCCTGTGCCCAGGCCACATTAGGAGCTGAGAAATGTTCCTTGGACCTCAGCATTTCAGGGCAAGGAAGGCACGCCTGTCCTCCATTCATATAGCACAGAGGAGAACGCCTCTCTGGATCCCCACAACATGGACTGGAGAAAAGGGCTAAACCTGGAAGACTGATTCGGGGCCCCCACCTCCACCTCCATAGGACCCCCTGGGACCTGTCACCACTGAGAAGCCCAGGGTGAGGAACAACCAACGGGACGCTGCATGAGCCAAGCGTGGTGTCTGTCTTTTTCTTGATGTCTCCATTTCTGCCCCCTTCTTTCCTCTCTATTCCTTTCTTTCTCTCTACTTCACATTTATTGTTAAATAAAATCTCTGTAGTTGACTTTGGTACATGGCCTTGTTGGCACCTTAATTCACACAGAGGCATCTCTCACTAATGACCTCTTAACTGAGGGACACATTTCTGCACCCAGCACTGGAGGTTTGGCCCCCCCAGTGCCCAGCACAGAGGGACAATCACTGCCCTGGTCCTGCTGGCCACACTATTGCTGACAGAGATGGCCAGGATGCCACTGGCCTTCTTCGCATGTGGGCATATGCTGGCTCCTGTTTGTTTTTCCACCACTCTGCCCCCAGCCTTTAGCACCACAGGGGTTTTTCATAATCCTTTTTCTTATTGAACCTCATTCCACTGACCTTACACCATGAATCCAGCCTTTCCATACCCCTCTGCAGAGCCCTCCTACTCTCCAGCACATTGACATTCCCTCTCAACTTGGTGCAAACTGTGAACTTGCTGCACGTGCCCTCAGTCACCTCATCTGGATAAAGAAAGATATTATTCAGGATTGGACCTAATACTGAGCCCTGAGCCCCAGTAGTGATAGTTTGCTATTTGGATTTAACTCCATTCACCACCTCTCTTTGTCCCAGCCATCAAGTAATTTGATGAATTGACATCAATTTGAATCAAGACAGATTCTCCCAGAGAATGCTGTGGGAAATGATGTCAAAGGCTTTACTAAAGTGCAGTTTAGTTTACTAAACATCAGTTAGATACATCCACAACCTTTGCCTCATCCAGTTAAGCAGGTCACCTTGTAAAAGGAAGAGATTTAGTTTTGTCAGGCAGGACCTGCCTTTCATGTACCCATTCTGGCTGATACCCTGGTTGTACTGTATGTGCTGCAAGATCACACTCAGGGTGATCTGCTCCATGACCTTCCCTAACACTGAGGTCTGGCTGACAGGTCTGGAGCTCTCCAGAGCTGCCTTCCAGCCAAGGCACAGTGTGACACACAAACCTGTGGGAACCAAGGATTAAGTACTTGGGACTATGTCTATGCCAGCAAATTATATGGAGTCAGGAACTGTCCTTTGTCACTGAAACTGAGTTGCATACCTTGTTAGATTGTTGGCATTTTTCCCAACCAGCACTGCCCCAAATTGTTCCTTATCACAGCTCAATAATTAGCACAGGCAAGCAACCATTCCAAATAAGCAGTTTCCATGCAGCTACACTTTACTGGAGGGTAAGAGAGTGAGCTGGTTTGGAGGTGTTAGAGTAGTCCTTTCCATGCCAAGGTGTCCCAGTGATAGAGAACCATTCTAAACAAGCATAATTTGTTAGTATAAATTAAATTTATGCATCCTGATTCCTACATGTTTACCCTAAGCAAAAAATCATCTGAATGTTCTGTTCCAAGCTTTGCTACTGCTATCCCAAAACATCTCAGGAAGGCTAGATCTTAGACAAGAAGGAGTTAAGTGATGAGATGAACCCTGATTTTGAAAGCAGGACCTTTGTCTGCAAAAACAAAGTGCAAACTCATCACTGGTAAGAACATGCTGATGACTTACTGACTGTTCTTTCATCAATGAAGCTTTATTTTCTCCATTTTTAAATTACTATTTTTTGCATTGTTTCAAAAGGAAGGTGCTGGTCATGTTACAGTTCTGCCCTGGTACTAACAGCTGGCTACCTTCGGTTGATTGAGCTGTGCCACTTCAAAATGCCAGCAAAGTAGCAATGGATGGAGCCTCTGCAGCTGGGGTGATGTGATTCTGCCATGGAGCAGCTGTAAACTTCGTACCAGCAGTTGTGCCACCAGCCTGTGCTGGTGGTTTGTACTGGGCAGCCATGCCAAGGATTGTAATGTGGGAAAACCAGCAGCATAATGGAACCACAGATGTGTCATTCTTATCTGATTGTTGTTTGTTCTGCTCTGGTGCACTGGCTCAGAGCTCAAAATTAATCTCTCACTCTTGATGTGAGTTCATGATATTAGTTTGCTGTGTAGATGTGCAGCATGTATGGAAGAATGAGGAAAATGAACTGTTAACCTTATCCTGGTCTAGGTATCAATAGGGTCCTTTGAAAACCCTTATACTTTGAGGGTATTTTTGCTAGGTGATGCCTCCAAGTATGTTTCCAGTACAGAATTATTGTCTTCAATTTTTTCACAAACCCTGAAGCACTGAAAGACATCAAGTCTCTCTGATCCTTCCGAGTCTTCTTCAGAATAATGCATGTCCTCCTTTGCAGGGCTTATGTGTTGTCCCAGCAGTTTTATTTCCTAGTGAGGTTTTTTCTTAGATGTCTGATATCCATAGAAGTATTTGAAATCATTAAACTCGGAGACTGAATTACTTGTATGAGTGGAGCATTCAGAAACTGCAGATGTCCCTTCTGAATTAACTTAGGTGGGGACAAATTTTACTGTTTCCTTTCTCTACCTGCCCTTTCTCCACCTGCTCAGTAAGTCCACATTCACAGACTTGCTTGGAACATGTTCTGCTTAAATGTCACAGCCAATAATAAATCAAAATGAAAATATTATATAAATAGGCCAGAATAAAGCTAGCTTTGCATGCTGCCAGCCTACCTGAGGGAGGTCTAGTTGTCCTTAACAATAACATTAATTTTAACTTATAATAATTTAACAAGCTTACATGTTAAGAAGAGAGATATACAAGTATGCTAACTTCAAAAGAGGTTAGAAAAAGCTTGAGGTTAGAAAAAGCTTGATGATGACTTTTTCTGTCAGAACATACTGCAACTTGAAATGCTTTGCAGATCGGGTTTTTCAGGTTCTTTCTCAGGAATTCTCTTTTAGAAGAAAACCCAGGAGAAAATTTCTGACCTTTTGACTTTTTTTTAGAATCAAATATTTAAATTTTGCTATCAATGCATTATTTTGATGTGTATTCGCAGCAGAGTGGGAGCTGTGGTGTTAACCTTCATCATAGCATTGACCTATTGCATCTTCTGACCACAGAGTCTCAGTGAAGGACAGTCTGAGAAACAAACTTGGTGCTTCTCCAGGGAGTGAAGAAGTGTTTCACAGAGGTGAAAGGTAAGTTACAGGCCTCTGTGATGATTACCAAAGTTCAGTGAGCAGGATCTTTCATTTCATCAATGTAGAGATCTGGCAGCAGGTGGCTTATCCAGCCATAAAACCCACTGCAAGGTCAGCTGAGTACCTTGACAGTCCTTCACATTTCCTGCACTTGGTCAAAGACACAGCTCCATTACCTCTATTACCTCCCATTTTTGGTGGATCAATGTAGACATACCTTCGTCTCTGATGATGGACTAAGGGCCCTTGCTGTTCCCAGTGGAGCATTAAGGGGAACTCAAATAATACCCCAGGAAGGTTAGGCTGGAAGCCTGCTAGTTAGATGATTCATCTGACCTAACATTAGGTGTCTGCCACTTGCCTGGGCTTTTATTATAGTCAGTGGTGACCTGATCAGTATAGTCCATGGAGATTAGAGCATGATTCATCCTAACAAATATGCAGCTATCTCACTGAGAGTGAGATGAATCATGCTGCAAACTATAGTAGTTCTACTAATTCTTTGCTGGCTGCAAAGGCATCCCAGTGGCTTCCTTAGAAATAAAAGCCTAACTCTATAAATACTCTCATTTAGCTAAACAAATTCCACTTCATACATCTTAAGGGCTCTCAACATTTCTGAAATAACTTTGACACCTGCACTTGAACACCTGAATTAGAAATGTCCATGTTTGAGTAACCATATTTGAGAATCCTGCTAAAATCATGGTGTCCCTACTGATGCTAAATTACATTGATAGGAGGACAGTAAGTCGTAGCTCTTCCTGGTGCCCTGCACTGAGGTGTATTGTAATACTTTCCAAGGGATATGAGAGGTTTTTGTCTTAAGGAAGCATCAAAGGTATTATGGAAATTATTTAAATGATTCAGCTTGAATACACAAAGCAGATAAGCAAGTCTAGGTGATTCACTTACATCCCCTCTGGTGTGTTCTAAGCACCTGGGAGTGACAAACTTAGTTGGTTGAGATATTTTTCGTGGAGGAGAACAAAGGAGTTCAGGCAACTTCATCTTGTCTCCTGCTGCACTGTTCTGTGGAATTGACACCATCTTTCTGACAAACTCAGAGGGAGTTGACTTCAGTAAAGCCCAGATTTTCCCCCAGAAGGCTAAAGCTGAAAAACTTACACAGCTTTGATTTGTGATTACAAAATCCATAATATTAGCACTTGGAGTTTTCAGTTGGGGTCTAATTTTTGGGATCAAATTAAACTACATATAATTCATATTCTTCTAAAAACAAATGGAGAATAATCTGTCCAGATGTATAATAATACTTCCCACATATTCCCTTTTTTAAACTGCAGTAAGGAGCATCAATACAGTTTCCCACAGAGTTAATCATGCCTTGGGCATAATATTATTCAAGACTGTGGATGGAATAAATTTTTACTAAAGCTAAATACTTATTTAAAGCATAATAATACCAGTAGAAGTTATCAGGGCATTGTCAATAAAGGAATAACTAGAGTTTGAAAGCAAAATAAAATTCAAATAAATTAAAATTCTTTCTTGAATAAGAAAGACTCTGGAAAAACATGGAATCATAGAATCATTTGGGTTGAAAGGAACCTTCAAGATCATCTAGTTCCAAGCCTCTGCCATGAGCAGAGATACCTTCACTAGACTCAGAGCCCCATTCAATCTGGCCTTGACACCTCCAGGGCTGGAGAGTTTTTAATAATGCCTGAAATCATTAACAATGTCTCGGAGTAAGGAAAGCCATCTCCCTTGTTTATGTTCTGGATGTGGCCTCTAGATGTTACTGAAAGCAGAACAAGATGAAATTTTAAGAAGGTCCTTATGTCAGGGCTTGAAAGAGTACTGTGGAGACACAGTATTGCGTCATAGCTCCCCTTTCTGATACGTCTAAAAGAAACATCTGCAATGCCCCCTGGCACTGCAGATTTAATGCCAACACAGTACAATTTAATCATGTGCTGTAGCAGGTGTTTAGCAGACTACTCAGGACATTAGCAGAGAATAAGACCAGAGCTGTTGTCTGGGGGAATGAGCAAAGTGATGTGAGAAGCCGTTCCGTTGCTCCCAGCAATGGTATCAATTCCTTGGTACCCTTCACACTTGCACACAGTGCTACAAGAATACAATGAGCCATTCTGTGCTGGAAGGACACATCTGGGAGTCCCTGAAGAAACCTAAAAGGGTTTCTTTTGCCTTTGCAATGTCCTGTCCTCTCACAGTGACCTAGAAAAAGTGTTCTAGGACACATGAGTCTCCACTATCATTGTTGCTTTACCTTTCCTTATTTTCCTTTTTGGAAAGTAACCTATTATCTTGCACATAAAAATATTCCAGAAAGGTTTTATGAGAAATTAACCCTAATTATACTTTTCATTCTCTTTCAGGGAATAACCCAGAAGCTTGAAGGCCATTTCATTATATAGTTGTAAATGAGCCACTCTAGGCTGTAAAGAGGTCATGCATATATTATATCTATCTATCTACTATCTATCTATCTATCTATCTATTTATCTATCTATCTATCTATCTATCTATCTATCTATCTATCTTTCTATCTATGTACCTATACTTGAATTGCTTTTGTTTATTAAATATTCCTATTGTAATGAAAGGAAGTGCATTTTTTTTAATCCATAGTGTGGATTTTCTAGGGAAAGGAGAATGCTGCCAGAATATGGTACAGTAAATATATGCCAGAATACATCTTTCATAGAAATCAGTACTAGCAAAGAGTAATCCAAAAAGGAAGAAGTAATTCCATGTTTATAACTGAAAGAGACTGAGCATTTTTTAAACCTTTCCTTTTATTAATTATCATCTATGAAAATAAGGCTAGAGATTTTGTTTGCAGTATTTTACAGTCTATATTTCACCCAGATGGAACCATTTGTGGAGCTATTAACTGCACATGGAGACAGCCAAACCCTTTATTCCTGTTTAGACCTTCCCTAATGGATGCATTTTCTGCTACAGATGCCTGGAAGACTCAATGAGATAACTACAATTAGGTGTACTGAGTCTTATTCACAGTTCTTTGCTGGTGAATACCTAATTTTTACGCATAGGATGGGACATTTCTGTAACACATCAAAAATAAAGTTGCTCCACTGAGAGGAGCAAAGAAGTTGTTTTTCTGATTAGCATAAAGTCATCTTATTAGAAGTGGAAATACAGGTTCAGAACATTGGTCTAAATTTGTCAGAGCATGATTTTGCATTTGAGCTTAGTTTAATAAACCTATTTTGTGGGGAAAAATATTTTCTGAAATAGAAATAAATCTGGATACCACAGGAATGTTTCATATTAAACCATCTCTCAAGGTAATCATGCAAGAAATGGAGGACAGGTTTAAAATGTGAGCAAAACTGCTCTCAGAAGCAACATACATCCAACATAGAGGAATTTGAGAAGAATTTTCACATTGTGAAAAAATGTCTGTCCTAAAAAATGCTTACTGTCCTAAAAAATAAGGGACCGTTGTGCAACACTGGGATCTTTAATTTCAGGAAAGCTTTTTCCCCATTTCTTTAGACCCCATTCCCTTAGTCCCTATTCCTTTAAGACTCATTATGATTTTGTTGAACCTGGACCTTGCAAGATATGTTTTCTCCCTGAACAAATAGCAAAGCAACTTTTTTTTTTTTTTCCTGCTCATCCAGCAGTTTTGAAGAACTTCTCACAATGGAGAATACATGTTTTAAACTAAAGGATTGGTGATTTCTCTCAGTTCTTCCTATGAATTGTTATTAAGGTGCTGTGAAGTGCTCTGAAGGAGGAGCAGAAGCAGCTCCTGTCCAGCCCTTGTTTGACAGGTAACTGCAGTTGCTCTGTGATTTATAGACTTAGTAAGGATGATCTTAGCAGTCCCAGAATTAGGATAAGACAGATTGCTGCATCTGAAAATATAATGTATGATGTTGCATTAAAGCTGTTACCAACAGCATGTTAAACTTGGTATAATTTCTATAGACATGTGTAGCTGCTTACTGAAGGCAAGTAAGTCATTAACATGCAAAAACATTTATTTCGTGAATATTTGCTTCTGAACACAATGTGGAGCACAGAACCTTTGGATGAGCTCCAAGTTGTGAGTAGTAGAGTTGAGTGAATGTTTCAGATCAAGCAATGTGACTGATGAGCTTTTCTTTCTGCTTAAAAAGTGTCTTCAGACACATTAGTATGTCTTGAGACTGATTTGTCTCCAATCAGCTTGTGGATGGGGAGGAAAAAAAAACACAGAACAAAAAAAAATCCTTAAGTCTATAGCTTGATCTAGAGAAATGTCTTTGGGAATACACAGAGACTCCACTCCCAGAGACTAGTGCAAAAGAAGAATATTTTACTTGAAGAAAACAAAAACTAGATGTTTCATCTAAACAGGAAGCTGCTCTGGGGAGAACTGGTGGTGTTTATAAGGGTGTATGAAAGAAAATACTCTATTGGGTCTGTCTTTACTTGTTAAGAGATGTTGGGTCAAAATCTGTGTAGGAAGGTGATGTGAGCACTCCTGATGAAAAATTACATTTCTAGATTTCTTTTGGGGGTATTCTTTCCTCTGTCTGCAGTGATGGGGCAGTTACCACTTTGAAGAAGATCATTGAGACTGGTGAAACAGCAAGGTTCTGTGGAGATCCACACTGAGAGACCTCTACGTATTTGGATCCTTTGATCTTTGGTCATTGGCACTTGGTTTAGTGTGACCATGGTGGTGCTGGGCTAATGGTTGGACTCAATGGCCTTAGAGATCTTTTCCAACATAAACAATTCTATGGTTCTATCCATAAAATACCAGATCAGGGAGACAAAATGAAAGAGTTTGGCAAAGGATACTCTGAGATGGTTGAGTTTGGGTACAACTCATCTGGGAAACCAGAGATATTCAGATGAACCCCTCAAGAGTCAGATCATATTTCCTAATATGTTCTACTTAAATCTGGGAAGTTTCTCACCATTTCTCACTAGCTATGGTGAGGACAGAACTAGTCCCCATACAAATATAACCTCCCCTGCACTCAGTGCTTTCCTGTCACTGGATTGCTGGAAAAAGGCATAATAAATGACCTTGGTGATGGGTGGTAATGCAGTCAGTGGGATTTACCAGCAAGTTCCCTGAAGATTTGCTGTCTCTTTATGCTTTCCTGATCTACTTTTCCCTTTCTCCTCTCACTTCTTGTCAGTTCAGATTGCAAACTGGCTGAAGGAGGGCTTAGCTCTGTGCATGCAAGATTCCTCCTGAAATTAATATTCTGGATTCCCACAAGGCCTTCAAGTGTTTGCACCCCAGCAGTAATACAGGCATAAAGTCAGCTGAGCTATCTCCATACTACTGTCCATGGATTTCTGCCAGATTTGTGGCTCATTATTCAATGCCTCATGTACTGGCTCAAAAATAGAAGGAATGTTTTGGGTTATAGGAGTGATCTATAGTGGCTTGTGAAATCCCTTTTCCTTAAGAGCCCAAGGAAAAAACAACTCTGGAAACACAAAATGAATTTCTTTTTAATGGTAAAAGCACTGCTGTCCCCATGCTGAAGGAAGAACTAATCTCTTACTAAGCTGTTTTTTTCCCCTCATCAATTCGTGTTTAGTTAACAGTGTTTAAACTGCATCATTATAATCCTTTCCTCTAATAAATGCTTCAGCCTTTCAACTACAGCAAGGTGGTTTATGTGTGTGTACACTGCAGAGCCAATCTGCAGTGCCTCGTGGCAGTGTTTGCAGAGGATGTAGTAGGAGTTTAGTGCCATCTCTGGGGAGTTGGACTGCTTTTATTTACAGCCACGTGAGTGTAAGTCCTTGCATATAATTTCTGAAATGTCACCCTGATACAGTACATATCAAAGTGTGAAATTCTGTGCATGTTTGTGCCACCAGATTTTAGCATGAATTTGGAATTTGAAGAGCAGAAACTGGTCCCACTAAATAATATGAACCTTGTGGAATCATGCCAGCTGCTTCCTGCTAATGTGACCTTTTCTTCCATGTTTCTCTTTCCCTGTCTGGCTGATGGATAGGATGATTTTAAGAGACTTTAGTACATGATAGGGCTGCCATGTTTGGATCCACATCCAATTATTTCCAAAGGTCAGAGGCACTTGCACTGGGCATTCTTGTTTGCATTCCTTCTCTAAATTTCTAGGAATACTGGTGACAAAAATAAGGTAGAGCATAATTCTACTGAATAGCTGAACCCTTGGCTAGATATCATTGCTATCTTTCTTATTGTAACATATATTTTAAAAGAAACAATTTATTCCTTACCTGCCTGGTCCTACGTCTTTTTGTACCTTCATATTCCAGCACTGAGCTTCCCTGGAGACAGAACTGAATAAGAGAGATTGCTGGATGGATTCAGTCTGGCAGCTCCTGTGTTAATATTGGTATTAACTTCATAAGTTGTCACACAATAAATAAATGAATGTAAAACCAAAACGTGCCGGTTTTTGGGTGTTTTTTGACATGGCAGAAGAATGCAAAACAGATCTGAGACAGCTTAGGCCTTCTACTTTGTTCTATCTGTCCTGAGATAGAAAGAAACACATTTAAACTTTTCAAGATCAATATCCATGAAAAAACTTATGACTAAATAAATCAAAATGAGAAAATCATTGACTAAAGCCATATTCTGGCTATCTAGACATTAAAATGTTCTTTTACATTTTTTCAGCCACTATTTTTTTGATTCTCATATGCTTCAAATTTAAAAATTCTGTAGCTTCTCTGAATTATTTTTTCATTTATCTTTCTGTGGATCCAGATCTTTGCTTTTGGTTAGAAGGAACAAATTCCTGAGGTCTACAATCTTTTAGATTCTGTGCAAGCTGTAAAGTTCCCCTGAAACCACTTTCATTAATTTTGCAGAAGTTGCAGCCTTAAGGCTTTAAAAAGTGCTAAGCAATCAGCAGTCACTCATTTGGGAGCCTAATTATGGAGTTAGGAGACAAATATGTCTTGGTCTATCACTTGCCTTGCATAATATGTGTTCTGGGACTTAACCCCACACCTGCTCATACAGATGTGTAAATACTTGAGACTGCTGGGTACCAACACAAAGATCTCCTTCCCAGTATGCCACTGAGTGACATGGGAAAGCATCTGCTCCTTCACTCCATCAAGAGGAGTCTCCTTGTGGCTGATATTGGTATTTCATGATTTCAGATGTCATCTGATGTATTTGAAATGTCTCTGAGTAGCAAAATAATGACCTCTATGATATGACTTGATAGACGTTCTCACATACGTTGTGCAGGAAAAGTGCAGACATTGTCTTTTCAGATATGGAATAAACAGAATTAAGCAAATATGTGCTATTTTCTGAACTGTTTCTTTTTTGGGAACATTTCTAACCTCTACGCAAAACCATCTCATCTCAATTTTATCAATAATTCAATATTTTTTTCCTCCCATGTTTTATTGACAATAGCAATAGATATTGGCTTTTGAAGGTAAAGCAGAATTACTTGGAATGGACTGGCATGGTTTGTCTGCCAGAGGGTTTGGAAGAGGAGCTGAGCTCACCTAGGTGGACCAGGCAAGCCATGACCGTGGACTCATTTGATCCTCCTTCCATTTGTCATCCCTAAACTGAATCCCTGCCCCCTCAATTCATCTTTTCCCTGTTTTCATAGCCTGACATGATGCTTGCTGCATAGTTTGAGATTTTGAGGCTTTTGAAGGAATGTAAATCAACCTTTTTCTTTTATGTATGAGATGACACTGGTGGGTAGGCACTGGCCAAGCTCCCATCCAGCTGCTGTCTCCCTCCCCCTTCTCAAGAGATCAGGTGGAATTAATAGGATGGAAAATCTCTCAGTTTGAGACAAAGACAGGGAAATCACTTTCCAATTGCCACCATGGGCAAAACAGATTTGACTTGGGAAAGGTAGCTCAATCTATTATCAGTTATAATATATTCAAGTAATCAGAAACAAAGACAAAAACTAAACACCTACCTCCCACCTCCATTCTCCCTTCTTTCCCAGTCCCTTTCCCCTGAGAGTGCAGAGATAGGGCTGTGGTTTGTCCCTCACAGCCCCAGAGTGGGCTAGCCTGTGTCCCTGGTTACAGTCCTTCAAAGACAGCTGTTCCCAGTGGGGGTCTCCCCACTGTCTCCATATTCTGTGGCTCCAAGGGTTTGCTGCCTCCAGCCTCCTCCTTTCACACTGGAGTGTAACTGCTCCTCTCCAGAACAGTCATCAAGGTACATGAAGGAGCTTCCATACTTCCATATTCCTTTAACATACTGAGTTCCTCTTTGCATTCATGCCCCGCAACTCATTCCAGTGTGAAAAACCCCACAGATGCCTCCTGCCAGTCTCTCTTCCTACTTCCTCTCTTCATATACATTCCCAACCCTTTCCTTTCCATGGGACTTAAGAGTCAGGTGTGAATTCTGAATTTCCCAAAAATGGTGCAATGCTTTCTGAATGACTCAAGCAGAGGCTTTGTCTGAAGTTGCTGGAAACATGTACATTGGAATTCTTGCGAAGATTTGTAAAGGACAAAGACCAAGGGTTTGAGTTTAGGTAAACTCCTTTACAGTTGTGGAGCAAGTGGAATTGGTCCCCTGTCTGTATGGTCAGAAACTGGGAATAAAGGCACTGCAATGAAATTTCCAGATGGGGTTAAAAGGGTAGGAATCATGGATGCCAGAGTGGACAGGTCAATAATACAAGGAACTTGATAGAACAGAGACATGGAAAGAGAAACAATTAAATTATATGGAGGAAAATGTGAAATCTGATTTGGTTGCATTGAGGGAAAACTCATCCCAAATATCCACTTGATAACAGAAAGGAAAAGCCGGAGAAAAATCTAAGCTGAACCTAAAAAAAATCTACAAATAGCTCCACAAGCAAGGAGATTTTCCTGGTACTCCCAGCCTTGTTAATCTGGGAATTTGAGAGGGGATATGCTTGTCTGGGAGGTGATGAGGAAGGATGGGGTAACAGAGAATGCCTCTGCCTCCAGCATCTTCAAGCGTTGTGTGCACACACTCATCTTCCACTCAATGCTATTTCATTTAGATTGCTGTCCCACCTCCCCACGACTCAGGAGTTGTGTTTCCTTTGGAGAGACTCTCCCAGGCGACTCCCTGATAAATTTTCCATATTGTAAGGGTCAAGCAATAATTATGAAGACATATCAGGAGAAGCACTGACTTGGAGAAGCAGCAAGGAAAAGATGTGATTCTTCTGGCAATGAAGTTGTGAAGAACAGCTCAAAGAGGAAGATGAAAAAATAGATAACAAAACAGGAAATGTAAGCTTTGAAAAAGAAGTCAGAATTGCTGTTTTTAGAAGAAAACAGTCTATAGAACAGATTCTTCTCTGAACACAACTGATATTTGCAATTAGACTTGGTTGGAAGACAAGGCAGCTTAGCTTTTTAAAACCAAAAATTTTGCAAAGAATCGATCTGAAGTGTTATTCAGGGTCAGATCCATCATTCCCCTTCCCTGCTGCTTTATATCTGGGACTTCTAGGCCTTCAGGCACCAAGGAAGACAACTTCACCTCAGCCAGAATCACATCACATAGTTGGTTTTTCTCCTGATATCTGATATGAATTAACATCCTCAGTAGAAATTGCCAGTTTAAATCATCAATTACTAATGATTAAATTAGCCTAGGCCTAGTTAGCTATCTAAACATCCAATCCCTTTTGGAATTATGTTTATGATCTGTCTGATTAAGGAAGCATAGGAAAATGCCCTGCATCATTTTGTGATGATGAGAAAAACTAATCGTTTGTGAAAAACTAAAAGCTTTTCACTTTGTAGATATGAAACAAAAGTCCATGTCAGGGACAGGTTGCTTTTATTTCTGTTTGAGAGAGCATGATGAAATAAAGCCTAAACAAATCAAAACATCAACAGGGCTAGAATATTTGGGGGGGGGTGGGAAATGAAAGTCTATTTTTTTTACTGACAAGCAATGTGAATAAAAAATGTTCATACTGTTTGAACTCTTTAAAACCAGTTCTATTTATAACTGGGGAGAGGCAAAGAAGATGCATTTAAATGTGGATGCAGGAAGTGTACTAATTTCTGCAGTTTGTGAAAGCTCTGCCTGATTTCTCAAAAATGAAACATTAGGCAAGCAGGTAGGGCTAATTCTTTCCTAGCATAATCATTTTAGCAACACTGAAGTCACTGGACCTATGACAATTTATGCCAGTGGAGATTTGCTTTGTGATACTCCAACGCTCCTAACCTTTGGTGAGGAAGGAAGTTCATCCTTTAGCAAGTTCATTGCAAACAGCCCAGCTGCTGTGTTGGGCAGTCCTTCTGCAATATCCATTTGTTAGCACTCTTGGGTGTATGTAAGTCAATCATTAAAACCCCTCTCCTTGCTTGTTCCATCCAGCCTTCGTCCAGAAATGCAGTTTCTTTTATTCTTTGCTCTCAGGATATGCAGTCATTTTATTGTCAAAGACAATTAAAGATACATATTCATATGTTTGGCTGGATTAAGCATTTTTCTGGCACTAAATACAAGATTAGCTATAGGATTTGAGCCTGCTGTGGTTTATATTGTTTTTCCTTGAGGGTAATTTGACAGCTCCATACATGTAACAGGAAGTAGACGTAGACAAACGGTATTTGACTGCAGAAAAATGTGAAACTGAGCTTTCAACTGAATTGTTATTTTAAATTAGATTTCAGTGATGCCTTCCACAGAATACTTCAGGTACTTCACATTGTTTTGGATTTCAAACTTCAAAATGCAATCCATTCCCTACGAGATGATACTGTACCCACAGTATGTAAGACAGCATCAAAACTGTGTAAGACATCCCACCAAAGACACAGTAGCACAGTTTGTATGGCCTTATTTTGTGGTGTGACTTCATCCGATAATTCTGATCTCCTCTGTTAACAAGAGCTATGTCAGGTGCTATGGTCTTGTATTTCATTTTTAATCAATCATTCACTCCACAGAACAGCTTTTACTGACAAAAAATTAATTTCTTTATCAGATTAGTCACTAATCTGTCTGACAACATTTGGACCAGAATCATATTTTGAAGTAACTAAGCACAGCTAAAACTGCTTCCAACTTGTTTTCGACTTAACCTTTCCCCTAGTCTAGTCTGCCTTCTCCAGCTATATGATTTTTGAAACACCCACAGCTGCAACTGAAGTGAGTAGATGAAATTCTGGCTTCCAGCTGCCAAGCTCTTTCTGACCTCAGTCACAAAAGACCTACTGGCAGTCGTTCAGCACCTTTGAAAATCAGTGATTTAACAACTGGGCAAAGGTCAGACCAGAAATCAATGCCAAAAAAAGAACTAGACCTCTGTAGGGTCTAACTCCCAGTGTGGCCCTGGAAGCACAAGGTGCTTTCTTGCCATGTACCATGTCACAGATTTTTCTGTCATTTCTAAGCCTTTTTCTCCTAGTACATGCTGGACTGGGGAAGAAACCTGACAATATCCTGATTAAGTTGCAAACATGCATCGGCTCCTTTACCCTGAAGTACAAGGGAATTTAAACATTCTGAGAAGAAAAATGTCTCCAGGCATGAGGCAGAAAAAAAAAGAGTAAGTTTCCAGAAACTCCAGCTGCAAAAGAAAAGTGAAAAACACAAGCTCTTCAGAGTATGAAAGGTTCAAGAGGGTAGGAGAACCAATGCCTTGAGATTTAAAGAAGGGCTGTGTTGGCTTAATAGAAACTTACCCCAGCTCTTTTCCTACTTTGAAAGTGGGGAGCATTACCTACAAAAGGAAAGAAAGGAGAAGTCTGGCTGCTTTGAAGGCTGTTAAGTGTGCTTACCTACTGGGGAAAGAGGGAAAAGGGGGAGCCAGTTCATGAGAGTTGGCAGTGCATCCAAAAGTGAGCTGCTGGTGGCTCTGGGAGGTCAGCAGGATTTTCTTGATCTAGTTTAACAACTAATTTTGCTTATTCAAAGGTTATATCCTTGTTTTTTGGTTTTTTTTTTTTTGTTGTTGTTTTTCAGGGGGTTTTTTTGGGGTTTTTTGGGGTTTTTTTTACAAATATGAGGCTGCAGAGACTGTTCCTTTGGTTTTATGGGGAAAGTTGTTGATGTAACAGCATAGAGAACAGATCTTTGTTTAGTAGGATGAAAAAGATGGAAAGCTGTAGAGAAAGCACGCCTGATCCAGATCCTTTTCCTATCATCATAATCACTGATTTAGTTCAGAATAAAACTGGCATGAACAGCTTCACTCTCAATATTTTTCACTACATTCTGCCCACCAAGTGCTTGTGTTCTCTCTCTCCTCACTGAGCACCCAAACAAAGTGTGGTTCATACCTGCATTTGTGCACTCAATGTCCAAAGCCATCTGGAGCAATGTGGTGCCTTATAGGACATTTTCCTTCTGAGGAACTCGGATAATGAGATTCCCCTCTACCTTCCATGAATAAAGTATATAATAAGAGTATAGCAGGTTGCTATCCAAGGTGCTCTAACATAAGAACTACTGGAAGGATTGCAGGAAGCTTTAATTTACTCTGTCAGGCATCCTTCATCACTTCAAACTCTGCAGTAGTGAAATATGATAAAAAGTGAGCTCCTAAGAGCTAAGCTCCTATAAATTTTATCCTTTGAACACAAGCCCTTTCAGACAAACATTGTGTTCTGCAGCCCTCACTTGTGCTGTGGGGTTCCTCCTGTGGACATCTGAGGCACATGTTGAATCAGAAAAATGTGACTGTGGTTAGGACTTGAGGTACCAGCACTATACAGGGATGAACTCACCCATCAGAGAGCTATCAAGATGCCTTCACCATTTCCATGACCCTGAAGACTGGTGGTACCTTAGCAAAAATAGAAAATAATGAATTCTGTAAGGTCTACTTATACATTTGTAACTACTGAAACAGAAACCAGGTCTTGCTCTCTCCTGACAAGCTGGATATGTGCAAGTTACCTGTGCTTTGAGTCTATATTTAGTCATGATATAATTCACACATGGTGAGAAGGAATTTTTGGCATTTGCTCTGCGGGTTGGCAGATTGTCAAGTAACTCTAGAATTCATTGAGACTAGAAGAGGCTCTGGGCTGATCTATCACAAGTAAATGATTTTGTTTTCCTTAATCAGTCCACCAGAGCTGATACCTTGAGTATCCTTCATCTAATTTTCCTGCATGATGGACTCTGATATATAATGGTATTTTTCACTCATTTGCAATAGTGCTTTTCTTTCAATGGTATTAAAATGCTCCTCAAACACCAGATTTCTTTGTGAAAATATTCACGTATCAGTTTTAGTAATATAACTAAATATTTAGTTATAGCTGTCTATCTCCCAGGGGTTTTGTGAAGCTTGTTTAATTGAGGTTTTAACTGTCATTATTTGTGAGATGAGATTATCTATCATTCATGAGCGTTCAACTGAATACCAGTTTGTTTGGAAGGGAGAATGCTGGCAAATCCTGAAGGTTTTGTGATTTCCAGCACATATAATTATTCCTCCAAATATTCACTCTGTATAGTTTGTTATTTATTACTAGCTGTTCATTATCCACAGTTTGTCATTTTTTATTTTCCTGTCTAAAAAGCACAGTCACCCAGCCAGGTACCAGAAGTAACAGTATGTGACTTCTATGACCATTCACATATACAGGAACTTGCACAATCAAAGCAAACAGAGCATGAATAATGTGCAGACAAAATTTGTTTACATGAGTTATTCCATGAGTATTTATGAACTAGAAACACATTTGTAGAAATTAGGATCAGAGTGCAAGGAGAAAACCAGAGACAAAATTGCTGGAATTCAATTTCTACCCATAGTTTATGCTGGTGTTACAGATAGGTAAACTCTAAGTTCAGGTGAGTCACACAGAATTGTGCAGCAAATTGGTGGGACCAGAAGGGAAATGGCAGCCTGGGGTCAACCCTGCATGGCAGTGCTTTCCCTGCCTCCCATCAGGCTGCTGTGCTGTGACCCTTGCTAGGCTGAACTGCAGATCTGCTGCCATCTCCAGCCTGACATTAGATTCACCTACATTCCACGCTAGCAGTTTCCTCTGTGTTTCCCATCACAGCATGGGAGATGCTCCTTGTGCACCAAAGGCAGGATGACTGGGAGGAATCCATGCTATGGACTACAGGAGCCTCAAATCTGTCTCAGGATCAAGAAAGCCTTGTGGCTCAAACACTGTCTGTGTTTCCAGCTAGCAGAGGTCCAGGCTGTTGTGAAATACCCACTAATGTCTGTCATAATTTTCCAGAGCATCCAAATGGATGGATGTGAAAGTGGAGCTTTCCTTGTTGCCTTTGTTTTCAGCATGTTGTCAGGTTTAATCCCAGATGGCAACTAGGTACTATTAAGCAGCTTCCTCACTCCCCTCTACCTGCAGTGGGACTGGGAAGAAAATTGGAAAAAAAAAGAAGAAATAACCTCATGGGTTGAGATAAGAACAGTTTAATAATTGAAATAAAGGAAGGAGAAAAGGAGAAGGAGAAGGAGAAGGAGAAGGAGAAGGAGAAGGAGAAGGAGAAGGAGAAGGAGAAGGAGAAGGAGAAGGAGAAGGAGAAGGAAAAGGAGAAGGAGGAGGAGGAAGAGGAGAAAGATGAGAAGAAGGAGGAGGAGGAGGAGAAGAAGAAGAAGAAGAAGAAGAAGAAGAAGAAGAAGAAGAAGAACAAGAACAAGAACAAGAACAAGAACAAGAACGAGAGAGTGGAATAAAACCCAAGACAAAAAAGTGATGCACAATAAAAATTGTTTGCCACTCACTGACCACTGCGCAGCCTGTCCATCAGCAGCGATTGTCTTCTCACGGCCAGTTTATATACTGGGCATGACATACTGGGCATGACATTCTGTGCTGTGGAATGCTCTTTGTCCTGTTCAGGTCACCTCTTCTGGCTTTGCTCTCTCGGGGATTCTTGTGCACCTGCTCCCTGGCAGAGCATGAGACACTGCAAAGTCCTTGACTTAGAGAAAGAACTACTGGGCAACAACCAAAAGATCAGTTTTTAATCAATGTTATTCTAATATTAAATGTAAAACACAGCACTGTACCAGATACTAACAAAAATATTAACTCAAGCCCAGTGAAATAAGAAAGTTGACTTTACTTTTTTTGAAACATATATGAAAGTACAGATTTTAAACTTACAGATTTTCTATGCATTTTTACATAGCCAGAGGATCACAGGGGGATAAGACTGCTCTGTATTATTTCCTTGTAGAAAAGGCATCTTCTTACCCATAAAATCGAGTGGGGACTTAGATTAAAGGCAGACAAGAGCCTGAGAGCATAAGCAATGAATTAAAATCCCCTTTTGTCTTTCATCTGGCAATAAAATCCTTCCTTGTGTTTAAAAACGCAAATGTTGCATATTTAAAAGCAAAGATTGTATGTGTTACACGGACTAGCTGCATAAATCCTAGTGGCCTTGGAAAATTAATGTTTTGTTTTAAGCAAAGCTGAAGTTACGCATGTTATTTCACTCTATCAATAGCGAGTACATTAACATTATCTAGTGTCTGCAAGCACACTATTAATTTACCTTGTACTGTCCCAATAGAGGGAAAAGAATTGTTCGAGGCAATGAGGCGTATCCACTTCCACTCCTTGGGACTCCTTACCTCCAAATAATCAATATTAATGTGGTGAAGGGAGGGCAGAGAGGAAAAGGATTCTCTGACTGATTTATTAGCTAAAGCTGCATCACAGTGGAATGAGAGTCTGAGGGTTCTTTACTAAACTGAACAGACACTAAATGGTTTATTAAGGGTGGAGTCACTGTCACAGTGTCCATATGAAGTTAGGATTAATATGACATTTCCTAGCCAGGAGGCTGACAGATACAACTTTCCATTTCCAAAATGATGCATTCTTTATTGTAGAAGAAAATCCAATATGTTCTTGAAAATACTTGATCGCTCCAGTATCACCTTTTTTTTTCCCATTAAGGAAGATGTTTTCTTACAGAAAAGCAGGCTGTTTTTTCCGATGAGAACTTCTTTTTGCCTACAGGTCAGATGAACAGCACAACACACAGTTTTTAACAATATGTTGACAAATCCCTGGCAAAGTACAATTCGCAAGAAGTAGAAAAATGAAATACTGCAGGGGATGGGGGTGGGGGGGCAATTTGTAAGTAACGTGACCTGAATATTTCTTTTTAAATGATGGGAAAATTAATTGCCATAGAATGACCTTTTGACCTTCAGCAAGGAAAAAGTTACTTTTAAAATTGCATTATGGCAGCAAGTGCTGTAATCTATACATAGGCTGAAGTCTGAGAGGGATGGCAAACACACTGAGACAATACTGAAACATTTGGTTCTGTCTGTCCACAATAACACATGCTTACACTTGAAGATATAGATAACAGTCACAAAAAAAGCTCAGCTAGGGGGAAAAAAGGATGACTCAAACAGTGTCAGAAAAAACAGTTTATTTTCTCCATGTTGATAACAAGAGTAGAATACAGGTTCAGACCTGTACTTAACTCCCTGTAAGATATAAAATGTGTGTGCTTAACTTCCCTCCTTTACTAATTATTATATCAAATTGAGATTAAAGAATGCCTAAACTCATGCCTACGCACATACATTTATTATATGAAAGAGCACCACTGACTGCTCATCAAACCTGCAGTTGGGGCTTTATAAAGAAGGATGTCCCAAAGGCAGACTAGGCAAGATGTTCATATTGTAGTTAAGTGCTGTGGCCCAGGGGATACTTGGAGTTCCGAGGAAAAGTAACTGGGTGGACACTTTCAGGATGGAATTACAACACAAAGAAACTTGTAAAATGATGACAACAATTATGGAAATTGAGGTGACAAATCAGGCTATGCAATGGTGACAATGGGGAGGGATGAGGAGCTGTTGACCTTTTCTCTGTGCTCTGCTTTTCTTGGTGCTGGAGAGAATTCAACCTCTGAGACAGCTGACATTTTTTGGGATGGTTTGCCGCAGTGACCTACAGTGAAATATGTAGTGCAGAATCATAGAATTGTTTAGGTTGGAAGGAACCTTAAACATCAGCTTGTTCCAACATTCCTGCAGGGACACCTTCCACTAGACCAGGTTGCTCCCAGCCCCATCCAGCCTGACCTTGAACACTCCCAGGGATGGGGCATCCACAGCTTCTCTGGGCAAATTTTGCCAGCGTCTCACCACTCTCACAGTAAAGAATTTCTTCCTAATATCCAGTCTAAACCTGGTTTCTTTCAGTTAAACTAGAACTTTCTCCTTGTCCTAAATCACCTTGGTTTAAGTATCTGCAGTGTGGACTTTTACAGAACTTATCAACTTTCTTCAGATGTGTGTTTTAGGATCAGAGGACTGCACCCAAGGCTCAGTTCATTACACCGCCTGTGGCCAAACACAGTCTGTTAACGTTTATTCTTCACTTCTTTTCCCAACCTGAAGTGAGGACACTGTCCCCTGCAAAGTGTGTGCTGTGCTGTGTGTTGGTTAACACAACATGAACCTGCCTCTAAATGTATGGCAGGTTTATGCTGCCAAAATGTGAGGTTTTAAAAGAAGTGAATCAAGGGGCCATAACTAAGAGTAATGGGATGATATTAAGTGAGACAAGTGGTACAGTGAGTGTCAAGAAATGCTCCTGGGCAGTGCAGGCACTTGGACTGTGGAGGAGGCTCCTTGGGGATGGACACTACATAATGAGCACTTAACGATATCTAAAAGGCACAACACTGCACTCACTGGTGCCCAGACTAAATGATATTGCAGGGGTTTGCTGCCCTTTATTCTAGGTACTAGGCTCTAAATCATTGTTTAAAACCTATATAACCTAATTCTTCTCTGGGGTAACTTATCTGAAGTTCTCAAGGGTGAAAATGAGCCCTCACAAATAGGAGAGAGTACTGCAGCACCTGGAGGCAACACTAAGAAACAACTGAGATTTTTGTAACAGATAAATTCAGTTTAGTTTGAGACAGGAAATAATTCCATTTCTCCCTAGTTTCATGGAAATTACACCCTAGAAAACTCCCCTAAAGGATATCCAGTTGCAAATACTCTGTAAACAGAAAAAAATATCATGCACTGTGGTCTTATATCAAAATTTCCCTCCTGAGTCTAAGGATAAAGAACACAGGAAAGGCAAAAATCTCAATGAATATATCTAAACTAAACACCTATTAAAAACATGTGATTTTAGTATGTTTTTTGGAGAATAATA
Source organism: Motacilla alba alba (assembly GCF_015832195.1). Lineage (NCBI taxonomy): Eukaryota > Metazoa > Chordata > Aves > Passeriformes > Motacillidae > Motacilla > Motacilla alba. Next base: position 144,846,565 of record NC_052017.1, read on the forward strand.
TCTGCTTACAACAGCTGCTGGAAGCAGCTTTTTATTTCTTTATATATTACTATCACTTCTAATGGTTTCAGTCCTTAGAAAGATTGATTATATTTTCAAATCCTCCTTTCTTGATATGCCTTGCACTTATAAGGAGGAGAACTCATCCTTAATTGTCAGGGATTGTCTGAGACTGATGGGTGCACCCAGTCTGTTTTAGAACTCACATCTTCAGTACTTACCAAGTGAATGACCCTGAGATTTGCTCAGTTGGACAGAGCACAAGGCTCATAACACCAAGGTTTGTAGATTTAATTCTCATATGAGCCATTCACTTTAGAGCTGGGCTTGATGATCCTAGTGGGTTCCTTCCTCCTCAGAATATCCAGTGATCTGGAGTGGAGGAGAAGGGTCAGTGTTGCTTGGAAACAAACAGAAAAAAACATGAGATTTAGTTAAATAGAGGTGACTCACTATAGAGTTACAATGTTTGCTCCCAAGATACCAACACTCTGGGTTTTAATCCTGGTTTCTGGGGAGTTCTGAAGAAGACATCAGCCAATATATAATTTTGTTTTCATATTCCTGATTAGAAATACAAAACCAAGACAAGAATAGCAACCTACTCATTACCTTTCCATCCTGAGAGGAGGTTCTGAAATCCTTAGTGGAAATCACATGCGATTTCTAGGGACATTTTGTATCTTTGGAACACTCAGGGATTCCAGAGATGCTCCTAAAAGATGTGTGATACTTGATGAAGTGCACTGAGATGACATGTGAAGATAACTACAGACACTGGTTCCTCAGCTGTGCAAAAGTCGATAGCAACAGGATCAAGTTCTATCTGACTAGCAACTATTTCTTGTCAGTACCGTACTGTGAATCATAGTTGGCCAATATTGATAGTAATCTTCTTTTACTTTTGCATGAACAGTAATTTGAGATGTATTAGGATGTACTTAGCACAAACATGGAAGACAGGACATAAAAGAGATGATTTGGTTGCCCTGCTTGAAGGAAACATCCAAGCATTGCCTTCTGGTTAAGATGGTGTGCATGGTTTGGCCCTGAGAACCACCCTACACTCCTCTCCTGAACATGAACTGCAGTATCTCCCTACAGAGCTGGTGCTGTGTCTGCATCTCCAGCTCTACAATTTGACTTTGCTCTTCCACCTTCTGCTCCTGGGGATTTCAGCATTGCTTTTTCTCTAAAACAGCTGTTACTAAATAAATACCTTGACCTCAGTGAGGCAGAGAAAAGGAGAGATTTCTTCAGCAGGAGAACAAGAAAGGAAGATCTCATAATCTTCCCACATCCTTCCTGGATTTGCAAGGCCAGAAGAGAAGTTGAAGCAAGTAACCCCCTGCCCTTAGTGCAGCAGCCACTGTCTCATTAGCCCAAGCATGTGCCGTCCCTCTTCTTTAAGTACAGATCTGCACTCTCATCCTCCTAGCTGTTTCTTACCTCCTACTCACATTTATTATTGATATCACCTATCAATAATGCTTTCTGCTGCTTCAAGAGTTTGGCCTGTCTGCCAGATCCCAACTTTCAAGTGCTCTTTGCTTCACCTCATTATATTTTTAATGACCTATGCATTTTCTCTTTCTTTTCCATCCTGTGCCTGTCCCCTTCCTTGCAAAGTGAGAGAGAGAAAGGTGTTGGCTGAGTAAGAGCAGAGGGAACAATGCTCGTGCTTTAAACATTTGCTCCCACACTGCCCCTCAGCTTACCAACCAGTTTAGCAGCCTCTGCAAAGGTAGAAAATGCACTTGTTTAAAACCCTATTCAAGCATGGATGCTTGTTCAGAACCACCACACAAGAGAGAGTAAAACCTACTTATTTCCTGCAATTTTGCTGTAAATAGCTGTACTTGAACTTTGAAAAGACAGTTCTCTTCATCAGGTTTCCCAACTGTGTGAATTGCAATCTTCAGCCAATTTTATCTTCTTTTTGTTTTCAAAATCAGTTCACTTTATAATGGCTAAGGTAACATCCTGTTACTCAGAAAACACAGCAACATTAGAGCAGTTATACCTGAGAACAGGATTAGAAATTCAGCCAGACTCAGTGCCAAACAGAGACAGGATTAGTAAATTAGTCTAATATTTAATTTGACAGCCTCGTATAACTGAGGAACCTGATCCCAAAGGACTTGCCAATGATATCAGAATAACACCAGCATACATATTTTGAGTCCATAGAAGAAGTTTCTTTGCCCTTTAACTTTTAACATCTCTGTCCTGACTCCAGTCTAATACAGACAGCATTCTGTATCTTGTTGCCATTTCCGCTGTCTGCTGGCTCTGTGAGTCTGTTCAGCTCAAAAGACACATGTGTTATGTTTCCAGAAACCAAATCAACCAATTATGTCATTTCCCATTATTATAGTTATTTAATTGAAAAAGAATAACAACAGAAGAAACACAACAGGCATGCAAGATCCAGCTTTCTTGTTGAGTGGAGTGAGCCTGCCATACTGCTTCTGCCTGCCTCAGCCTGCTCGGGGTTGTGGTATGATGGTCAAACCTTCCAAGCTTTGACAGAGCTGGGGCCCATGGAAGGTAAAAGTTTTGCAGTCACATGTAGTCACTGGTCCTCCAACTCTACAAACCACATCGTGACTTCATCCACGAATGGGATTTTCAGGGTATTTACAGAAGGGTCAAAATGCGATTTTAAGTGGATGCAAGAATTAATTACACGGGGCAGAAGTCAGAAGGAGCAGGAGGGTGTTGTGAAGACACTATAAGTATCTGAACAGAGGAGACAGATTCAAGTGCTCTTACACTGCCTGAAAGTCATGCACACATAATACAATTAAGCAGACATGCCCCAGCTCAGAAACAGTGCACTTTGCTGACAGGATGTCAGCAGCATGTGCATCTTTCCACTGCACATCAAGGAGCAGTTGCAGTCACAATCAGAGATGCGCAGGGTGCTCGGGAACAGCTGAGCTCTCTGTGAGATCCATCTTGTTGGCAGAGCCTTCAGCACAGTCTGTACCTGGGTCTGGAAAGGAAACTGGTGGATGCTGCAGTGCACACCATTCCATGGTTGGGGTTCTGCTAAAGGATGGCTCTTCATGCTGCCTACACCCTGGCCTACCACCAGAAGCATTTCTAGGATTCAGGAAGGTCAAGGTGTCTGTTTTTGCTGCAACAGAGCTGCCCCCTTGTTAACCCCCAATAAAGGGGCAGATAATTTACAGTCTGCTCCTGGTATCACAATTCCATGGCTTCAGGACACAGAATTATCCTGATCTCTTACTTGAACGGGTAAGGCACAGCATGAGCGTGACTAGAATTGGTGCCTCTGGGTGTATTATAGAATTTATAGATATGGGAACACAACATACAAGGATTTTTTCCTTATCAGATTGATGTCCTCTATGCTCATACCTTTGGAAGAGCTGTGATAATTGAGATAATCCTCATCCCTTAAAGCAGCTTTTTAAGCTGTGATTATTTTGGCAGCACAGCTCAAGCTTTATCACTCACAGAATGCAGAGGAAGAAAAGGAATAAAAACACATCTTTTTTGTTCAGCTTTAACCCAAATAAGCCCAGATCACTGAAAAGAAGAAGAAATGGGTCTCTGTGCTTATGTCTCCTCTGATTACTGTCCAGGCATTCACACTTGCTAGAAAATAGCTCTCTAATTATTTTATCACTCTTACAGACTCTGAATATTCTTACCAAAAAAAAAAAAAAAAAGGATTTCTGAAATGCACAATCTCTTTCCCTGCATAAGCAATGGTCTGTAATTGTGAACATCGACGTCCAGAGCAAGAACAGAACATGGGAACTTCAAAACCATATCCAGGACTTTGGTAAATTATCAGAACAAGAAATTTTTCCCTGGCCTTCTTTTAGATATATCATAATAACTGAGCTTCATCTTCCTGTACTGAGTCACCTTGCTACCAAAAATGTATGTGGTAACTAAGACTTGCTACTTTCTTTGAATTTCCTATTTGCTATTTTAAAATCTTTTCTGTCTGTATTTACTGCTTTTGAGATGTATTCTCTGCCTGACAATGTGTGGGAATTCTGAGGGTGTGACTCAAGGCTGCAAATTTACTGAGGCATACTTATGTCAGATCTTCCTGACTCCAGCCTCAAACTTCTCCCGTCATCATTAAAAAAAATGTTTATGTCACCTTCAATTCTGCCTACTCTGTGAGTACCATTGAAGCACACAGTGGATTTCCCAAGTATCAATGTGGGACAGAAATCCTTACTTTAAGGGCTAAAGTGACGAATTTAGGTACTGTAATAACTAGCTATATTAGAGGACTCACAGCCCTAATGTCAATGCCAGTACACATTGAATTCAAGATCTAAAATCAGGATTCACAAAAATCAATGATCCAGGTGAGGGTGTGTTATAATTTATACCTTTTTTCTTGTAGCTCCTGAACTGTGGAGTAAAGAACCCCTTGAGAAATTGTAAGTAAGACTCCAAGTTGTCATGCAGCTTGGTATTCCACTTTATATGAAATTCTTAGTGGATAGAAACCCTGCCCATGGAAGTGGGACTGGTGGTCCTTTAAGATTCTTTCCAGTCCAAACACTTATGCAATAATTATCTCTGCTGTGGTGAAGAATGTGAAATCTTCTTGCTTGAGCACATATATCAGAGCTGGATCACAGAGGTTGCTTCTTCAGGTACTTTCCAGGGCTTCTTGATAAAAAAGTGTTATATGTAGAAGCAATTTCCAGGCACATGAGGGACAAGATAATTTGGAACAGAGTCTGGATAAATCATGCGTAATAAATCAGGGTAAATTGTCCCTGATCAAACTGATTTTCTCCCAGGTTGAAAGAACAGTGTCTGTGAGCATGGGTGGGGTGGGATTTAAATAATTTACATCAGCTTTAAGAAAACCTACAACACAGTTTCTTTAGTATCCTTGCAGTCATAATGAGAATATATTCACTGGATGGGTGCACTGTTTGGTGAATATTAAATTTACCAGATTGTTAAGCTCAAATTTGTAGCTGTGATTCTGGATTCCATTATCAACAAAGAATGGCTTAAGAAATTAGTTTTCTTTAGCCTCAAAAAGAGGAGGCTAGGAGGACATCTATTTGTTGTGTTCAGCTACCTGAAGGTTAGCTGTAAGAAAAACAGTTAGTCTTTTCTCAAAGATGCAGAGGAGGGAAAAAGAGGAAATAGTCACAGTTGCCACAAGAGAGATTTCAGTTAAATGCAGGGAATGATTATTCACACAGAGCCATTCTTCACAGGTTAACCACAGAGACTGTGATCTCTCCATCCCTGAAGACTGCCACAGCTCACTGGAAAAGGACCTGATCTAACAAAAAGCTGCAGCTAACTTTAAAGCTAGTCTTGCTATAACAGAGGTGGTGTCTAGATGACCTCCAGAAATCCCTCCATTCACCTGTGATTGGAAATATTTTATGAGGCAAGAATGTAACCCAAAGAGTCCTCCTGCCTCGATATGAAAGGTCCCAAAGCTTCTGCTCAGCTGAAAAAGGGAGGCAGAAAGCTGAGACCTGTGGGACCTGCTGAGGTGCATCCCAGAGTCCTGAGGGAACTGGCTGATGTTGTTGCTCTAGAGAATTGTCTAATGTTATTGCCAAGCCATTTTTCATGATGTTTGAAAAGTCATGACACTCAGGTGAAGACCCTGGTGGCTGAAAAAAGGGAAGTATTGCAACTGTTTTTCAAAGGTGTGGAAAGCAGGTCCCTGGGAATAGCATCCTGTCAGACTCCCCTCTGTGCTTGGGAAGATCAGGGAACAGACTCTCCTAGAAACCAAACTAAGGTATACAGAGAACAGGGGGGTGATTTGGGACAGCCAGCATGGCTACACCAAGGGAAGGTCCTCCCTGACCAACTCAGTGGCCTTCTATGATGGAGTGACCACATCAGTGGACAAGGGAAGGGCTACAGATGTCATTTACCTGGACTTCTGTAAAGGCTTGCACATAGTCCCCCACAACATCCTTTCTTCTAAGTCAGAGAGAGATGGGTTTGATGGGTAGACTGTGGTGAATGAGGAATTAGTTGGGTGGTTGCATCCAGAGGGTGGTGGTCAGTGTCAAAGTGTCTGGATGGACACAAATGATGTCACTCAAGGGTCTGTATTGTGACCGGGGCTAATTAATTTCTTCCTCAATATCATGGACAGCAGAGTCAAGTGCACCTTCAGAAAATTTGCAAATGACACCAAGGTGAGTGGTGAGGTTGTCACACCTGAAGGACAGGATGGCACCCAGAGGGACCTGGACAAGCTTGAGAAGTGGGTCCATGGGAATCTCATGTGATTTAACAAGGCTGGGTGCAAGATCCTGGTATAAATACAAGCTGAGGGATAAATAGATTGAAAAAAGACCTGAGAGGAAGGACTTGGAGCTGCTGGTAGATAAAATGCTGGACATGATTTGGCAAAGCACACTCACAGCCCAGAATGCCAAGGAATCTTGGGCTGCATCCAAAGGAGTGTGGGCAGCAGGTGAGGGATAGGATTCTGCCCCTCACTTCACTCTGGTGGGACCCCACCTGCAGTGTCCATCCAGCTCTGCAGTCCCCAGTGCAGACAAGATGTGAGACCTGTTGGGGTGAGTCCAGAGCAGGGACACAATGATCAGAGGGCTGGAACACCTCTGCTGTGAAGACAGACTGAGAGAGCTGGGGTTGTTCAGAGGAGAGAAGGATCCAGGGAGACCTCACTGCAGTCTTTCAATACTTCAATTAGGCTTCTAAGAAAGATTGGGACAGACTTATTAGAAGAGAATGGTGTGACAGGACAAGGGGTATTGTTCTTAAACTAGGAGATGGTAGATTCAGACTAGATATAAGGAATAAATAATTTACAATGAGAGTGGTAGAACACTGGACCAAGCTGCCCAGAAATGTGGTACTTGTCCCATCCATGGAAACAGTCAAAGTCAGGTTGTACTGAGCAACCTGGTCTAGTTGAAGATGTCCCTGCTTATTGCAGGGGATTTAATTTGATGACCTTTAAAGGTCCCCTTCTACCCAAATTCTTCAATGATTTTTGAGAGGCCGCTAATGAAATGGTCACACAGGTGACAGCAGGTCACACAATGTGGTTCCCCTGAAATTGACACTGCAGGGAGTTACTACTTTTCTCAGAGAAACATGAAAGAAGGCACACTAGGGCCAGAAATAATTCTTCTTTGAAGTGGATCCTCATCTCTGCTTTCTCCTCATCTCTGCCCTTATCTTAAAAAACTAGTCAGCTGAGTGAGAAAGACTATTGCTATATAAACCTGAGGAGCAGGAAAAGGAGTGTGTTGTACCCTGGTCATTCTCACTGACTGTTCTCACTTGCTGTTAGTGGCTTCCCTCCCATTAATTTTACATGTGCTGTTTTGAGACTATGACCTGCAGCTCTGCCCAAATGCCAGAAAGTGTAACTTGGAAGAAACTGTATTTTATGAGGATTTTAGTTTCAGGAATAAACTAAGTATTCCTGATATTTCTTCAGGATTGTAAGCTGAGAAAAAATATCATTTCTGAATCCCTGAAAGGCATAACATTAATTAGGTGCCAGCTCACTCAGCTCTTGCAAGATACTTTGTGTGAGACTTCAGAATCTTTTTTAGGCCAGGACCACCTTGTCTATTGTCTTCCTCACACAGTACTAATATGTTCCTTTATCCAGAGAGCTTTATTTCTCCATATTGAGCTGCAGTGAAGATAAACGCTGTGTAGCTGGCTGGTGAGATACAAGGTGAGGTTCTGTACTGAGTCACTCTGGCTTGAGATAGCCAGCAAGCAAATAAGTGAAATCAGAATCACTGTCATATTGTGACACTTAATCTGTGTGTACACTTACAAGAAAAGTCTAAATCAGTATAACCAGTATTTTCACCTCTCCTATTGTCCTTTTGTTTTATATGAGATTTTTCTTCCCTTGTTTCTGTCTAGTGGTCAGGTTTATTGTTTTTGGGTTTTTTTTCCCCCATCACTGCATCTTATCATTTCACTATTCAGCTTAGCACATGAATTATTAATACTGGTTTTATGCTAAATATCTCTGCTTTGCACATAGTTTGACCTTACTTACTGAAGATGTATCTGTGCAAACCCTTCAGAACACATTACCCTCACTGTGTCTATGAAGAAATGTTTCTTCCTTGTGTTTGACTTACTTAACCAAGATTCAAAACACTTTGAACAGCCATGTGACCATTTTTATTAGCCTTTTTTTCATTACAGAGTAAGAAATAAAAAAAAAATACAAACCACTAACCGTTCTGAAACCTAATTGCTTTTTTGGTTGCTAGCAATTGTCCCTGTATTTTCATACTGGCATCTATCTTTGAACACACAGGGAAAGTGAAAAAATTAAAACTTGCCTTCCAGTACACTTAAAAAATGACTTGATCATCAAGAAATATACTATGCAGCTTTCAAATGTGGTTTAGGAAGGAGCTGTAGCTTGTTTTTACCTCAGGATAATTGGAAAAGGTCTCAGTTTATCATATTGTTTCTCTATTCAGCAAACTGTTTTCTTATACCTCTCCCAACATAGTAAAATTTTAATACTGTACTGAGCTCAGCAGGAACCATTTTAAACACCTGCTGTCTCACTCATAATGTCCACCATCTTTCCCTTAGGGATTGCAGTTTCATATCCATGTGGAACTTGAAAGGTAATTCCGAAGTCTTTATTGAAAAGATGTATGTTTACCAATGGTCTGGTTCACTTCCAGCGAAAATAACAGGAGACGTCAGACATTTTGAAAGGCAAATGTTTGCTAACAATAATCCATTACAGAATAAATAGTTATCAAGCAGCATAAAATATTCATCAAGTTAACAATTAGCATTGTGGTTATTCTGATGACCATTGAATTGTCATCTTACTTTCTCAGCCCTGATATACTCTTGCTTCCATAGAATACTGTGGCAAGGATTTTCATAGCCCAATCAGAAATTCGTGTCCTTTTTTGAGTACCATTATTTCCTCCAGTTTCAGTTCTCCTATTGGTTTTCCAAATATTTTTGGGTTTCCTTTTTCTCCTTGCCAAAAGAAGAAAGTCTGGTCTTTTATAACTTTCGCCACTTGACAAATTCCTTCCTATTTCACTCATTTCCATGCATACCTGGATCCCCTCCGGCTGTTTATGTGAAGCAGGGGGCAGCACTGCAATAGGATGAGTTCGCAGCCTGTAGATTTTCAACTTTCAACATTTTTTGATTTCAGAATGTGCTCATTGCTCACTTCCAACAGCCTGCATTCACTGTGGTTTCAGAGGAGGAGGAACAGGCAGAGTAATAGTCAGACAACCTCTCAGTCCTTTCTGTCTGAGTGTACATTTGGAGATCCTTCTCCTTGAAATCTGCTCTGACATGGATAGGGAAACCCTGTCAATCTGAGTTGTCATCAGATTTTTTTTTTTTCCCTTGAGGAACCTCAGCATGTAAATTCATATTGTTTTATTCAATCTGGATGAAACAGAGCCTCAGCCATTTGTAACCCAGAGAATATTGACCTCTTCATGCTTTTCTGTAAGTTGCATGAACATGTAAGGAAACAACTCATCCTATCTTCTATATGGCTTGCCTTTTGCCAGTAATATAATTTAGTTTATTTGTAGATAAAAATGTACTTACATTCTCATGCTCACAACATGATAGGAAAAAAACCTCTTAACTGGGAAACTGCAGCAACAAGAATATTTATATGTACTAGATTACCCAAATTGTAAATATTTGGCAATTATCACTGGGACTAATTGTGAAATTCACTCTCATTTCTAACTAGTCTGAATGTCACTTATGAGAAACTATTTTGAAGACATTAACTTTCCCTTTATTATTATTATCATCAATTTGAAAAAATTTGCTCATAAGCATTTAATTGTGCCTTTACCAATGTGTAGGCTTTCATTGGTAATCAGTTTGTTTAGATTCTGCTATCTGTCTCTGACACTTAGCTTTGCTTTCACGAGTGCTGCATTTTGCTGTCTTATCAGAATACATTCATTGCAAAAATGTAATAGACTGTTTCTTAATAGACACCTTCAGTGTTTAAATTATTTCTGAATGCCTTAAAAGTCAGCAAATTAAATCACCCATTTCTGCCTTTTCACCAGCAAACTCAGAAAGAAAGAGATAATACAAGGCAAATAATTATCATCATAACTTTTACAGTAGAAGCTTAAAAATAAAGTCAATTAATCTAAATGTCAACTTATTGTCAGGTTATGTTCTTTTTTTTTCTTTTCATTTTTTTCCCCTTCAAATGTCAGCCTTGAATAAAAATTGTTGTACAATATTAAAATATGTACCCAAATCTTTACTACAAGATAAACTTCTAGAAAGGAGCGAGTTGACTCTGCTTTACAAAATAAACAGGTATTTGAGTATCTCCTTCCTCTGATATTGGCATTTGATGAGTAGAGGTGAGCACTGTAAGTCTGTCCAGGCTGGAAACAATTTGGGCATAAATATTTGCATGGCTGGATTGTCAATATGTGTTGGAGATAAGCCAAACTTCCTGAACTTCTTTTTCATTTTTATTTATGCAAAAAGAAGGAGAAAGTACCAGGATACAAAACATGCTGAAACTCAACACTGATCTTCTAGTCACCTTAATATCTATTAGTTTTCATAAGTAAAAATATGTCCTTTCCAGCATTTTGGATGAAATGGGCAAATCCATGCCATCCACAATTCATTGACACTGGCAGAGCAGCCTCCACTGACATCAGGGCTGGATTTTGGATGTAAGAGCTCATGTCACTCATATCCAGAGTAGTAGCAGTAGTACTATTACTGCTGATACATCCCATTTATATCAAATAACACTGATATGTGCCAGTTTGCCATAGATGTAGAGTTTCTTGATTATATGTGATTAGTGCAGGAGACAGAGAAGATCTAGTCTATAATGTTCCTTTTGCTCTGTTTAGGTTCATTAGGAGGGTTTTTTTTGTCTCACTTCTTTCCAAGTTACTAAACTGCTGTTGTTCCTATAAATTCATGTCACAATTGATAAACTTTGGTATTGCCATTCCTACATTTTATGCAGTTTTCACAGTTAATTAATACACTTCTGTGTTACTAAGCCTATTCAAATTCAATTCCAAATTCTGCTGTGAACTTTAATGAGTTTATCAGGCAGGATCCTGCAGGGAAAGTTGGCAGGGCACCACATGGAGTCTTGTGTTTGTTTAACTCTGGCAAGTCACTTCTCAGTCTCTCACCCAACATCTGCCCATCTTGCATAGTCAGCGAGCAAATCCTTCACCTGCCATGGCCTGTGCCAGCAGTGCACTGCTGGAGCTGGCAGTTATTGGAAAGCTGAATCAGGGCTTAGAACTGTGCTAAGAATTTGCCATAAAACCAGGCAGTTTAGCAATGATAAAGGAGTAGGCTGGGGAAGGACTCAGTGCTGGATATTCTCCTTCTTAACAGAGCACCCCACCTCCCTCCTGTGGATTGGTCAGTGGTCAATATCACAGGATATTTAAATAAGCTTCCTTTTCAGGAAATTCACATGAATTTCCAGGAAATTTCAGGAAATTTCCTGAAATTTCCTGACATCACTGCCTTAACCTTGGATGGAACAACCTCTCAGAACACCATATGGTATCCAGTCAGTCTCTGTGAGCCATCATTGTTTCACCATTTTTGCACCACTGAAGTGCTCAATGTTGATGTGGGTTTTGTCTTTAAATAATAGTTTCAGTGTATGTGTCTGTATTCCAGACAGAAAGGGAAACTGAGAAAGAGGCAGGAAATTTTACTCTGTGAACATAAATGCACTGAACACTTCAGGAATACGTTATTTAACCTGTGATTTGATAGCAATCACTGTCAGTTACCCAAATCCAATATAAACTCATTTTCTGTTCTTTTCTTCCTTTTTTTCTTGTCTTCACTTTTTAGCACCCCTGGCACAAAAGACTGGAAGTGAAATATTAACAGAAATCTTGTGCCAGAAAACTCAACTCCAGAGTGTGTTGGGTAATCCAATTTTAATTTCCCAAGTTTCTAGTGTGTCATATGAAACTTGGTCAATCAGCAACACTCAAACCAGTAGTCTGCTCTGCATTAACAAATAAAATTTAAACTGCTTATTAATTCTAAAAGAGGAAATAATTTGCCTGAATTAACTGACAAGTGGCAAGTTTGTCAGTATGCAGTGGATAAAGAGGACAATGAGTTGTAAATCCCCGGTGAAACATGCTTTTCACACAAGCTCTAGTGAAGTTGTTGATGTGGTCAAAAGCTCCAGTTTTTGATCTCATTACACTTTCTAGTTAAATCTTAGTTATGACTATCTTTATTGTGGTTTTATCATTCAAACATGATACTAGTTGTATCAGGATATACTTAGACAACACAATAACAAACTGGCTCCTGGCAGTAATGGTATAGGACTGAAGTCTAAACTTTTGTTAAAAGTTCTGTTCTACTCAGCTTCGATGGTTTAAAATAGACCTGGAGACAACTTTGGATCTACAATATTAATGATGTTCTGTATTTCATAAAGGCTATGGAATATGAAAAGTGCATATATAAATGGATGTCAGAATTAGAAATACTGATTCCTAATTAAGACAATTTAAACACAACACCCAGATTTGGTGATATTGCATCAGTGAGATATTTGGCACTAAAGACTGGACAGTCAAGCTAGGATGGATGTCTGCTATCTCATTTTTGAAAACCCCTATTTTTTTCTTTCCCATCTTCTTAAATGAAACACTTGAATCTTTTCTTTTGCTTGGCTTTAGGCCAAGTCTGTTCTTCAAAGTAGAGTTGTCTACTATAATGTGTACTAGAAGTGACAGGGACCTCCAGGTTTAATGAGAACCATGATATGGGAAAGAATTGCAGTGGAATATTTGACTTACTGCAGTATTGCACATGTATGACCCAGAAGACAATCTGCATGTCCTGGAGCAATAGTGTAAATGGGTTTGGCTGGGATGAAGTTCCACAGGTGAATTCCTTTGTCACAGCCTGTGTGGGGATTTGCCTTTGGGATTAAAACAGCGTGGATAAACAGCAGTGTTTTGGCTGTTGCTGGGCACCTCTTGGACAGAATCAAGGTTTTCTCACTCTCTTCCCCCACCCTGCCAAGTAAGAAGGTTGGGATTGAGCAACAGGTTGGGAGGAAACATATCCAGGACAGGTGCCCCAAACTGACCAAAGAGTTATTCCATGCCACCTGACATCATATTCAACAATAAAACTCATGGTAAGGAGAAGGAAGCAGAAATTTCAGTTATGGCATTTGTCTCTCCAAGCACCTGTTATGCAAGCTGGGGCTCTTCTTACCAGGAGACAGCTGGACATCTGCCCACCAGCAAGAAATAGTGAACTAATTCACGTTTGCCATACTTGCACATACAGCTTTTGTTTTTCCTATTAAATTATTTTGGTTTTCTTATTATGTTATCATTATCTTGATATCACAAGTCCTTTTGCCATCCTTCAACTTCCTTCAGCTCCCATACCTTCCAAGATGGGGGTGAGGGAAAGTCAGGGTCAGTATTTGGCTGATGCCTGGGGTCAGCCCATCACAACTGGCCTTACAAAACAGGAAAGTTATGGCTGTTATCTGAGGCACAACACAGTGGGCAAGAGCAGAGGACCTTGCACATTCTCTTTTACATAATATACCTTATATAATTTTTCCAAAATAATTTTTTTTTCCAATTACAGTGGCGGGGGGGGGGGGGGGTGATACTGTTGGGACTCAATTTGAGACAACTACATCAGGGGTCTGCTTCTTAATGTTCACTGGGTTCCCACTGCAACTGATGGTGATCTGTGGGCCCTGCTTAATGACCCAAACACCTGAGAGGCAGTGGGGTACCTCGCCTGGGCTCTGGCTGCTGGTCCAGAACAGCCCTGGGTATGTCATGGGTCCAGTGGGGTATCTGCCAGCCCCACATGCCCCTGCTATCTTAAACACTTCCATACCTACCTGAGAGTGTCTGAATATCACCACTACCCAATGCAAGCAGAGGGGGAGATCCCATTAGCTCCTACAGTCAATGGAGCAGCTGAATTGCTCTCTGGGCTCTGTTGGCTGAGCTGGCCAGATGAACCAGGCAAGGGGATACCTAGAGATGAATGATGGCACCTGGGACACTCAGAGGTACCCAGGAATAGCCAAGAACCTATGACACAGAAGTTCTAAGAGTACATGACTCATGGCAGTGGCACCCAGAGGAAAAGCAGGGTGCACTAAATGTCTTGTCCCACTGGAGATGACATTCAAGCAACTGAAGTGCATCTCTTAAATCTCAACCAACCACAGTGAAGTCTTAGACACCAAAAGCAGAGGTAAACATCTATTTGTAAATACTTACAATTAGGAGTATTAAAATGAATCCCACCTGGTAAAGGCAGGATAACTGTGCCCAGGATGGGTGGGTGGCCGGTGCCATTTCATGGAGCTCTGCTCCACTTCCAGCTGCTGATCCAGGCAAGCTCCACCATCTCACAGGTTCTGTGCAGCAGCTGCCAGCCCTGGGAAGCTGTCTCAGCTATCTGTGGGCGTTGCAAATAACACTTGACACCTCTGAATAGGCAACTGACTCAAGCCTCAAGATTCATTGAAGCAATCTATCAAACAAAAAAGGAAATTCCAACACTGATGTGTTATGAAATTCTATGCTTAGAATCTGCATAATTGCAAATAATAGAGCTAAAATGTCTTTTGACTATATTTGCTGTGATGAACTAAAATAGTCATCATATAATCATCAATAGCTGAAGGAAAACACCTGTTGTGCAAAAACTGAGAACTGCAAGCGATGCTAAAGAAATCAACAAAAATTCCACCAGAAAGAAGAAAACCAAATGAAACCTACTTTGTACTTCATAAAAAAACCAGGAAGCAAACTGATCCCATGAAGCAGATAAACTATGCATGTGATGGAGGGATATTAAATTGATTATATGAGAAAACAGATTGACAGCTCCCTGGCTGAGTCTCTGAACTCTTAAGTTTTGGTTTCAATGGGTTGCCTAATTTTCATTAGTACATGTATTTTTGGCAGTATTAGTTAGACTCCACTGAAAATCTTTTTTAACTAATACTACGAGAATTACACTACTGGAAAATTTGCTACATCTTCACATTTGCATTTACATGACATTTAGGTGTTGTAATTTTTATGTGTGATGTTCACTGTGCAAGCATAGCTATTATACCTTTCCTAAACACACAATCACCGTTTTTTTTTCTTCTCCCTGGAACATCTGCAATAGTTTCTGAAGTTGATGACCTTTTGATGCTTATCATATCCTCACAGCTCACACATAGAAATGGTTGCTTGAACTCTCCAAATGAAAGTGCAAACTGAACCAGACTCATAGAAATCAGCAGCCATTGTTCCAGTCTAAGACACCTCTGCAAAGAAGAGAATGGATTTGTTTTACTTTGCTTTTGAGAAGAGTAGGAACCCCACATATTCAGCTTCTATGTCTTGGTGGGCACAGTAATGAAGAGGTGAACAGTGCTAAAAACTGCTGTTGTAGAAGTCGGAGAGTATGTGACTACATCATAGGTTCTGTGATAACAATTCACACATTTCCTGGAAAAACTTGATTCTTTCTTTATCTGATTGCACATGACAACTGGAAAGCATAAATGTAATAGACTCTGGAAATCTATAAGATCACAAAATACTAATTAAAAGCAGAGATGTGAATCTTCAGAGAATTTGTAAATTTCACCAGTATAGAGAAATAGAATTTTAGAATTCTTTGGTTTGAAAATACATCTAAAGACCATAAAGTCCAACTCTCAATCCAGCACTGCCAAGTCCACCATGAAACCATATCCCTACATACCACATATTTTAAATATCTGCAGAGATGGTGACTCAACCAAAAGTCTGGGCAACCTGTTCCAGTGCTTGACAACCCTTTAGGTGAAGAAATTTTCCCTAATATCCGATCTAAACCTCCCTGGTGTAACTTGAGGCCATTTGCTCTTGTCCTTCACTTTTTGCCTGGGAGAGGAAACTGCCCCCACCAGGATACAACCTCCAGGTAGCTGTAGTGAGCAATAAGGTCATCCCTGACCCTCCTTTTCTCCAGGTTACACATCTCTTTCAGCTGCTCCTCATTAGATTTGTGCTCCAGACCCTTCACCCAGCTCTGTTGCCCTTCCCTGGGTATGCCAGTGCCCAGCACAGAGGGACAATCACCACCCTGGTACTGCTGGCCACACTGGTGCTGACACAGAAGGCCAGGAGACCACTGGCCTTCTTGCCCACCTGGGCACCCTCTGGTTCCTGATTTCCACTGGGCGCTTTCCAGCCACTCTGCCCCCAGCCTGGAGCACTGCAGGGGCTTGTTGGGACATGAGGGCAGGAGGAATGTATCCATGGAGTTACACTCATTTGCATCAGTTGATGATCTCCCTGATGAAGCCTAGTAACCTTTCACCAGTGGTAGACAAAAATGGTGCTAAATGTAACTACAAAATACAGATTGGTTACCTTATATTTAAAGATAATTTGAAAAGACTGTTGCAATTGCAACTGCCATCATTGCCTCATGTTCTCCTTTCCAAACCCATCTGCTCTTCGCTACCTTATAACCCTTAAACCCCTATAACTCAACTGGAAATCTTGCCTTGCAGGGCTCCTATTTCTACCTACATGGATATTTTCAGGCATGTTTCAAAGCAAAGTAAGATGATGTAGTGATCCATCATTGTAAATCCTAGCTAATATTAGCACCACTATTAGAGAATGTTCCTAATTAAGAGGGAAAACTAATCATTTGAATAAGTCACAGAAGACAAAAAGAGGAAGAGATAGAGAGAAAAATCTAGTTGCACTTAGAAACTACTTGTACTTTCTAAAGAAAACAAGAAAGCAGTAACAATTTGAGGCCAGTTGAGACTAAAAGTGAGGACTCTCCTTTCTATCTTGCAACTGATACCAGGCTTTAAAAATAACTGTGATGATACAGTACTAAAACCTCTGTCTGCAAAAAAAAAACCTCAAAGAAACATAAGGAGCTTGTACTAATATGCAGCAGATTCTCAGAAAGCTGATTTTTTTTTTTCAGAAATACTGAGAAAGCTCCCTGTTTAAAAAGTAATTCTGGGATGAAGGTGTGTTTGTACAAAGGAGTTTGGCATGAGAAAGATGCATCTAACTGAGCTGAAGTTTTGCATAAAGCAGGAGAAGCAAGGTGTTCCTCCCAAGAGCTCACTGAAATGGAGGCTGATGGCAAACAACAATCATATTTGTTATTTCCTCTCTTAACATTGGAAACTCAGTAAATAACAGAAGCCATGCTGTATTGGACCCCATTTGCCACTATTTTGCTTGAAAAGACAGCAGAAGATAGTTATTTATTTCAAATATTTTCTATGTTTCTTTTGAGGCAGAAACTTCATTATCATGACTATGAATGTGTTTACTTATTCAGATACCATTTATAATGAATCAAAGATAACTTTTCCCCTTTGTGACCACATGAACACTGAAACAGTCAATGCTACAATGATTGAGGTCCCATAACCTGTTTTATGTCTGACTTAGTGATTGACACTCTCCAGCTGTCTGGAAAATTATTTTTTCACTTGAGAAAAGATAATGAATAGATTTAAAATAATAATAATCAGGTTTTCCTATGGCAGATTTTGACCTTTTGATGACAACTTGAAAACACTTTGACCCTGAAATGTCACACTGGTGTACTCCTGGTTCATCCAGGAATCTCAGTTTATAAAGAGAAAAGGGGTATGAGAATTCATAGAGTCAAAGAATTCAGAATTCATGAGTCAAAGACACAGCCAAGCAGCCAGCCATGTGTCAGCTGAAGTTGGAAACATAAAATAATTTGAGTCTGAGCTTCCCCAGGAGACATTTTCACATTTTCATGAACATTCCATTGAATGATAATTTTTTTTCCTTTGAAACTGTGAAACTGCCTCAGGAGATCTTTTTTTTTTTTTTTTTTTTTTTTTTTTTTTTTTGTGAATTGGGTGAATTGTTGCAGAGAGGCTATAGATATAAACACTCATCCACTGTAGAGCTCTTTGATTTTTCTCAGTGGAACTGGTCATTTAGACATGAAGTATATTTCCTTCCACTAGCCCTCTAAACCATCAATTAATTTTTCTTTTAAAAGCAAAGTTTTGTTTTGTGTTTTCTTTTGCTGCATCATATTTTATTGATCTAAAACACCCCTATTTTTTCTTACCTTTTCCAATTTTGATAGATTCCAAATACAAAAGGGATACCAGATCAGTTCTAAAAATAGTTTTTTGTATTAAAGTGTATTTTCATGGACTGTTTTTGGCTGGAAATTACCTGATGTTTTTCCTCCCAAGAGGCCTCTTCACCTGCATTGAGAAAAAAAAAAAAAAAACAAAAAGCTGGTGTTTCTGTGCAGTAAAGCTTCTTTCTCTGAAGTCACAGCTTTCTGTCTCAGAGCCTGAGGGTCCTGTGTTATGGCTGGACTTTGGGCCAAAGAGTTACTTCTGACATGGGGCATCAGGGCAGATTTGGTGGTGATTTTTGGAAAGCAAGAGGATAATGAATATTAGGCATTTTTAGTGCTGTGGAGTAATGAAATGAAACTAGAGAGTTAGAGGGAGAAAATCACTTTGTAGGCAGAACCTAGCTCTGGAAAATAAGGGCAAAACAATCTCTAGCCATTAAAATAGTTTCTTATGAGGCTTAAGTCTTCAGGAATTGGTGCTAAGTTGTATTCTTGGTTAGTAGTCAGCATTCATGTTTGATTAGAGCAGTGATTCAGGAGAATAAAAATTAAATTAATGCACCAGATCTCACATTTTAAATGCATCCAGATGCAGAGCTTTGGGAGGAGAAAGCTGGATTTCTTACATGGTGCCAAACAGGGAAACAGCAGCTGAATTCCTGTATGGATGTACCAACCCACTGGATATCACACCTCAGCACCCAGCTGGTGTGCAGGTTTGGCACATGGAACCATTTCTCTACCATCAAGATACAAAATGCAAAAAGAAATTTGCTTTTAAAGGAATCAGCTTTCCTTACGTGGAGATGTGACTCTTCCCCTGAGAGTGAAGGTGGTTGCTTTAGGGTGGGCACATCACGTGTGTGTGGCTGCAGTCAAGTGAAATGAATTTTACTTCTTGAGATTATGTAGCTTAGAACCCATAAAACACCACAGCAGAACATCTCAGACATTTTTTGTAGAGGCACACAGAAAAATGCTATTTCTTAATTTTCTTCCTTCTGTATGGTTTTGTGGCAGACTATCTTTCTAATCTATCAGTATTTATGAAATGCTGTTCTGTGTCCCAAGTAACTTAATTTCCTACAGAATGTATAAATTGGAGATTGCTCTTTCTGTATAAATAACACATGCAGGCATTATTATGTTATCAGAAAGAGCTCAAAGAAATTTACAGGACAGAGTTTTGAAAGCAAGGTAGAGAACATTAGTATATAGCTCACAAACACTTGAGGATTGAAAAGAATCTCTGCCTTAATTGCTTGAAAATAAATTTCCAATTAATTAAGGAAAAAAGAAGAAGAGCTAAATAAGGATTCTCAATTAATAATCCTGAAAACTGAAATTAAATCTCAGTCATTAAACTCATGTAATGTCTCTGCACCTAATTATGATTTGCCCAGAATTCCTCTTAAATTTATATTTCACATTATCTGAACTTAATGGCCCTTTTATAATTGGAGAAGATGTAAACTTAGCCTCAGCCCTGTGCATTGGAGCAGTCCTCAGTGAGGAAACTACAAATGCATGAGCAGTGTGAGTAATAAAGCAACACTGAGCTGAACAGAGTGAGGAGAATGTCAGCAGCTGGAAGACCACTAAAGGTGTAGTTGTGTTTATGGTCATGTAGTATGTACAGGACATCCTCTGTGGCTTCCTTTTCAAATACTGTCATTCATGATGGCTACAATGCCCTAAGGAAAAAGAAAAAAAAAAGAAAATAAAAAGGAAGGGGAAAGAGAAAAGGAAAGTTAAAAGAGAAAGAGGAGAAAGAGAAAGAGAAAGAGAAAGAGAAAGAGAAAGAGAAAGAGAAAGAGAAAGAGAGGAATGAAAAAGAATGAAAAAGGAATGAAAAAGAAAGGAAAAGGAAAAGAGAAGAAGAAAAAGAGAAAAAGAAAAAGAAAAAGAAAAAGAAAAAGAAAAAGAAAAAGAAAAAGAAAAAGAAAAAGAAAAAGAAAAAGAAAAAGAAAAAAAGAAAAGGAAAAAGAAAAGAAAAAAAAGAAAAAGAAAAAGAGAAAAAAGAAAAAGAACAAGATAAAGAAAAAAAGAAAAAGAAAAAGAAAAAGAAAAAGAAAAAGAAAAAGAAAAAGAAAAAGAAAAAGAAAAAGAAAAAGAAAAAGAAAAAGAAAAAGAAAAAGAAGAAAAAGAAAGAAAAGGAAAAACGAAAAATAATTTTTCTAAGACTTTTTTTTTCTGAACTAATTTTATTATTAAAAGAATAGCAGTCTTACTAATTTTCTCTAACTTTTCCAGACAATTTAATGAAGTAAGTGTATTACCCATGAAAATAGACCTAGAAGGGACTTGTATGTACGTATGCAGCATGCTGGGGACTGAAGTTCTGACCTGTATAAAGCTCATGTGCACAACTGTCAAGGCTTTATCACCTGACCAGCAGAGCTTTTGTATATTCCTGGTGTTTAAGGGGGACCAAATCAGGAGCTAAAGCCAGGACACAGCAATGATTTCATCTCTCATCTGCAAAATTAACTTGGAACTCTGTTCCTTCCTCAGCTCCTCAACATATACCTGGTAGGCATTTCATGCATGTCAGGCCCAGTAATATTAAATTTCATTCTCAAACTCATCCTTAAAAATTTATGTTGAACATCCTTCTGGATATATCCATTTACCAATAGAGATTTCTTTGCAAACTTGGGAAACTTGTCATTGGGCTGTATTAGCCTATTAAAAATTTAGAATTCCCCTGTGGATTAGGTAAATTCAGGGCCATGTTAATGCCTTGTGTGTCAGTTTAGGGTTCAATGAAAAGGGACATCAAGGGACAGAGAGAAAACCCTTCCATATCTAAAGGCAGCAAAACAAAGTGCACATGTGAAATCACAAAGGATTTTGTTTACTGTTGAGAGGTTCTAGCAGGATTTGTGGTGCCAACAAGACAGCTGGCTGTAGGATAAATGATACTAGAGAGACAGCTGTTTTGTGTGAGAAGAAGGAAAAATGGCAGCAAGATAACCACAATGAAAAAATACACAGCACAGGAAAGCAGAGCCTCAGCTAAGATTTTAAAGGAACAAAGTAAAGCAAAATTATATTTTCTTTTTGGTTCTGTTGTGGTTTATTGCCCTTGTGGTGGGACATGAATATCCTTAAAAGAGGTGAAAAGTAAGAGATAAAAAATATTGTTAGGATCTCCACAAGAGACAGTGAAAATACAATATATACCTATAGGAACAAGCACAGTAAGAGCTTGGTGAAGATGAAAGGGCAGGAATCGATGTCTACAGGGAACTTTTTTGTCCCATCACTGCTGGTGGAGGTTTCAGGCTTCAAATCACAGTGCTATTTGCCTTCAGGTCACCTGCTTGGAATATGAATGGGTCATCGAATCTGTTCCAGAGAGTTCCCAGCCTACATTTCATAAACCTTCTTTTCCAGCTCTGGGAGTATTAAATATGCCCTGGTATGTCTGACATCAAGCTAGAACAAAAAAACCAACCAACAAACAAACAAACAAACAACCCCCCCAAAACAACAACAACAACAACAACAACAACAACAACAACAACAACAACAACAACAACAACCACAACAAAAAAAACCAAACCAAAAACTAGAAAAAACAAAGGAAAGCACTCCACTACTCCCTTTTCTTCCTGATGCAAATGTCCATCATGTAAAATTTTGTTAATGATGGTAAATTCATATGAAATGATCAATGAGAACAGTTTGTCCTTTCCATATTTCTGAGTCTAAAGTTATTGCTACTTGTCCATTTCAGCTGGCTGCTGTTTAGAGCTAAAGCAAGAACTGGTACTAGTGGGGAACTGCAAGTAAGCTGAATATAAATGGAAAAGCAGCTTCTATCTCAACAGCATGGGAAGATGTCAAACCATTTTAATACATTATTCTGGACTCTGAATATGTTTCTCAAGTGCGAAGCAGTATTTTATGCTTGACAATAACAGAGGTTGCAAAAGGATTTGGGAGGCCTCTAATTAAATCTTTAATCAGCTGACAGAAGAATTTCATTAGCCAGTATTATTAACAGGGTTGATACAACTCCATGCCTTTGCCTGCATCCAGACAAAGTTATGTCTGTGTTACTACTTCTGCTTTTACTACTTGGAAAGGCTTAAAGCTGGCCTTTCCATGAGTTCCCTGTGGGTATTCTCACAAGTAGTGGACTTAACACAGTACTTGACACTGTACTACAGCCAATAAATCCAGCACAAGTTACTTCAGTGTTCAGTCGATTGTAATATTTTTGATTGAAGATGGGAAATTATATCCCTCAGGCTGAGGCATGGGTCTGGAATGACATTAGTGGCTCATCATTTTCTTACACCAATCAGGAAGGATGTAGGTGAGACTCACAGATTTGGGATGAAGATCTTTGTAAGATGTCAAGAGCTTCCCAGTAAATCAGTGGGTGGAGCTTGATGAAGCATGGGGATGGATGGATGGATGGATGGATGGCTGAAAAGCTTTTGTAGATGTGTGTGATCTTTTCTGCAGAACAGGACCCTTCCACAGAGCTCAATTCAATAAACAGAACATGCAGTTGGGGTTAATTATAGACTTGAAAGGTTTAGTTACAGCTTAAGCCTTTCCTTGCAGACAGAGTCTACCCATGGCTTTTTAATGCACTGTGGCCAGGGAAGAGAATAGGATGAGAGGATATATCAAAAGCAAATGATAATGTACAGTGTTAAATACTCACCAGAATCTTCATTCCAGAACTAAACCCCAGGCTCCTGGTTAAAGCCTTTGTCCTGATTAGAGCAAATTTTGGAATTTGTTTACGTTTTTGCATTTTCTAACCAAGGCATCTTTTATGGTTTAGGAGCAGAAGAGTTTTATCAGATGCCTGGCCTGATTCTACAACTTTCTCTAGATCTTCAAGGCAGTATAGAGGGACTGCACTCCTCGTGAAGGTGGTGCAGTTAAACTCTCAACATAAGACAGGATGAATTAGGGTCACAGTGAATTTGGTGGATCTCACAGCAAGGCTTTCTTTTGACTCTCAGCTGCCTGGCAGAAAGGCTTGCTGATGAAAGCAGAGGTCAGAACTTCACAGATGGATATCAGTGCAGATCAATTCTTCTTCTTTGAAACACTTATCTTGAAACACAAACAGAGTTTTTGAGTGTCATAAGATCAGCTTAACTACAGTCCATATAACCACAGGTGCAGTGTGCTGTGTTTCTCACCCTTTTTTCTCATTTCTTTAAATTCATGCAGTGTAGCAGAATATTTATCCTAAAGCAGTTGTAAGTTGTTTACTTCTAGATGTGGATTTCTGCAGTTTCTGGCTGTGTTTTAATTTGGAAACCATTTCTAATTGCATGCTTGCAGAGAAAATTCTTGATGAGTAATTTCTTTCTGTTTACCCAATATAATGCAGTATATTTATATATTGTGAAGCATAAGATAGCTGTCTGTGGTTTTCTCTAACTCCACTCAAGGAAAAAAAAACTCTCAGCAAAATGGGTATAATTTCCTGCCTTTTAAAATTTGTGTTGTTTGTATCTTTTTTTGTTGTTGTTGTTTTGTTTTGGTTTGGGTTGTTTTTTTTTTTTTTTTTTTTTTTTTTGTTGGTTGGTTGGTTGGTTGTTTTTTTCTGGTTTTTGGGTTTTGGTTTTGGTTTTGTTAGCTGGTGGAGCCCTGAGACCTGCTTTTGTAAGTGGGAAGTCTGGAGCATTGATCTTGGGGTACCTGGACAGGGAGAGGGGAAAATAGTAGATTTGAAAGATTGGATTGAACATGGGAAATATGCCATACAAAAAACTCAATTTCTGTTGCATAGTGCAAATTTCTGAACTGGGTTCACCCACTGTTTGCACAACTGAAGTTATGCATTGACACAAATTAGTGTTTTATACCCAGAGATTGACTTGCTGTGGTGAAGGAAGCCTGCTAAAATCCGTAAAAACACTAGAACCTGTAACAGGGTGCAGAGCTTTGTCTTTTTAACACTTTTGTGCTTTCCAGACTGACTACATATCAGCATCTTCTGTAAAAATAAAATCTATGTTCTCCTTAATTTGCCTCCTCCCTCCCAACAAAGGATGCCATATTTTCAGCTAGAGCCAGAGGAAAACTACACTCCCTTTCCCTTTCTAAAGCTTCTCATATAAACATAGAATTCGTTGGACTGGAAGGGACCTTAAAGATCATCTGGTTCAAAACCCCCTGCCTTGGGAAAGGACACCTTCCCCTAGACCAGGTTGCTCAGGATCCCATCCAACTTGGCCTTGAGCATTTACAGGAATGGAGCGGCCCAAACTTCTCTGAGCAGTGTGTGCCAGGGCCTCACAGTGAAGAATTCCTTCCTAATATCTAATCTAAAATTATTCTCTTTCAGTTTGAAGCCATTCTCCTTTGTTCTGTCACTACATTCTCTTGTAAATAGTCTCTCTCCAATCTCAAGGGACTGATTGCCGTTCTGGAAGTCTGACTGCAGCAAAGAGTTGAATCCCTAAATCTGTATCAGTATGTATGTTAGACATAGGGGAAGAGGAGGCTTCATTTTTTAATTTTTTTTTTTTTTCAGTGGCAGCATGTTTGTGACTCATGAATTTTGTTTGGTAGAATTGCTTTAATAATTTAACCTTGCCAAAAGTGGCTGCGCCTCTCAGTAGTTTTTCATTATGAAAGATCCTCTGTGTCACCCCTAGATAGTCTCAAGACAATAAAAATAAACTGATTATTACATATTTTTTGTCAAATGGAAGAAAAAATACCCAATGTGCTATAATAATAATGGCAATAATAAAAGATACTGACAATACTTAGAAATCAGCTGAGTAAGCCCATTGACTGCACTATTTTTGGGAGTGTATCTTCATGTCCCTTCTTGAAGACACTGTTGGAGTGTAATGTATTCTGCCTTCCAGATGACACACTACTTTTAACTTTCATGTACAATATAAGCTATTAACATCTCATGGCTTTTCAATTGGAAGTTGTTCTTTGATAAACTGACAGTGATATGAGCACTCCTGCAAGATATTATTTTTGGAACAATGGAGAGAGAATTGGAAATTCTACGATTAGTGACAAATTTTCAGTGGCAATCATTGTATATTGCCATCACTGAAATCAATAGCAGAATTCTAGAAATAATGTTCTACTCTGTGTGTGAAAAGAATGTGACCTATCATTAACACCTCCAGGCAAATAAGTGATGATTTAGGGCACTTAACAAAAGCTCATTTGTCTCTTAGGCTTTTGAAAATGAGGACAGGATCTGTAATAGCAACAGTGGGGAAATTTTTGAGCACATGAGAGATTTGAGATTGAAATTTCCTGTTGGAGTATTTTTTTACGGTAATGTTGCACTTAAGTTGTACTTTGAAGTTACATCAAGGGCATCCAGAGTGTGCAGATAACCAGTCTCTGTCAAGTCCTAATACTAAAAAATGAATCACAGAAATATGCTGCTACTTAGAACAGATGTTTTTATATTACCAGTATAAACTTATAGAATTAGAGCCACTCAAATTAATAAATGTCAATAAAAATGCCTTTGAGATCATGAACCTCAGCATAAAAATGAAATATACAGATAAACACTCTCTAGTTGTATTCTAGCCATTACTCACACTGTTAGAGTGTGGGCCAGTTAACATCCTTCCCTTCTGCTAAAAATGAATCCAGTGTCCAAAAAGGAGGAATGACAGATCCAAACATTTAGCCTATCCATTCCTTCCAAGTGGTCGATAAAGTTAATTTAGGAGATTTTGGTGACATAGACATCCAATACTTTACACCTTCTAACAAAAGGCAAAGTTCCATGTCAATATTCTGACCAGATAAATCTCTCCATGTTCCTTCCACCAGTCTCTAAAGAGGGAATGTCCTTGTCAACCAGGTGTCTCCATCTGTTTGGGATGTGTTCCAACAGCACTCTATTTCATGAATGCTTTTAAATTCTGCTGTGTGGATGTTCAGCACTACAGATATCCTGTCAATACTTCTGAATGAGTTTCTCTGTTTCAACTCCTCCATTTCATACCCATAAATTGTATCTCATATTATCCTATTTTTCTCTTACAAGAGGCTGGATAGAAGGTGTATCGAGCCATTGGGTAATTTCCAAGGTACATTAATCATCTTACCAGAGTGTAAGAACAAGCTCACAAGTGCCAATATTCAAAGCTAAGTGTTGTGCTTGGAGGTGTCCCAGTGCTCTTGAGGAAGGAAGGTCAAATAACATACAACAATGTAAATGACAATGCTTTCACTAAACAATTATTCTCCATAATGTTCCATAAAAGGAACACAGAAATAGACAGCCTGGGTCCAAAGATGATTTTTTGAATCAGAATGTGAGAAGCAGACAAACCAATCTCTTCAGCAAATTCAAGTGAAGTCCCTTTAGTGTTACCCTTCAAACACTAGCTTTTATAATAAATGGATTTGAAATCAGACTCAAGTCAGAGCTAAGGCTCTCTTCAGAGTCAAGAAAAGAAAGCTTCATCAGTTTGCACCAAATTCACAGTATGAAGCTTCTGGTGATCTCAGTGGTGGGGCATTTAAAATTCTTATATACTAAACCTGGAGCCACATTTTCCCTCTGTGATCTGGCTGCTCCAGCTTAACACCAGCAGCCTGTGCTCTGCCAGCACAGCTGCAGAGGAGTCCTTTCACTCTTGAGGTGCAAACCCCAATGTTAATCAGGACAGCATGGGATGCAAAACATCAGCTGCCCCCAGATCCTGCTCAGCAGTGGGAGAATTCCCTTCCTAAGGAAGCTTCTTTGGGCTGGGATGCAGGTAGGAGCCCAAACCCATCTCTCCTGATTCCTTCCCTGGGTTGAAAAATGCTTCAGATATCTCTGAAGTTCTCTTCTGGCCAGAATTTTCTCTCATCTAGGGCCCAGTGCAAGTTCTGCACAAAGAAACAGACGTTCTTTTTTTTCGCCTTCAGGCATATTTCAGTTTTTTTTCTTTTATTTTAAGGGCTCATCCATCAAAACACAGACAATCGTAGACGTGACTATCTTGGCAAGTCTGTGTGATCATTACAAAAGGGGAGTGGGAGATGATGATGACAGCTGTGTTTTTTGGAGAGAGAGACAGGAATTTTAGGTCTCATTTGATTCTTCACTTTTACTGGCTTTTGCAAATGGCAGGAAGATTGCAACATCTTCATTCCCAGAACAATATCAAATCTGTAAAGCCTCAAATTTCACAGAATTACTTTTAAATTCAGATATCATTCCCAGTCACTATACAAAGGATATTAATGCTGGGATTAAACTACAGAATGACATCAACCAAATTAATTTTCTCCCCTTGTATCCCCATGTTCACCATGTCCTGTATCTTGTCTGAAGTATGAATGAAAATTAATTTCCTATGGAGGGGGAATGGCTGCGAGAAATATTGAAGCAATTAATTACTGTAGATTTTGTTCTTCTTGACCAAGACATTTATATTTTCTTAACACTTAACTGATGCTGAGTTTTTAAGTAATGGAATAAGGAGAAGCTGAAGTGATATTATGTAGAATTGGATTACACTCCCCTTCTTCCTCCACATCGTCTGGGATGCTTGCTCACATTTTAAAAGGGAGTTTCACAAGGTTAAAACTTATGGAGTATAATATGTAGGTCCTTGAGAAATAGGTACTTTTTTTACTCAAATATCAATAAAAGATGGAGCATGCTGAAAACACCAAATGCATTTTAAAAATGCAATAAATAATGGTTGAAAATTATGATGGCTTTTAAATTATAGCCAAAAATATTAGATCTTCAAAGGGTCATCATGAACTTTCCTTTGTTACCAATTATGTACTGAAATGAGAATGTAAGGTTTCAATATATCCTTCCCAACACTGTCTGCACATTAAAGTAAACTCACCTTATGCAATTTTCTTTCACAGCTGATTTTTCCTTTTATCGCCATCAGAAGTGCAGTGTGCATACTCATGCTTGGATTTGTACATATCTGGATTTTTCATGCTGTAAAGAACAGCAACACTTCTGTTCATATTCAAGCATTACAAACCACTGTCATCAAGCAGCCCTCCACAGCCAGTGATGTTACAGCCCTTGGTTTAATACCTGACTGACCCTTCATGTTTGTGAAGCAGAAATCCATGGTCAAACTCATCCAAACATGGAGATCAGCAGCAACTCTCAGTGCCTCACTTCACAGGACACCATGGAATTTTCATAAAAGGACCATATCCTCTGCAGGGAGGATAAGCAAACCCACTGTCAGCTCTTTTCTCCCAGCAAGAAAGACTCCCAATTTAGAGCAGCTAATTAATGGTTAACTGCAGTCTGTAGAGCTGTGTATTTTGAGGATAATAAACCCTAAGCCTGGATAAATCTCTGTGGGAAGCATAAAAAGACCAGCTCTCATCTGTATCTTGCCACACAGGTATGAAACCCAGATCCGGGACTATTCACAACTTGTGGTCCTTTGTTGACCAGTTCTGAATCCACAGAACTGCTCCAGCACTGGTAGGGTCAGTCTGGCTGTGGTAACTGCTCAAGGCAGTGAAAAATCAAGTTTCAATCATACCTTTTGAGACACTTTCTAAGTTTCTAATCCCTGATTTTGCTAGCAGAAATTTCCTGGTGTTTCTGTTGACATGTACAGGCTGTAGCAAGATTGCAGAGTATTACAGAGCTTCCTTTGCAATTACATCAGTATTACTAACCATGGTCCACAGGCAGAAAGCTCAATATCAGCTGAGCAAAGCTACATTTTCAAAAAGGGTCCCAGGTCCAGGTTTTGAACACCCTGAGCAATATCCTGAAGTTCCCAAATCATGTTTAGAGCTAACATCACTCAGAAATGATCGACTGATTGATTGATGTGAAAAACTGGCACACATGTGACATGGCACAAAAATCAAAAGTTAGTTGCAAAATATCTACTCAGTAAAACCAGCTTTAAATTCAGATAAAAAAAGTGCTTGGAAGAGTTAAAATGCAAGGTTAATATGAGTGCTCATTGCCATGCTTAATGCACAGAGGGCTATTTCCAGTGGTGGTCTTTCCCTTCCCCAAAAGAATTATTGAAGGCGACATTCCAATCTGACAGATGTTTAATTACATGTGAAACTCTGCTGAAGTCAAAGGCAGATTGAGTGTTTCTGCAGATAAACAGAAATATACTGATTTAATTCTAACAGCAGCAGCAACATATTTCAATATCGGAAGCGTGCAAAGAGAATACCTAATAAAAAGTTAAGGATTTAGAAGAAACTTCACTGATAGGTTTATACACTATGATTTTTCCTTATGTCAATCATTTATAGAAATTGACGCTGGTCTTATAGATATCTGACATTTTATCTACATTTAGTGCAGGTCTTGCATTCAGTTTCTGTCTATGTAGTTTCAAGCCCAAGGTTCCCCTCTGAATTCTGGTGGTAAAATTCAAAGTAATTCCAATCTAACTTTCAAGGTGTCAGTTAAACTTAAAATGAAGTAATAATTTTTGTTTTGATAAGTTCAAAAATAAATGTTGTGACCAGCCTCACGCACTGTCTTCTCAGGTCTCTATTTCCACTGCTGCTAAAATGTCTCCTGTCTTGGTCTTGTCATACTTAGGTCTTGATCTCATTGCCTGGAGGTGAGATCTACTGCTGTGGTTTCCAAACCTCCACATGAGGCTGACAGGTATCACACAGGACCTTTGGCAGACCTGGGTGCTTTTGGAACAGGAGCAGGAAGTCTTTTCTAATGATGCCTGACTACCGGTTCAGATAATCAATTTTCACTCTTTGTGAAATGGGGCAGAATAAATAAACTCACCCACACATGTAAGATTCACGTCTGAGTTCTTAATTTTGGTTAAACCATGAGGGGTTTCTGCCTAGGCACTGCTGGTGAGACATTGGTGAAATCAAATCACCATAACCATCACTCAGAATTGATGCTTTGATCCAATAAAAATGAGAAAATTTTGCTGTTGAAGGCTCCTTTTCTCTGGACCATACTGTGATTTAACAGGTATGATATACAGAAGCTGAACCATTTATACCAGAGCAGAGAAATGATGTTACTGCTGCAAATATCTCATTAAACCATGCACGTACTCTGATGAAAAATAGCTTTTGCAAAATCACATACACAGGCCACTCTGTCAGGATCATGGATAATCCTTGGAACACTCAATAATCACTGGCAGGACTTTGCTTTATAATTTACAAATATCCCCATGGGAATTTTAGCTCTACTATGCAATGGCTCTACTTCAGGAAGGGTCACAAGGCATTTGTGACATTGCTCACAATCCTTCTCACCTCTTTGAATTAAAAAATGAACAAGCTGACAAAATAAACCAGATTCAAAGCCATAACTGTCACATGGGAACTTTCCTAAAATCTCCCCTCCCCTGGCCCACACCAGAGCTTGCCTAATGTCATTTTTGATATTTAAATGAAGTAGCAACAGCAAAAAAATATAAATATTGATAATTTTCTGTTTTCCAAGGAAACACCTGGAAGCAGATGTTATGTTCAGTCCCAAAAAGGTGTTTTCAACATTTCAGTGAAAACAAAGGAGAATCAGCAGATCTCCAGGCAATGCTACCCACAGGGGCCAGTTGTTTGTTTGATGTTGGTGTTATAAACATGCATTCACCTTTTTTTTTTTTTTTTTTTTTTTTTTTTTAATAGGCAATTACTTTTTAGTTTCAAGGGGAGCTTTGGTTTCATTTCCTTATTTGGTACATATGGAAGAGCTGCCTAAAGCACTAGGCAGGAACTTTTGACATTTCTATAAAAACCCAAGTGCAATCAATAGCTAGATATTGAGGTCAGAAAAGTAGCTACTGAAAAAGTTCAGTTAGTTACTGTAGTTTGCACAAAGAAACCACTTTTCATTTAAACCCACAGACTTACGATAGAAGCTAGTGAAGGGCTATAGGGATGACATGATGTCAAAATAAAAATAAATTGTCAGTATAAATCCACGGAGACACTGTCACAATATCAGCTTGAAACGAAATGACACCAATGCAAATTTTATAAGAAACAACTTTACGATGTCAAGACACTGGCAAATTGATGTCAGTTCAGGTCTGCAGGGAGACTGTTAGGATTAAAAAAGAAAAACCTAAACAAACTGAAAAGCATTCCCAGAGTAATGGCTATAATAGGCATTTCTAATTTTGTCAGTTGAAGTTATCTGTAGCAACACAAACATGCAGATACCATGCTTAAAATGTCAGCAAAAAAACCCCCAAAACCACACACAAAAAACCAAAAGAAAATATTGATAAAAACATAATACATGCTTGTTGCATTGTTTGTACAGTTAGGCACAGACATTTCCAGTTTAGACTGCTTCTATATTTAAATCCATAATCTCTGATGCTATTTCAGTTGTCTAATAAGAAGTCTGGAAGCTTCTCCATGCAATACAAACCTCCTGTAGCTTTTTACCCATGCAGTCTGCAACAGAATTTATGGTGAGTTGAACAGATCAAATAGACAGCAGGAGCAGAGCTTGGCTCTTCCAGTCTCTCATTATCAGGCTTTGCTGGATCTCCTTGTCATCGTTTCACATGTCCTGCAATTCAGTATATCCTGGTAAATCTGAGCCTAAACCCACTAGTGGCCAAGAAGGCCCAGAAACACAAACAGATTTATTTTGAAAGTCTTACAGGATTTTCTAGGAGTGTTTTGAAGCACTGTTTTTGAGCAGTGGGATGTTGAGGGTAGTTGTGAGAACACTTAATGCCTGGCATCTCTTGAAGTAATTTACATTCAGGCAAAAGTGGGTGGAAATTCTGCCATGTGAAAGCGACATTTGCGAATGTGTAAATGACTGCACAGCGCCTTTGGAGCAGTCACAACCAGGGCCCTGCTCAGCACTGTGGTTCTGCCATGTGCAGCATTAACCTTTACCATGTTCTGCTTTCCCTGCACACAATAACAGCAGATCCTTGTCAGGGGGTGGTTGAACAAGATGGTGCATATGCTTCCAGGCTCCCAGTCCCAGATCTAAAATACATGGCATGTAGCACGGAACTATCTATACTCATTCCCTATTCTAAATTGATTTGAAATACTTTAGGGTGTACATCTGCCTCTGAAGACTTTTTGGCATAAATCCTGCATTTTAGGCCCTGGCTACTTTAAAATAGAAACTATTATGCCACTAGGACCAAAGTGGATCAGGTTCCAACTGCCTGAAGTTCTGATCGACCACAGGTGCTCTATTTATCATCAGCATGAGCTCTGTTGAAATCAAGTACATTCTGCAGCCCCATTTTGGTGTGTGTTCAGTCATACAAACCTAAATAATAACAAAATCCACAGGCAATAATAATAATGACACCTTTGAAATCATTAATTCCTGAGTTTGTGTTTAGAAGCTGTCTGAAAATATCACAGGGCCAGATTTCAACACCTTCCATGCTGGAGCCTATCTGCAGTGAAACCATTGACGTCAGTGGAACGATTCCAGATTTATAGCTGCCAAGTTATGCACATCTCTGTGTGTGTCACTGTATGTTAGTTATTTAATGCATTGATTTGCATACCATAAGCAATTTGCATAGAACCAAAATTTGCATAAGACAGCATGGAACCACACCAACATGCCTGAAGAGGTGAGGTGAGTAAAGCACCTGGAAACTGGGCGGAAGGTGTCAGTGGCTGTGTGCAGTGAGATGAGGGTCTGTAGCTGATTCGGGGGCTCCTGCCATGGCTGCATCAATTAAACTGTGAGATAATGAGCCTTTCACCTGCCATCCTTGTGCACAGAAGTTGTGCCTAAAGGTGCCACTGCATTTCCTACCCAGGGCACAGCTGCTGGGAGTGGGGACTGAAGGCAGGAGGAGAGGAGTCAGGAAGTAGGAGGGAAGCTGGCCATGTTTTCTGGTGAAAACATCACTCCAAAACATCACTTGGTAGCTAACACTTGCACTGCCAAGTTAAATTTGCAGCCAGATGAGAGCAGGCTCATGTGAAATACACATGTGAAAGATATAATGAAAAATACATGGACTTGCTAAGCTCACAGATGTACTCTAGGGTAAATGGAATGAGAATTTAGCTAAAATTGACATGAATCATTGACATAAAGGAAACTGTCATCAGGAAACTCTGGGGTTGTCAACAAAATTCTAGCTACTCCCTGCTCAAAGCACAAATCTTAGGTACTGATCCTTTGACCACTTTCTAAAAATTGCTAATCTAGTCTGGAGGAACGGTAAGAATTTTACTTTGAAGGGTTACCCAGAAACTCAGTTTCCATCATTAATATCCTTAGTCTTCCAGGATGAAAGTAATGTTTTCCTCCTCAGAAATCTCTCTGAGTTTAATTGCCAACTGGCATTTTACATGCATACACATCCACTCAACACCATCTGGGGTCCTTGAAGGGCAAACTGGGGAAAAGCGCAACCCTGCCAGGTTCTCTGGCTCCCTGGGTGCTCAATGCCTGCTAATGCCTACATTTTTAGCAAGAAATTCCTGCTTCTGTGCAAATCTAAACTGGTGGCTCTTAGCAGCTTGGATTCTACAGAACTTATCAGACCTATCCTTTGCTCTAAATGCCCTCAGTGGCTTTAAGGATGCTGATGGAGATGCAGCCCTGCAGCCACATTCATTTCAAGCCCCAGTTAAGGTAGCTGGTCGTTGTGAGAAACAGAAGAGCAGCCCTGGAATCATGCTTCAACCTTGAGAGATTCAATCCCAACTGCTTTCTTATACACTTTTGGTGTTGCTTTCTTTGCTGGCACCCAGAGAGATTTTTTTTTTTTTCCAGATGCTCTAATGTCAGGACTTAATCGGAATGCAGAGATGCTGCCTGTTTCAAGGGCTGACTAACCAGGCCATTTCTGTTAGGAGACCTGGGGTGTCTGCAGTACAACCTCTCAGAAAAATAAAACCTCACCCAAGGAAGTTAGCTTAGTGGTACTGGGGGATCCCAGCTTGCTTTTCCCTAAATACACAAAGTTTGTGTAATGAAAAGATGGTGTGTCCTTAGAGTCTGTCTTCCTTGGGGACCAAGATGTGGTCTTCATTCATTTTAACTAGAAATTAGTTCACTTGCAGCAAAAGCTAGGAAGGCAACAGTTTAATTTGCAGTTTTAACAAAAGTTAAGTGTTCATTCATGAAGCAGCCCAAGTGGCAGAGGTGCAGTCTCTCCATCTCTGCTGCAGGTCCCCTGCTCAGGTCAGACCTGTCTGCCATTGATTTAATGGGTTGAACTAAATTCAGTGGGCTCCAGATTTTAACTAGACTTTCTAGTCTTTGCTAGAAACATTTATTACCTTCATATATATTTTTGGCCTACTTTTAGACAATCTGCAGTTGTTTGGGGGGACAAAAAAGACACTTTTTCTAGCTGAAGGCAGAGTCTTTCAGAGCAACCCCCTTCCAGCAATGGTTAAAGGGGAAAATCCAGTTTTTGCAAACTGCTCCTGGAGCAATATGTTACCCATTATTATTATTCTTCATTATGAACAAACTGAGGTTATTTAGGCTTATAAAAAAAAGTGGAGCTCAGCTGTGGCTTTCAGTATCTGTCATGAGTGAATTGCTATGATGATGGACAGATTTCAAATGGTCATTTCTGTTTCTCCCACTGAGATCTAGATCAGTTAGTCAGCCTGTTAGTGATAATCATTCCTAAGCAAACAAACAAAGCCCACACACAATTTTTGCATCAGAACCCATATTTAACTTTAAAGTGGTAGTTGGCTGCAGTTTCTGCTCTTTCTCTTTTATTCTGCTTCTCTGTGTTTGTCTCCATCTATCGTGTGTTGTTGCATTTATTAAAGTTATTTTCTTATGAAAATGTTTCTAATCACAAAATAACTCCCAGTGTAGCAAGTTAAATTAAAGCCACTCACAATACTTCAGGTAGTATAGTGGTATTGGTTCTCATAAACCCTCTCTTTTTGGTTTGGTCACAGTTCTGCTCCAGGGCACCTGGAATACCATTTTAATAGTTCTAAAGATAAATAGAGCTCTGTCAATAAACTGAAAATTGCTGACCTTGTCTTGTTCATCAATTTAGGCATCGAAAAAATTCTGCCTCCTGGGACTGGCAGTGCTTTTCCATCTGAACTGAAAAATGCTAAGCCTGCCATATTTAATGACAGGCCCGGGAGGGTTAATGAAAGAGCAGAAGTGGCATTTCACCTTGACTTGCAGCTGCCCTATAACATTGCCTAAGGGTCCAGCTAAGTGTTAGCTCCATCTGAGCAGTACAAGGCAGGAGCACAGACCTACAGAGAATTCTAACAGGATATCCTCAATTGCCCTGCTTCTTGCCCTGCTTGCCTTTGTGTGTGTGTGTGAGAGTTTGTGTGAAACCTGTAACCAGTGAAGCCTCAGGGATTTCTGTCTTCTGTGGTAACAAAAGCTGTGGAAATGCTGAAAAACTGAGCAAGAGAGAAATGTTGCAATGAATGACTAAATCATTTTCTAGCTTATGCCTGGACTCCACCAGCATTTCAGAATTTGCTTGTGTTATTGATAGCTTCATTTTTATTAGCTAAACATTGATGATTAGTCCAGACTGGTAATTAGAAGCGATCCTTTTACACAGAGGCTTGGATTAAGAGCTTTTGTGATTTTGTGGACTCTAGATTGTGTGAATGTCAATTTGATCCTTTTAACATGTTTATGCTAAGTATCAATAGGCTCCTGGGAATCCTGGAAGTGCAGTGCTGAACCTCTCAGATGCTGAGCAACAGCTGGGGTGCCGCTGCCGTTTGAAAGACTTTCTTCTCTTCTCACTAATGGAGGATCAAAAGTCATCCCTTCAATTAAAAACTAAAGAAAGAATCTCATTCTTCGGCATTTTATGTCTAATTAAGGATTTTAGTGGGAAATGTACAGCAGTGCTCACTGATTAATTTATCAAACACGAAAATCCCCCTCTCCTCTACCAGTCCAATTAGCCAGGCATTTTATATGGCTGAGAGATTGAAACACTGTTACTACATGGAAACCAGAGGCTCTTTGCATTTGAAATTGTGTGGTAAAGAGACTGGAAAATTTCTTGTCTAATACCATGCATACTTAGGGCCTGATCCTGTGAATTATTGAAAATCCCTGCTAAAAAATGCATGGTCTTCTGAAGGTCCATTCCAGTATGATATTCAATATCCTGAACACACAGGAGCATCAGGGAAAAGCAGAGGATGCTGAATGCTTTGGAAAATAGAGCATTTACTGTATAAAATGCCCAAAGGGAAGCATAGCTGCTGCTCAGACCATCTCAAGCACTGTGGAGCATAATTCACATGTTAGCTGCTGCCTTCTTACCTTGTGCTGAGATCTCTGTGCATTTCAGAACCAGGGATTGATCTCTTCTTCCACAAGCCACCTGTCAGAAACAATGTGGAAATATATTATCAATCATTTGTCACTCCCCTCTAACACAAGGATCATGAATCACACTGTTTGTCAGCTCATGTCCCTTGCCTATATATCAGAAGGGAGTTATTATCCTCTCACTTTTCCTCTGCTGAGAGCAGGCGTGTGAGCCACAGCGTCCAGACCATTCTCCCTGTGGCATGAGTGTCTCCCAGGAATACACTAGGAAGCATATTTCCTTTCATGTGTTCTTTATTTGCTTATCCTCCCTCTCAGGGTAGTGTTTGGTGAATGGCTTTGTGTTGTGGTATTTTTTTTGTGGTTTTGTCTTTTTTTCCCCATTTTATTCTGATATTTGATGATTTTGTTGTTGCTGCTACTGTCTTGTTTAATTTATATTGAAAAATTATGTTGAATTTTTGTTATGGAAGGTAAGATTAAGGGAACATGCTTGGTTTTTTCAAATGGATTTGAACTTTGAGGTATGAGAATGCTCGATAGACCTAGCCTTGAGTAAGGAATCAGTGCTAAACTGCACAGCTCTGATCAGAGCAGCTGGGAGGTGCTGTGGCTGCACTTGGGTGGATGGATGAGGTCATATCCAAACTTCTTGGAGTGCAGGTTAACATCAAGAGTGTGTCATTGAAGCAAATCTCCTCGTTCTTTCCACTTAGTGCCCTTTGGTTTGCATTGGGCAGAGCTCTGAGGCCATGACTTGGGATCTTTCCAAGTGACATTAATTGGAAGAAGTGTGTCCTGGTTCTGAGGGCACTCCCAGGACATGCTGGTCCTGACCTGCCCCACCTGGTGCCTCTCACGTCCCTTCCTGCAGGTGCCAAACCCCATTTTGGTCCAGTCTGAAGAGAACAGTCTGTTCCTCAGGGCTCTTCCCAGCCCTCTCAGGCTCTGTCTGACATGATTTCCACTCACTA
Organism: Motacilla alba alba; assembly: GCF_015832195.1. Taxonomy (NCBI): domain Eukaryota; kingdom Metazoa; phylum Chordata; class Aves; order Passeriformes; family Motacillidae; genus Motacilla; species Motacilla alba. The sequence goes on from NC_052017.1 coordinate 144,883,975, forward strand.
GCCCTCATCCTGAACCTTGTGGTAGTTAACCCTGGCTAAGGGCTAAGGGTTCTGCCCTTCTCCCTTGGAACAAGGGAGGAAACAGGATGAGAAATCTTGTGCTTCAAGGCACAGGCAAAGATGGGAGGGGGGCTGTGCTCAGTCCCTCTCAGCCCCTCTGGGCTGCTCCTCCCTGTGCCCCCAGCTTGGCTGAAGGGCTCAGTTGTGCCTTACCTTAGTCCCACCCTGCTTTTCTCCTGGCACACCCCTGTGCCAAGGAACTTCTGTCCCAGCATGGCACCGCCTTTGTCTGCCAGGCCTGTTCCTGTGTGCCCACGTGGCAGTAACACTTGTGTCACCCAGAGAAAGGGTCTCGTGGCAGCTCTTCAGCCTGGCAGGCAGCTGAGTTACAGAAAGTGTGATAAAGGTCTGTAGGAGGATAAAGGCAGGAGAAGATGAATTATGTCCACTGTGCCTTGCAGGGAGCGCTGTAGGAAACATCAAAAAACTCGCAGATTAAAGAAAAAGCAAAGCAATCTGCATGTTCCTGTAGTATGGGAGCTCCTCACTGATGTGTTGATCATAAAAGCGAACAATTTCAGTAAACCATTGGACAAATTAACAGGAATGGAAAAAAAAAAACAACCAAGGATTATGAAATGCAAGTAAGCTGGCTCAGGCAGTCTGAGACTTACAAAGGACTAGAGATTGTGAAGTTCTTGGGCATTGTGGTATTCTGTCCCTGCATGTCCCTGTGTTTCTTGGACACTGTTGGACAGAGACATTTGGACCAGACACACCTTTAGTCTGACCCATTATAGCCATTCGTACACTTTTATTTCATTCTCATTCTTAAAACCATGAAAGGGGAATATCAAACTCTGATCTCTCTGTGTGCAAAGCTTGTGTGCTGCCCTTGGCAGAGAAACTTCCATGGCCTCATCTCTCACTGGTGGAACATCAGTTCTTCTCATTGCACAGTCTGAGCTTTGGATGGAGTGCAGGGTACCCAGAGAGACCTCATTTGCCCTTTTCCTAATACAGTCACCTGTATATCTCGGGGAAAAGTGAGCCAAAATTAGGTAGGAGGGGTTGGGTAATTTTCCAAATATACTGTGATTCAAGAAGAAATAATAAAAATATATTCTCAATTTTCTCCCTAGACGAAGATGTTACAAAGAGCTAGAGTGATTTGGATACTGTGAAGAGTTTGTTGACAGGAAATACAAGAATTAGATGGGAGAGGCTATCAAGGAATACAAAATTATGTTTCTAGAGGATGAGATAATTGAAGAGGAAGAGATTAAGGCTTTATGAGGAGACGAAAAACAGTTCACATTTATATTGGAAATTTTATGAACTTCACTACTTGCCCAGCCAGTTATGGTGGATGTCTACAGCCTGAATGAAAAGCTCCAGATAACCATGCTGGGGTAAAACTGGAAGCCATGTCAACACCATTATTCCCCCTCTTCACCTTGCATTCTACCAATTTGCACTAAGGACATGGTTTTGATGCCTGAATGAGCCTTTCTTTCATAGGTGATGACTCTGATTTTCCTCTGTTCTTTATCTTTTATACCCTTTATAAGTGGTTGGCACTGCATATCTGAATCACCAAGAAAAAGCAGAATTGTACAGTCAGGCAGAATTTGTCTAAACACATACAAACATAAGATAAGGTTAAGGAACACTTTGATGCCTTGGAGTGGCTACCTAAAACAAGGATAGACAAGATTAAGAGAATAAAGTGGACAATTATTAAAGGCCTTCAATACATACACCTTGGGCAGTCAAAAGCCTCCAAGAGGGGCTACACCCAAGGTGGATGGAGGCCATGAGTTTTTCAGACAGGTGTAAGTTTGGTCTTTTAGCATTTTAGTTAATCCTCCAATTACAGCTTCAGGTAATGAAGTCATGTACCCCCAGTTTGCTTCCCCCCAAGTCACTTTTGTTTATGCTTTTCAGGGCCTGAGACACAGGGTGTCCTTGGATCTCAGGCCTAGAGGGATTGTTTTGTCTGACCAAGAAGTGAAGACAGTTAACTTACATTTTATATGGAGTTTAGAGTTATGCATTACTAGATCACTATAGGATTTGAAAAATATAAGGCATCAGCTTCTACATACAGCTCTGCTACTAGGAAAGCAAATTTGTAACTAACGTGTAGATAATTTCAAGGTAGATTTTGGTCTTATTTAGCTGTATTTAATCTTTGTCCTCCGGAATTCTAAACTTTAAAGTTCTGGCGACATGGAAGGGAGAAGTGCAAGGATAACTCATCTTTCAGAAGCAGTTGGAAAGCTGGGAGTACCTGTAGCGTGCTCCCACAGAAACAGGAAAGAATTTTTGATAAAAAACTATTCTGCCTGGTCAGGTAGCGGATGAAAAAGAGGATCTGTTATCCTTAACCTGGAAAATCTCTCAGTTTTATATTCTGGTCTACAGTGGTTTTGTGCAGGTGAGCTGCTTTGGATGATGCCTTTGCAGAAAGATCTTTGCCCTGCTGTAACCACTGAAGGGTACTTTTTCCTGCCTCTGTACATATGCCAAACATACCTCATTTTCAATGGAAGTCAAACTGGAACATGGGAGAAAGTCTTAATGTTAATAGTTCTCACAGATTAATCTCTTTGTATGACAGGAAAATGATTTTGACAGGTAGAAATAAACATGCAGATAGAAATAAACATGCAGATATAAAAGGAGAAATTTTACACTCTTTGACAGCTAAAGAGCAATACTGGCTCATCTGAATTTTTTTATACAGTCCACACTCTTCAAAAGTGTCCACAGTTTTGGAGATTTCTGTTTGCAGTGAGAGTGCCTGAAGCTTCAACTGAATATTTTCAAGAAACTCAGAGTGTTACAAAGCACGTACGTGCTCCCTATTTTCAAAGGCTAAACAAGCATGACTGCAAACACTATCACTGCACTAGCAAAAAGGTGCTGAACCACACTATAAGAGACAGTAATTCATGATGGAGAATACTCTGTTATCCATGAGGGAGATTGGTCTTTGTGCAGTGTGAGGAAAAGATAAGCATATTGACATGGCTTCTTTTGAAGTGTCCATCCACTCTGCCACAGCCTCCTCCTTTCTGCTCGCTTCCTATTGATTATGTCTGCACTAAAGTTCAGCTGACCATTTATATTTCAAGTGAGAAGGAGGGAGAACTGGAGATTTAAAACCATTTAAACACCTCTGGCTAGAGTTAATGCTTGCATGTCACCAGCAGTTGTCAGGACTCAGGCAATGAAATTCCTGAGGGTGGTTCATAATGATTCAATTTGTCAGCATTTCAAGCATTTCAAGCAGAAACATGCAGGTCTGATATTCCAGTCCAGGGGGTATAAGAACAGCCAGAAGTGTGTGTCTCTGTGTTACTCACCAGTAAGCAGATGATAACACAGAGCTGGTGGTACAACTTTAACTGCATTGCAGGATAAATAGGGGGTGCAGGCACAGAGGCTACTGAAATACCTGTCTGTGAGAACTTTCTACATCTGCTGTGTTAGTCCCTCTGGCACACACAAAGGCACAGCAGTGTGTGCACATGAATGAGGGATACTCTGAAAATCCTGTGTAAAGACGTAGGTGGTCTTTCACAATCATATTTATGTACCTGACCCATGCTTGTTGTATGTGTATTTTAGGCTTTGATAGGTCTTCAGTAAAATCTGTAGTCAACTTCTGCAGGTTTTTGTAATGTTATTTTCTTATTCTTTAGCAATGCTTGGAGACCTGCACAGACAAGAGGGGAAATCAAACAGCCAGAAGAAGGTACAGAGTACAGCCTATTCATTATTCTGTTTTGCCATTTCTTCTGTTGCCTGCTTTGTCTTTCCAGACCACATACCTGGTATAATTTTTGTTGTACCTGTGCTAAATCTGGGGCAGAATTTATTTTTTTCCTTTTTTGTTCAGCACAGTAGGTGATAGATTGGCGACCTGATATGCCCCCACAGTGCAAACACATGGTGAAGTGTTGTTAAAAGTGCAAAGCAAACAGGATAACAGGAAGGATATCTTGCTTGTCTCCTTGTATAAGGTCAGATTTAAGGGGAAGTCTGGAAAGGAGAGCAGGCTGAAAAAAAAACAACAAAAAAATCCCAAAAGAAAAAAACACTAAATAATAATAAAAAAAGCCACAAACTTTTTTTCATAAGTGCTAATGTCTTTGTCTCAACCAATTACAAACTACTCTCTAGATTAGATGAGCCTTTTTATTAGACTATGTCTGCACACAGAGTCCAGCCTGTGATCTGAGAAACCTGGTGGTTTGATGGACTACTAAATAGCTGTCATGAAAGGTGACTGAGAGAAGTCAACACATGGTTTACAAGTACAAAGTCCCTCCTAAGGAACTGTGTTTTCTCCAGTGGGGAGTGTGGCTGTTTTCCTGACATGGAAAAAGTCGGAATAGTTACCAAGTAGGAAAACTGAAAGAGTAAGCTGGAAATTAACCATATAGACTGTGTCCAGCCCAAACTTACTCTCCTGTTTGCAGAGCTTGCATACTGACAATAAATAAGCATAGATTATACATATGTGAAAAGCAGTATTTTATCTCCATTGGATTTTAATATTTGTTAATCTATGAGAATCTTATATGTCACTCAATGTAATGTGCTTGTCCGTGGTACCTTTTTAGTAAAGATTCAATATGCTGCTTCTGATATAGCTTATTCAAATAACTGATTAATAAAGCTGCACAAAAAATGGGAGCTGATTTTCTTTTACTACGGTAGGATGACTCTCTTAGCGTAGAACCTTTATGCAGCTTCCATTTCCCATACACTACTCTGTTTTTAATGATTTATTTAAAATGCTCACATTAAAAATAAATTTAACGCAAAACACTCATAAAGCTTGAATCCTCCTATGACTGTGGGGCTTATTCTAGAGTAATTTCATAGGGCAGTTTCATTAAGGGGCAATTTTGTCAGCTGCTTCAGGCTGGTTTTTCAGGAGGTCTGGAATGAATTGTCCATGAGGAAGGACAAAGTGAATCAGTATTGTTACATCTTTATAGGACTGAAGGGAAGGTTAATTGCAATGTAAGAATCTGAAAGATAAAAGATGTGATTAGAAACACTGAGCTTGAAGTACTGGAAAGGAAAAAAAAAATACATCAGACAGAAGGAAAAAAAATCAGCAATATTCAAAGGATACAGAATTAATATAAAATAAATAAAATATCTGCCATTGTCTTCAAGCAAAACAGGGCATAATAAAAAGAGATAGAATTTAGGTTCTGAAATGGGTAAAGGTAGATATTTATTGTCTAAAACACTGAGCTTGAAGTACTGGAAAGGAAAAAAAAAATACATCAGACAGAAGGAAAAAAAATCAGCAATATTCAAAGGATACAGAATTAATATAAAATAAATAAAATATCTGCCATTGTCTTCAAGCAAAACAGGGCATAATAAAAAGAGATAGAATTTAGGTTCTGAAATGGGTAAAGGTAGATATTTATTGTCTAAAAGTGTCTATTTATTGTCCAGATATGCACTGGAGTAAATTGAAGATTTTATAAAAATAGGTTCAAGCCACAAAGAAAAGATTGAAGAATTTTAGTGCCTGATTCTAACAAATACTAAAACACTATGTCATATTTGATTGAATTCTTCAAAAGCAAATGCTTAAATAAGGCTTTTCCTCTCTGTTTATTTTTCTTTGGAATTCACTGTTAAAAAATCCAGAACTGGATGTTGCCAAGAACCTCTATCACAGAGGTCAATCATCTTAGGAAATAGATATTCCCATCTATTGAACCTAGTAAATTTTTACTTGCTGTCATTGATAGATATTTTAATATCTTCTCCTTGTGCTTCAACAATTAAGGTGGAAATGACATTTCCATTAAAAATATCATATAACTCAGTGGGGAAAAACTAAATGATCCAGCTGGGTTGAAGCTGTGCTTTGGACATATCTGCCTTGAAGAGAATGTTTCCATCAGATTCAGATTTTAAATTGAGATGTGTCTAAATAAAATTGTGGGAACATTTTTTTAGACACCAATGTATCTGTCAAATGTTATGTAGAGGAAAAGCATTCTGAGGCAGCCCTTAGCATGGGATTTGCTCTAGAAAGGCCATACTTCTCAGGCTTGGGTAAAAATTCTTCTCCTGAACTGGATGAACAATTCTACAGTGAAGTTATTTGGAATAAAGCATTTTAATTGAGGTGGTGACTGTTCTCAGTAGTTTTGGGCCTTAAATGGATGAAAAAAACTTAATATTAGAAAAGGAAATCCTGCACAGTTCTCCAGATGTTCCCAAATTCTCCTCTCCCTACTTCCCTTCAGACTCAAGCCAGGCCATGGCTTCCTCAGGAAGACTACAGCAATCTTCTCCTCTGGTAATGCTTGATACATTTCCCTCTTCTCCTGACCTCTCCTCTCCCAGTATCCCTCTGCTAGCAGCCTGAAGAGTGGGACATAGGAAGGGACTGTTTTTAAGGAGTAGCAAGACTCAGGTAGGTCTAGAGCAGAAAGCAGAGAAATTCTTCAGCCCTCCTGGACCCTCTGAGCTGAAGCATCGAGCACATATCTAGAGCAGAGGGAGCCTGAGCCCCAAATACCCAGGTTTCCTTTTGCAGTCGTCTCCTAATGGGATTATTTAGGAGCAGGAAAGCAAAATGCAATCAGAATCGATCCAGACACATTCACAGGAGAGAATAAATGTTACATTTACAGAATAAATGGTACTTGGGATAACAAGGCCAGGTTTGCAGTGACCCCATCACACCTTTCCTTAAGGAGGATGTAATTTGGCTTTTACTCTGTCCTAAGGATCAGCCTGGGCACAGCCATGAGCATTTGTGATTTGTGACATAAGGACTAAGACTAAACTGTGTGTCCCTCGGTATCAGGCTGGGACATTGACTCATCATCTTGCTGACTGTTCTCACAACAGCACAAGGTCTTCCATTATCCCAGACCTTCATCTTTTAGCAGACAACTTGTTATACACTATTTACTTGAAGAGCAAAGCAGTCAGAAAGTTTCTTTAATGAGTACAATAGATTCTGATGTCTGCTCAGCTCTCATTTATCTCAAATCCATGTTCCAAAGTCAGTGTTGAGTGCAAGTGAGGGGAGAAAATGAGGCATAAGGGTTAGCTAAGAGAGGCCAAACTGCAAAGATAAGAGGCCAATAACACATATGACAACTATAGATATAGGAAAACAAGATTAGAACTTATGTGAGAGGATCTAATGTAGTAAAATTAAAGCAATCCAGAGCAATGGTTAATGCTTTGACTCACATCCTGCCTTCATTTGGGTACAGGCTGGATGGAATACCAGGCAGGGCAGTGTGGCCATTCACCAAGCTCTCTGTACTGGACACTGGAACAGCTTTAGTGCAGCCTGGCCCTGGTCCTGGTGGCAGGTACAAATGCGTGGTGACTAGTGCCAAGACCCAAGGAAATGGAATAAAGCTGCATCACGGGAGATTTAGTTTAGATATTGGGCACAGGCTCTTTGCTTAGAGGGTGGTTGGTCACTGGAACCGTCTCCCTGAGGAAGTCATCACAGCTTCAAGCCTGACAGAGCTCAAGAAGTGTCTGGACAATGCTCTCAGGCACATGATGGGATTCTTGGGGTGTCCTGGGCTAGGAGTTGGATTCTACAGTTCTTATGGATCTATTTTAACTTAGGATATTCTATAACTCTGCATATCTAAAGTACTTTATAAATGCAAACCTTGTCTGGGCTTTGTATGTTTTCTGTCCTGTTAAATGTTTCAATTATCTATATAGAAATAACCTTTTCACATAATGACTTTTACTTTATCAGTACAATCATAGGAAAACTTTTTCTTTGTGACATAGAAACTGAGCTGTTGCTTTGTGGATGTCTCATAACAGTCTAAAATTTTCCTTCCCAGCTCAGCATAAAATTAGCTCTAATGGGTATCTACTTTAGAACACAGTTCTTCCTTTGGCTTTTTTTTTTTTTTTTCTTTTCACATATTTCTTTGTACTTTCTCCCTCCAATATTTCTCCCTGAATCATTACCCAATCACAGTGTATTGTCAAGCTTCTCAGATAAAAGTGCAGAAGTGGAGATTAAATGTCACTTGTTCTGTTTGCACACTTCTCCGTTTTCCTCGGAGGCCATCAGGATAGGACCTAAGTGGTTTCTGTCTGAAATCCAGGCATGCTCACTGAATGAGAACACTAGGAGAGACTGGCAGGAGGGTGTTTGAGGCAGGTCAAGGCATCTCTGCCACAGCAGAGACCCCTGGAACAAGGCCCTGTGCAGCACCATGGGGAAGGAGGGTTGTTCTACTTGGACTGTTACCATCTGTGCTGGGTTTGACCGGGATAAAGTTAATTTTATTCATTGTATTCAGTATTAGGCTGTGTTGTTGCTGAACACCTGCCTGTCCATGGGAAGCAGTGAAGGAATTTTTTGGTTTGTTTTTCTTCTATGCATGGTTTATGCTTTGCCTATTAAACTGTCTGTATCCCAGCCCACAGATTTGCTCATTTTTACATTTCTGATTCTTTTCCCTATCCCACCCAGTGGGGAGTGAGTGAGCTGTTTGTGGGGCTTAGTTCCCAGCTGGACTTAAACCACGCCATCAGATGCAGAAACTTCTCCTGCTTTTTTTTTTTTTTTTTTTCCTGTGGCATTTGAACAGTGAGAAAATCTCTTTGCTGTTGCTGAGTTAACATGATAATCAATCTAGGGAAAGGTAGATCCTCTCTTAAAATGTGACATGGGTCTGGATCTTCTCCTGCACCTCAGAGGTTATCAGGACCTTTAGGCACCTTTGGCTGGAATGAGGCCCAGGAACTCAGTATTTCAAACCAGCTGCTGTGAAATAGTAAAAGTGTTGGCAGCCTGGGGAAGAGAAACGTGTGCTTCTGCCTCCCTCGCCTGCACTAATGTTTGTTATTATATCTACACTCATCCCAGCTTTTAGCTCCAGCTAGAGCTCTCATTAATCACCACCTGGGAACACCATCTCCAGCAGGCGTACGGGAGCTTTGGTGAGGAGAAGCAGAGGGGAAGGAGGCTGTGTGTCGTGTGGAGGTGTGAGTGCTGATTTTGGGGTGCAGAGTGAGAGACTGAAGTGAGGCAGAAGTAGAACAAGGAGGGAACAGGAAAGGACACTGCAAGAGCTGTTTGGGGAGATAGAGAGAATGAGAAAACACAGAGGGGAAAGAAAAGACAACCCTATTTCAAACAAATTGGGCAAAGGGGAGAAGAGTGCACTACTAACAATATCCCATTTAGACTGCTCTTTGCCACAATTGCTGACAAATTCTAAGAGAAAAAAATGTAATTAGGTCAAGACCATTTGCCTATAGCAAAGATGAGGCCAGGAGGAACCCTCCCCCTAGTTTCTGGTATAGTTCTCTCCCTGTGAAGACTTTCATCTAGATCTCATTAAGAACAATTTTCTTTTTGGTCATAATTTGTGCTAAGAATGGCACAGAAAGTACCCCAGGGCAAGCAGCTCTCCCATTTCCTGCAAGGTTTTACTCTGATCTCTGGTAATTGGTGGACTGCTAAAAAGGTTATTATTATTTATTATGTTTATTACAGTCATGCCTAACAGCCAATAAATGATATGGTTTCCTTATGTTAAGCACTCTACAAACATATAGTGGTAGGAGATCTTTGCCCCAAAGAACTTGTAGCTCAGAGACATGGGTGAGGCTAGAGCTTTATGCAGGGGAGTGAGGACAGTGCTGCCAGCATAGGCAGCACTGCAGCATGTGGCAATAGCTCCATGCTTTTATTTCATTGACATGATGAGAGGAATAACTACAGAAAAGAAAACTTGGAGTATGGAGAGAAGAAAATCAAGATACATGATGTGCTGTCAGGGTGTTCTAATAGTACAAAACTGGCCCATTGAGAGCTGCAGATATATCTGAAATTCAATAATGACCTGGTTTGGACTGTTCTGTAACCCATTGCTTCGTGTCTTTTAATGATGCTGTAGAGACAGGTTATTTCCTTTTTCTTTTCTTCTTCTTTTCTTTTTCTTTTCTTGGGGAAAAACAGTTGCTCACAATACAGAAGACATAGTCCAGCACCATATTAGGCACAGGATGTTCAACTTATGTGCTGCAGATGAAAAACAATGCTCTTACAAAGCCATTTTTCACTGCTCAGCTCATTTTGTCACTGTTTTCCAAAGAATATATAGCAATGTCACTGAAACAATACATAAGGAATAGAAAAGTCTCTAGGTTTTTTTACTGATTTGCAGATAAGGAATATTTTCTTCTGAAAATGTAAGGAATTTTTGTTTTCTCTAAATTGCAAACGCTGGGCAGAAACTTTCCTTAAGTCAGATATTGTCTGAGACATTCAAGGCCTGTGATATGGTCCTGCCCAACATCCTTCACTCTGTGTTGGAGGGACAGAGATCTGTTGGGTGGCTGTTTGGTGGATGATGAAGTGGTTGGGGGGGTCATATCCAGAGGGTAGTGGTCAGTGGCTCACTGCCCAGATGGAGGTTGGTGACAAGTGGTGTCCCTCAGGGGTCCCCACTGGGACCAGTGCTAATTAATGTCTTCATCAACGACAGACAAGGAGATTGAGTGCACCCTCAGCAAATTTGCAGACAACATCAAGGTGAGTGGTGCTGCTGATACACCTGAAGGACAGGATGCCATCCAGAAGGATTTGGACAAGCTTGAGAAGTGATCCACAAGAATCTCATGAGGTTTAACAAGACCGAGGGCAACGTGATGCACCTGGGTTGAAGAAACCCATAATCAGTCCAGGCTGGGGAATGAAGGAATTGGGAGCAGCCCTTCCTAGAAGGACGTGGTGGATGAGAGGCTGGACATTACCCAGCAATGTGCTCTCACAGCCCAGAAACCCCCCCCCCCCCCATGTCTTGGGCAGCAGGTGAGTGAGGAGATTCTGCCCCTCTGCTCTGCTCTGGTGACACCTCACCTGCAGTACTGCATCCAGCTCTGGGGTCCCCAACACAAAAGAGACTTATTGGAGCAAGTCCAGACGAGGGGCACAAAAATGATCAGAGAACAACTGTCCTATGGAGAAAAGCTGAGCTAGTTGGGGCTATTCAGCCTGGAGGAGGCTCTGGGGACACCGCACCTGCAGTCCTTCAAAACTAAAGGAGGCCGACAAGAAAGACAGGGGAAAGGTTTCTGGCAGGGTGTGTTGCTGTAGGACAAGAGGCAGATTGTTTCAAACTAAAAGAGGGTAGATTAAAACTAAATATAAGGAACAAATTTGTATGGTGAGGGTGGAGAAACACTGAAAGAGGTGGCCAGAGAGGTGGTAGATGCCCTGTCCCTGAAAACATGTGGATACCATTGAACTGTGGTACAGAACCATGAGTGCAATTTCTCTTTCTAATGGACAGAAATGCTACACATCTACTGATACAGAAGGGCTTGTTTTCTGGCTGAGTGGACAGAAAGCATGGCACAGGTCATACCTGTCTGGATAAAGCCCTTCTCTTTCTTGCCTCAAATAGGGTGACTGTACTGAGTAACAAGAAGAGACTGATGCTAATACCAAGCTAAGCAAGGAAAAACGCTAGCTGGCACAGGAATACTACAACATTAAAAAGTGTGGATGAGCATGGACCAGCTTTGTTTCCATGTCTCTGCCGTGGGTAGTCTATAGTATAGACAAAACTGAAAGAGCCAACATTGTAAACCTCACATAATGAAGCCAGACAATTTCTTTTCAGTGCAGTGCTTTTATTTCAGACTCTCTTTGGTGACTGTGCCATGACAGAATAGAATTTTTTTTTCAAAGGTGATGAATTTGTAACTTATTTTAGAGTTTCATTTTTGGGACCTTTGCCTGAACCAAGGCATGCAAGATGAATGGCCTTTGCTGAGAATAGTAGCTCTACAATCTGGTGCTGGAACACTTTGATCCTAGATCCTTGTCCTTTTCTTCTATTTTGATCCAAATGACAAGATCAGTCTAAATCATTTCTGTGCCTGAAGCTGCTCAGATGCTGGCTGGATCAGTATGCAAGCTGTATTCTTTGACAACACGGAATGTCAGATGAGTGTGACATGTTTCCTTTTAGGTAAAGCTGGCAGTATCTCGGGTTTGGTGATTGTGGCAGTTTCTGTCTGATTCTTCAGCAGATGGCTTTGATATGCTGGAGCTCAGTCCTTTGCTTTGAAAGGCAAAATCCTTGGCTAATTTTATGATGCAGAGCTACACTGTGGGACACAAAAATTATATACCTTTTATAACAAGTGGCATTACACATTTGATGATATGATGCCAATTATGCATTTCAGGATGTCTTAAAAAATCAGCATGTGACAAAGTTTTAATTTGAAGGGAAAACTTAGAGATAAATTATTACCTTCTCACTTTCAGATGTTTCTATGTTGAATGTTCCATACCAGTAGAGTAATGAGATTTGTGCATATATATAATCATTTTCTTTTGAGCTTCACTGTCTAATTTCATTGCTCATTAAGATTTCTTATACATAGCAGTGCTTTTTTTATAATTGGGGATCATCTTTAGTTAGCCTCAAGGCCATCCTAATCAGTGTGATATCTTAAAGGTAGCATATTTTCTTTTGCTATTCTAATATCTACATCATCTTCAGGTAATTCTATTTGTCAGATTTTCACCATCTATATTCAGGAATCAAATGTTGCCATTCAGTTGTTTTTTGGGGTGGAAAACCAGACATAAATTCTAAAAAATACATTTAAGATTTGTTTTTCCGTACATACAGTCTTTAATGCACACTTTTCAGCATCTTTAATACTGTGTTAAAATGTCAAAGAAAGTTTTCCAGTGAAGAGAAATTGCTGGTTTATGCTGCTGAATAATTCTTCTTAAAGCAAAGATGTAGATATGGAAATGAAAGAGAGAAGAAAACAATGTAGGAGATACAGAAACTCAGTCGTGACTTGGAACCACGAGCCAATTATTGCACTGTAATTTGGAAAACAGAGTAGGACTGTTCCATACAATGCTTATTTCGAGTCTGACAAGGAAAATTCACAATTGCTTTAATCACAAAGTTGTGAGGTACATGTGAATCACTTGTAATGGTATTTCCTAAGTAAGGAATTGTATCTGTTTAATGCTTATGAGCTAAAAAAGACCCATAATTAAAATTCAGGAGGGAGAGTGCCAGTGAGATGTTTATTAGGGAAATGGTAGAAATGAAAGATCTTTGCATTTTTCCAAGTAGGATGGTCAGTTTCACCTTTCCTTGTAGGCACCTAGAAGAAGCATATAACAGCATAAATCTAGGTTATCATCCCTGCAGAAAACACCTCTTGGTGATTTGGTTTTAGACCCCAAAAGAAAGCTTCCTCTATGAAAGGCAGAAAGAAAGCAAGTACCTGACTTTCATATTATCTTCACCTAAGGAGGAAGTAGGGCATCCAGGACTGCAGATGTAATTGGACAGGGATTTTGCTTGAAATGATAAATATGGGAAAATAATGGTAAAAACATTAGAGGAAAAATAATGCTTAAAACAGAAGACATATTTGTAATGCTTGTGCCCCAAAGTAAAAATATATAGGAAAAGTATTTGCCATTTATATATAAGCATTTATCTTTCATATTTTTATTTTAGTACCTCTTTGAGAGTAAATAATCTTATTGTGACAGAATGAGAAATATTCATCCACTGCTAAATCCAATAAAATAATATTTGATTTTCTTCCAGCCCTTTATAGGCAAACTTGTTAAAATTTAGTGCAAGATTTGTGTATGGGAAGACTTGAGAATTTAGCTTATTTCAGACAGTAATTCATTTAGCAACATGTTCATTTGGCCTTTCATCCTCTAACCAGATTCTTTGGTCCTTTATATATGAAATTGATAAAATTAATTTGATTTCTACATGCATTATGTGCAAGTATGGTGCAAAAATTCTGAAACTCTGTATTTCATTATTTGTTGCCCCTAAATTTTGCATGGGTATAAGAGGACCTGAAGTAAGTCAGAGCTCTGAGGTGGACTTGGAGCACACCACAAACACCAAGCATGCTCTCCATCATCACAGATGTGCTTATGGAAACACAAGAAAGAAGTAACTTTGAAAGTGAAATTGTAAAAATGATATTTCAGATCTAAGATCCCTTGGGTAAAATACATTAGAACTTAAAGGATTTGAAATCAGAGTCCTCTGTTGATCTTTCTTAAAATGTTGGCCTCAGCCCAGTGGTTTTCAGAACCTTTCTGGGCTGTTACAAACTCCACATGAGTAAGTTCCATTTGGTTCTTGGAAATCTTTTCACTCTTTCTCTAGAAGTTTACCAGACTCAGTCTTTGTTAGAGATTCCCCGCTGCCCTTGCCAGTCGCTGCACTCCAGCTGCTTCACTCAGGCTGTTCTCAGCCAATTCCCCTCAACCCAGAGAGCACCACTTCATGCAGGGAGTATCTGTCAGCTAAGGCAGGTGAGCAGCTTTCCTTCCTGCACCCCTTTTCAGCGGAACAGTACATGTAATAAAATAGATCAGACTGCAAGAAAGGAGATTAAGGAGTAGGCCAATCCATCACTGTGTCCTTCCTTAACACTGTCTCCCTGGTCAGACCTCTTTGAATTCCCTGCCACGATTTCTTATATTTATTTCTTTGCTTTGCTGGAAATGAGATTTTGAATTTTTGTGAGCACAGACCTTATTTTCTGGAGAGTCAGAACAATTCCTTTCATAATGGACACCAGTTTTCTTTCACTCCCTTGACCACTATCATAACAGAATATAAATAATAATGTTGATATGCCTGGGTGGCATACTGAAATATTCCTTCAATAGTGCTTCCATCTCATTCCTGCTTTGTGTTTCTGAGAGGTGCTTGGGGATGGCTTGAAGCAGATTGTGCTGTGTGTGTATGTCAAAGTGCAAACAGAGGGGAGATAAAAAGAATTCTTGTTGAAAAAGTGGCCACTGTGCTCCTGGGTCAATGTGCAATATTCTTTTGCTAAATTTTCAATTTCCAGTAAGCTGCCCAATACATCTGTTTCAGTGCCTATTGTATCTGTGTCATCATCTACTGTCAAACCAATAAGAGTAATTTCATTAGTCTGGACATCCAGAAAAGCAAAACTTTTGTCTGAAATTAATAACTCCCACAGATTAATCAAAGGTAATTATATTAGGAGAAGTTATGTCTTCTTGTATCCTGAGTCATAAAATGAAATTCTCATTAAAATTGTATTACATTCATTACCCAGATTCCCAGAGATATACATTATATAAGAATCCCCATTTCAATATTGCTTGCAAACCTCATTTTGATTCAGGGCCAGGGTTTCAGCACAAGAGTGTGATGTCTGAGGAAATCATACAATTCCTCCACACACAACTTGGATTGTTCTGCTGTGAATAAAAGATGTTGCATTCAACTTAGCAAAGGCCATTTATGGTCACTTTGCCCACTTGTAAGCTCCTACTGATTTGTGACTATAACTATCAATCCCTGCTTCAGGAGGATAATTTAGTTGCAGTTACAGCTCTCCTCTTTAGAGAAAAAAACCTAAAATCACTGAGGTTTTATTGCATGTTGGGTTTTTTTGTACTATGAAGCAGCACAACAATTTGGGCAGAACCCAAGCTTGAAACTCACGTGTTGAGCAGTCTCTAGCAGTTGTTTTGAATGCACTCCCATTCTGTCCTCTAACTTTTTATCACTGCTCTCTTCTGAGCTTTGAGCAGCAGCTTGCTCATTCCATGAATCTATGTAATGCCTCACACAATGCAGCCTTGACCTTGCTTGGGACACTGCAGTGCTGTGAACAAGAAAAATGTTAATTAACTGCTATGTCCCAGCCAAAATATTTGTCCTTCAAAAGTGCATAAGGGTTTTGCTCTTCCTATTGGTTGCAATAAGGACTGCCAACTATGTGCTTTTGTGGTGAAAAGCTCTAGAGATATACAGTGTTAGCTTTTTCCAAAGCAAGATATCTACTAGCAAGGTTGCTCTGAGTAAGAGATAAGGTTGTGCAATACTTTTTTGAGGCCAGTAATATATTAATTACTTGGACAGAGAAAAAAACCTCAAGGAGGGGTATTCCTTTTTTAACTTTGCTCGCCATCACTTAATGATGTACTTTTCTATCTTGTCTCAGAAAATTCCATAGTAGCTGCTTTCTTTTGACTCATTTGTGCTCCTGAAACTTTCCCCTGAAGTCCATTTTGCCATTTGAAATATCATTATAAAGGCTAAGGAAATTGTATGAATGAGAACAGTATGGAAATAACCCGTAAAAATTAATCTGGGGTTTGGAAATATCATCTGATTTCTAAAATCACTCTGGTTTTGCCTGAGAACTGCCATTATCACACAGCACTGCTGCTTTTCTGGCATCACCTCCAGGATGAAGTAAATAATAATAAAAAATATTGTTATCAAAATGAATCAAAATTTTGCTAATGAAATTAATACCAGGTTAAAAAATAAGGCAAAAAGCCCAAAGCCAAAGCAAAGTTTGGGAAAACACCAGAACTGCACATTAAATGGAATTTGTAGTGCTTTATGGAAAATGAAACTATTCTTTGAATTTCTACTTGACCATTTTTGACCAGATTTATGGCTTGAACCATAACTAAGCACACACTCTGTCCTTCATGAGAGGCAGATCTGGCCCTATAGCTGTGGTTTTGGTGCATTAGATGAGGCACCTTGTCTGGGAGTCCTGGCCACAGGGGTTTATCAGGGCAAAGGAGCTGCCAGAACTGCTCTTTACACACTAGAGGAAGCATGATAGGAAACACAAGCCCAGAGGTAAGTCGCAAATAGCAAGCTACTGAAAGAACCTGAAACCAAACAAGAGCAAGCCAACCTGTTCCTGTGATACAGATAGGGAGGTCTTTATTTTCATACAATGAATTTTGGTGGATTTTGTCAACAGGTGCAAGGAAACTTACAGAATGGAGCTAGGAGGAAGGGAATGGAAGATGAGGCTGTGTTGAGTGCCTGATTACCTCATGGCCGTCCCAGCAATAACAATCACATTTCCAAGGTGAGGTAGAAGAAACACTGCTCTTGGGAGGAGTTAAAGGTAATTGTGTGCTTCTGACTTGGGTACCATGTGACCTGTTTCTCTGAAATGCAATGTGGGTATGTTGTCATGTTTTCAAGTCACCACCATGCCAGGATGCAGGGCCCTACGCACAGATGAAAGGAGACTGGAAATAGAGCACTTTTACCATAACAGACATTCCTTTCTTGGCAGGTCACCCCATGGAGTAACTCTTAGAGAAGAGAGATTTATGAATGACAGCTGCTTTTGTGCTCTGAGACCTAATATGGTCAATGGAATCTTGTTGTCACAGAGGTCTTCAAATGGAGTAGAAAAATTTCATTTCATTGCTTGGCACAGGACACTTTCAGAAACCTTCTTGACACAAGCGCAGGGAAGAAACAGCTTTGTAAGGAGCTCCTGAGCAGCAGCAGTGGCAGCACACCCGTGACTGACCTGTCAGCTGTAACACAACATGCAGGGAAACTTTCCAGCATGCCTCTCGTGGAAACAGGCAAGAATTGCACAGAACACACAAACCTGCAGCCTGCAAACACCTCCGGCAGACCAGCAGCAGCAGGTGTGAGGCCACGAGTCAGCCATGTGAACAAGGGAGTATTTCTGGACTGGCTATCAGGCAGAGTTATACAACAGAGCCTTTCTAGGGGCAGAGTTTTGTTCTTCTCATCAGCATGAGACACGTTGGTGACAAGTCTGGTCACACCTCTCTCACTTACACCCTCCTTCTTTGTGGTGACCTTGAGATGATTTCTCTCAGCTCCTCATGTGTTGGAATTCATCCCAAGCAAATTCTGCAGAATTTGGCAAAACTAGCTCATGCAAATTATGGCTTGATGTCAACTGGGCTTATTTTTATTCATAGGGAAGCTCAAGGAAGGTGTTGTCAAAAAAGGTGTGGACAGAAGGATCATTTCTATACATCTGAGAAAGTGTGACAAAACTAGATAAAAATGGAGATTACAACACTGGGCACAAGTCAGTATTACTGCCAGAAGACCTCTGTGAAAAACCAGTTGACAAAAGCAAAAATCTAGGAATAATGAAATGGGCATCTTCCTCCTTTTTAAAGTAACTCCAGTATATCAAGACCTTGTGGGAACTCTGTTCTTGTAATTTGTTCCCCAAAACATTTTGATGTGTCAAGAAAAGTCCTTTTTTAAATTCACTTTTGTCTCTTGAGAACAGCTTAATTCTGTCTAGGAGATTAACTTTAGCTGTGTAACAGAGAAGATGAAACTTACCTAAATTCAAATCTGCTGTGAAAACTATGTCTGCTTTAATGTATATATATTGTCCAATTCCAATCTACTCTAATCTGAATCTATTTAATACTTGTATTTAACCAAAGCAGCAAAGTATCTCATAACTTTCTTTAAAGGAGAGTGGCATTTCTACTAAGGTAGGCTTATTTTTTACCCCCAAGACCCATAAATCAACTTTTCAGAGAGCATGGCCCCTAATGTGAGCCAGTTCAATTTTCAACCAGAAGGCTATTTTACACTAAACCAAAGGAAACCTATCTGGCATATCTTAGTCTACAATCTTTCACTTCTTTTCCCTGGCTCACACCTAGAATACATTGCTGGAAACTGCTTTAACCTTTTTATAAAGCCCATAAACCCCTGACTTTTTGTCTAATTTCGTTTGGCAGCCCTTGTTCTTCTAAGGAAACATTTGCATGATAGTACAAAAGAAAAAATTGTAATTAAGCATGGACTCTTCCAGCAATTTTATGTGCTAGATGGAATAATTTTCCAGTAATAAAAGCTTTATTTGCTATCTGTATCTTGATTTAATCATGTTACTAAAAGGACGATGTAATCCAGACAGCCTTATGTTCACTCTCAAGTATCTAGTCTGTAACACTATGAACTTTTCAGGCTTTGTAGCCTTAAAAATAAATGCATGCTATCACATATGAATTAGTCATTGTCGATTTTTTTTAGCCTAATCATCAGCTTGGTGTTTATTCTCCTTCCATTTCACTGGTTGATGAGCAAATAGAATTTTTTCTAAAACTCATTTCGTTTCCAGAAATTTTTTGTTGTTGACAATTTCATGCTGCTGCCTAAATCAAAATAATTTTCTCTGATAGAGCATTATGATAATTATTAACAGTAGCAATAATTGTCAACTGCATCAATAATTATTATTTTCTTGCTTAATTGCCAGGAAAGCAGAAATCTCTAGAATGAGCATTTTACCCAAAACCAGCTTTGGCTTAGTGGGAGAATTCATTAAAGAATTAGGATATTAAAAAATATGTTTTTCATCTGTTTTCTACGCTGGATTAAAAAGCATGGGTTAATATGTTCCCATCTGAAAACATTTAGGCATTTTTGTAAATTAAGTATGGTCCTTATTCTAATTTTTATCACCTTTTAATTATCTTGAAATAATTCAAGTTCACAAAAAATGTGTTTGCCATTTTTCCTGATATTTTGAAAACCTCTGACAGGTAATTGATGTGCTGGAGAGGAGCACAGTGCGCACTGCAGTGGCACACCATGTCCTCAGCCCGTATTCTGCTTTGTTGCTCCTGATTCCTCACCACAAGTGGCTCCAGGAGTACATTAAGTGACCCGACCAGCTCCTGACATTCAGAGTCTGCTCTTTCCTGCTCTCCCCAGCAGTGGATGAGGTGCCTCTTTGAGAAGCCCTTGTTCATTGTTTCAGTGCCCGTGTCCTGTGTGCCTGTGTTAGTGATGACGTGGACATGGCAGCTCCAGCAAAAGCTGGAGTGAGATTTGGGAGGGTGGTTTCTCAAGACCGTTGTCCCTACAAGGTCATTTGGGCATGAAGCTAATCCAATGTAACTCCCTGAGTACTGCTGGGCTGTGTTGGTTGTTGGGAGCAGCTGGGATTCCACACAACAGCTGTGCTCATCCTGTCTGGTGCAGTAAAATACGAGTTTGACCAAGAGGCCTGTGATGTGTCCTTCCTGAGAAGCCAGGTGGCATCCTTGGCGGCACTAGCCAACAGGCTAAGTGTCAATAACAGTGTGTCAGCATTCCAGTACAGACTAAATAATCTGAATTAAGTGCTCAAAACTCAAATGTTATTTGGTTTGTTAAGATATTAATGCAGAGAGAGGAGAGTAGCCTTGATATTGCCAGTGTGGAAAGGGTTAAACTGATAAAATTCTCATATTATCAGCTGTCCTCAGTGGCAAAAACCAGCTTGAGAATTTTGCCAGCTGTGGATGATTTGCTGCCCACACTTTTTAAATTGATTGGCATTAGTTTTATCTCTTATTGATCAGGGCCACCTGTTTCTATCCTATGCCTGGTGGCTCTGGATATCATGCAAGTGTTAAATGTCTGTTGAGTGAGATCTGAATTGCCCCTAGTCCATTTATTTTCCATTTTAATTTTTAACAGCCACAGAGAGCTCTCTGCCATGCTGTATGAGAGCAATGCTCTTGCTTGATTTTGTTATTTCTTTGTTGTTGTTATCCCTTTTTTCCAATAAAGAGGTTATTTAAAATATTTTAATTAAATTATGTCTTTTAAAATCATATACACAGCATCTTTATGCTTGGTGACACTAGTAAGACCACAACAGACCTAAGAAATTATGAGAAAACAAATATAGACTGAGGTTGCTTTCTCCTGTTTCAGGGGCTAAAGTATTCTGATGAGGTCCAGCTAAGGAAGCTGAATTTGAAATCTTTGCAACATTTTGCCTCGACCAAGATCTTTCCATGGCTCCTCCTAAATTACTGTAGCTGCATCAGGGTAGAATTCGGATCTTCATGTGGAATAGAGTACAATTTGTGTAAAGAGAAAGCAAGAGTTTACAACATCCCTTCCTACAAGAAAAAAAGGTGTGGAGGTCATGGTGGTGACACGACTGTCTCTGCTACAGCAGTCACTGCCCATTGCAAAAAGCCATGCAGTTAAATAATTTTCCCCAGATGGTTCTCATGGATGTTGCAGTGCATGTCATCCATACAGCAGAGTAAGAGGCAGAGGACTCAGCCCTCAGTCTTGCTTATCAGGGCTGACCAGCTAAATTCCTCCAGGGAGCTTCATCTGGTCAGCTTCCGTGCCCAAGGACCCAAAATCTCAGAACCTGAGGTTTCACAGTGCAGGGTGAACCACACTGCTTCCAGGACGACACCATTTCCTCATTAACACAATGACAGATTGTATAGGATCTTTGCCATACCAGCAGCAGGTAGTTACAGAAATGAAATGAGAACAATGTGACATGGTACCCTTTTCATATGTACAGCTTTAATTAAGTTAGTGGCACAACTCACGTTACTAAAGAAGAGTAAAGAAAAGATTAATAGAAGCAATATCTAGATCACAGGCAATTATAATAGCTCCAGTCATCTAATTAAGAACTTCAGCTCTTGAAGTGGCTTTGTTTTTTGTATGCCAGCCACATGGTTTTATAATTGAAACACCCACAGTGCATAAAACTCTTGTGAAGAGCATGTGGATACACAGCTGTTTTGGAAATGACAATAAATAAATAAGTGTCTTAATTCTTTCTACCTGTAAATCTGCAAAGAGGTCAGAGCTGCAGTGACAATTTATAGAACAACAAGGAACATATCTGAAATTAATAAGAATGAGAGTCCATTTTCCTATGCTTAGGAAAAAGTCATAGAAACTTAGCAGTCAATATATTCTTTTACTGTGCTGAGTAAACAATAAAAGGAAAATGTAATTTGCTCGCAGGCTATTTCATTGTGGAGAAAATTGTGAGAATGGCGCCTTTTTATTAACTTATAAATATATGTGCATATATAGGACAATTTAAAAACTGGATTTCAAATACTGATGGATGTGGAAATGCCATATATATATATTACAATGAAATGAATAAATTTTGGAGAGGATGAAAAGTTTACTTACACATTTCCAACAGCTGCAGCCCAACTTTTAATGTAAATACAGGATTAATGAGAAAGGGCATTAGGCAGTTGGTGCTAAGGGTGCCAGGTTGCAAATGTTAAAGGTATCATCTTTAAGGACAGAAGTGTCTTTCACCCAGACCCAGCTTTATGCCCTGTGTTGATGTTCCTTCAAAGTGATGGAGTTTTCATATGTTTAGAAGTCCAGTTGCCAGATATTGCTGGAAAGCACTGTCCTCTCAACCTAGATCCATTTCATGGGGCTTTTGCTGATTCACTGGAAGTTTTGAAAAAGGTCCATGGTATCCTGAGTCACTGGTATTGCTTGTCTCCTGAAAGTCATGTGCACAAACTAAGACTTGATGAGCTAATAATGAACACTGAATTGTGTTCACAACATTTCTGTACAGGAGCTTTACTTTGGGTCATGGAGAAAAGTGTGCATAGGCTGAACTAGGAAGACATGGGGCTCTCCTTGGGCAAAATAAAGTCTATTAGTAGAGGAATCAATGCTGGTTCATCTAGAGGAGCTGGCTGAACAGGTTCATTAGTACTGGTGGGTAGTTCCTTGTCAGTAGTGCCACAGCTGCCAAGAACCTTCTCCAGCTGTAACACTGCACAGAACTCTTGTGCCTCCCTGGTGGCCTCCTTGTGTGAAATCAAATGCTGAATATCAGCCCCAAGTGCAAGACTGTGAAGAGGGCAGGAGGGACAAACCTTGTGATATCAAATATTGCAGCACATGACTTTCAGGGTGGCCAATCATGAGAACATTCAGCATTCAGGTGAGGTGTATTAGGAGAACCACACATTTCCTGGGAAGACTCAGACACCTAATGGAAGAAGGAATTGCTGTCCTCTTTCCTCATCCAATAACTCAAGAGCTGGGGAGGACATTTAGCTAAAGTGAGATTTGACTCCACCTGAAGGGATTTGGAGAGACATTCTTCCTTACAAAAAGCAGACACCTATACAGGACAATTAAATTGTATAACACAAAACAGGGTAAATTTAGGGCTGGACAGATGATCATAGCTCAGAATGTGTGGAAAAAAATGGCATTTCTGTAGAGGGATGAATATTATTGTTTTCTGCCCTACCTGATGCTAATATGTCTTAACTTTTTTTTTTACGTGAAGGCATGATCTGAATATGGTAAACCTAGACATCTCTTCTTTTTTCTACTTTCAAAACCACTGTCCCAGTTTCCATCCACCATAAATATAAATAACTTGGTTAGGAAAGGTGGCCAGGAAGAGGAGAGGAGCTTATTATCCTCTTCCCCACTAGCAATTTTCAATACCAGCTGCCATGGTGACATTGACACAGTGGGATCAAATATGATGAACCACAAGGTGCCACTTTAACTGTCACTTCAAATTCCTGGAGTCTTCATATATTTAGTCATGTTTATTTATAAGATAAATTTCCTGTTTCTATATTGGCACTGATTTTAAACTGTCTGAAACTAAACATTTGCCTGTCAGAATGTGTCTCTCTCTTACTAAGTATGTATCATGGTGAATATCATATCCATAACCCAGAAAATTATTCTTTCCAGTCTATGGAACTAAACATCTATTGTAGTCTCATTTACTCTCCAGCCCAATCAACACCCCATGTTTTTTTCTCCTTTCAATCTAGCAAATATTCCTTCATGTTGCTGTGAGCTAATTTTGAGATTTCCTTGAGTGATTTTCAAATCACCTGACCATCTGTTTCAAATTTAAGCATCCCCAGATGCAGTCAATCTAAATATGGGAGTTATGTTGTAAATTACATTCAGAGCTACCCTTTAAATTATCTGGAGTTCTGTTTGTTGATATTAACTGTTCCGTGTGCAGGGCTATAATTGACTTTAAAACTTGTATGCACTTTATTATCTAGAAGTGTTGAAATAATGTTGATGAAGGCAACAAACAAATCAATGCCTGCAGCAGACTCCCAAACAGAGCAAGTTCAGAGGGATCAATTAACAGCCGCTCACTTGGAATGGGTGAGATTGGTAACTGTGAAAACCCTGCCAGAGCTGTGTCCCAGGATAGATGACAACAAATCATTTCCATCAGTTCAAAAGAATGAATAAATCTTGAGCTGGGGTTTGTGAGTAGGTTAGTTTCTGTTAGGCATAATATATGGGAATCAGGACTGGTGCCTAGATCGGATGGTCATGTGTCTCTTCCAGAACTTTCTGTCTCAGAAATTGTAGATGTAGGACACTGAGATCCTCAGTTATCAGAAGTCATTATTTTCTAATGAATATTGAGGGGGTTTTTTTTCATGCGAAATGCATAAATTAATCTTGAATTTAAATTATCAAGTTTCGACACAACAAAAGTCAGAGCAGGTGCTCCTTCTGCCACAGAAGGGCAATATGTGAATTGACTGGGCCACAGAAAGTAGGAGAAAGAGACAGACATTTTCACTGCAGAAGAAACTATTGCAAGAAAATTTGCTCTGCTGACTCAATAGTCCTCTGTCAGGAGAATGAAGATACATCTCCACAGCTGTCAATTCGGGGCCTTACATCAAATCTAAAATTTATTTCCTGTTGCTAAAAGAGAACATCAGATCTGTGTAAGGCTACTGCTGAATGTCCCTTGGCTACAGAGAGGACTTAGCTAATGTAGTGTCAGACCAAAGCAGGACAATTTCAAAATTATTTTTATTTTTCCTTGAAGACTAAGTTCTGCTGCATAGAACTGTTTGTGTGGAGGACTCATGAATAATAGCTGCACTTATGGATCCATGGGGATCCAAGAAAAGTCAAGTCAGCAGACGAAGATGTGATGAGTGAATTTACTTTGTAAAAATACAGCCGGGTGAGGTGCCAATCAAAACCAGAAATTACTTTCTCTAGCAGTTTAAATGATGGTTTTAAAATGAATGAAATAACAGAATCATAGAATGGCTTCAGTTGGAAGGAGAGATGATCTTGTTCCAACCCCCTGCCATGGTCAGGGACATTTTCCACTAGACCAGGTTGCTCAGGGCCCCTATCCAACCTATCCAACCTGGACTTGAACACTTCCAGGGATTGGACAACCACAACTGTTCTGGGCAGTGTGTTCCAGCCTCACCACCCTCACAGTAAAGAATTTCTTCCTAATAGCTAATCTAAACCTACTCTTCCAGTTTGAAGCCATTCCCCGTTGTCCTGTCACCACTTGTGAAAAGGCCCTCTCCATCTCTCTTGTAACTCCTCTGGGTACTGGAAGATGCTCTAAGGTCACCCTGGAGCCTTCTCTTCCTAAGGCCAAACAAATCCAACTCTCTCAGCCTGTATTCACAGGAGAGGCATTCCAGCCCTCTGATCATCTGTGTGACCTCCTCTGGACTCATCCCAGCAGGTCCATGTTCTTCCCTTGTTGTGGACCCCAGAGCTGGATGCAGCACTCCAGGTGTGGTATCACCAGAGCAGATGATAAGGAGAGAATCCCCTCCCAAACCTGCTGCCCACGGGGCTTTGGATGCAGCCCAGGACAGGTTTGGCTTTCTGGGCTGCAAGGGCACCTTGCTGGGACATGATGAGCTTCTTATCCATCAGCACACTCAAGTCTTTCTCCTCAGGGCAGCTCTCAATTCCTTCATCCCCCCGCCTGTATTCGTGCTTGGGATTGTCCTAACCCAGGTGCAGGACCTTGTTATCTCTAGTAGAGAAGAAGGAACTTTTAGACAGCTGGATAGACAGAGACCCAGATCAAGAAATTGTGATCCTAGGGTGAGGGAACAAAAAATTTAGATTAGTTTTATTTTTTTATAAAATGTCCCTTAGCAAGAATTGTATTTTTGGATGTTTTTCATTTGTTAATAGTAATACCAGCCAGCAAGACATTCCAGGGGTTCATGGATGGATGGAGATTTCAATATACTCTGCATGGGCTGAATGAAGCAGAACAGAAATTGGCAAAATAGGGTTATTATCTTTGTTATTTAATATTCATAATAGAGTAATACTCAGACAGTCTAACCAACTTTATACTGCAGTAGTTTTTCTGCTTAGTCTTTTTCAGCAAATTTGAGCTCTGCAGTCCTGATCTTACTGTCTAAACAAGGTGCTGAAAAGTCTGATTTAAAGAAAGTTTAAGGCAAGAAATGAAAACTAAATAAAGTACACAGCTTTCAGCCAGTCTGGGTTTCATTCTGAAGCTTTCCAGGTGTGAGGACAGAGACAAATCATCATATGAATGAACATGATTTTGACATTGGTGGGAGGGCACTGACAGTAAGTTCAAAAACAGTCTTCCAAGATCTTAGAGAGGAGCAGAAAGAGACAAATATGTAGCAAATATTTTTGGGAATTCTCCAGTTCTCTAAAGCAAGAGAAGAGAGAAGGTGACACATTGTGGGAGTTGG
Source organism: Motacilla alba alba (assembly GCF_015832195.1). Lineage (NCBI taxonomy): Eukaryota > Metazoa > Chordata > Aves > Passeriformes > Motacillidae > Motacilla > Motacilla alba. The sequence goes on from NC_052017.1 coordinate 144,910,178, forward strand.
TTATGTGCCAGAGGAGAATGGTTCTGTTCTGTAGAACATCCAGAATCTGCTTTGAGTAGCTGCTCTGCAGGTACCTATGCTGGGATACCAAGTTGGTTTTAATAGCTAAAACAGCTTTAAATATCCCATAAAGGGTACACTTCCATGCAAACTGTCATACAGGGAGTATAATTTCAGTGTTTTTAAATATTTAGGAACTTAAAGGGCAACAGAGGCTTGCACAGGTCATTGGAGAGCAAGTCCAAGCCAACAATCTTTGTTACTTTTTCCCTAATCCCATTGCTTGAAGACCTTTTCCAAAATAATCAAATTTTATAGAGCAAGGATTTTTAAGATATGTCTTCATTAGACACCTTCCTAATTACAGCTGCTTGACCATATTGATGCTTCCTGACAAATTTATGTAGAATTTTTACAAGTGGAGTAGCCTTGATTCTGGCATGTTCCTGAAGGCACTTCTGTTCTGAAAACAGTTTCAGAATTGAGTTACAGTTTAGAGGAGGAATGTTCTGCAGCAAGAAAAACAGCAGCTTCAAAGTAATGTTTTGTTTATATTCAGTCCTTTCTTCATGAGATTCACTTGAGCTTGTTTAACTTTCATGTAGATTCAGTTTCAAAGAACAATGTTGGCTTCAGAATTAGAGCAAATTCAAAAGGGTGGTGGAGGGGTGGAGAAGAGATCTGGGCTGAGGAAAAAGTTTTGCCTTCCTGACTTTTTAACTCAGTAAATTGAACATCTTCTATTGTTTTTGTCATCTTTCAAATGAAATGGGAGCTGCTGAGTTTATATTTCAGTGAAGGACTAAACCACACAACATTTATGCTTAAAAAATGTTTCTGCTCTGCTTTGAAGCACTTGTTGCTTTTTATTTTCTCATAGAAGAACAGATAAAACACTTGGTGCTGACATTCCATGTGTGCATTCTCTGTTTTGAACGTCTGCCATTCCATTTTGATGATCCATAATATTTTAAGCATACACAGACCTTTCTTTCTAGACTAGGCTCCTTTCTACACAGTACACTCAATTGTCTCATTTTTTTTTAACTTTATGCAAGAGCTGTTCCATATGAGAAGTTGTTTTGGGAAATGCTTAAGGACACACAGAGCTGTCAGAGTGACATTTTCTCATCTTAATTGTAATGTTTTCTAGAATATTTCTTTTTTTTGGCATTTATGTTCCCTGCATAAAATTTGACAGCCAGGATAGACTGAGGTCAGAATACAGTTGCTAAGATTAATGCATCTGAAATCAATCTTCATTAAAGGCAAATGGAAATATTTTCTGGTATTCTGGCCTGCTACAAATTTTGTTAATTTGGTTCTTTCTTGTGAAATTTAGCCTGAGGTGTAAGGACACTGCTGTCTACTCTCCCAAGTAGGTGTGTTTTTGTTAACACTGCCTCCCATCCTTGGGCTGGAGTAAATCTCTGTCAAGGATGAAGTTTTCCTCAGTTGCAGTGTTTGAGGAGTTCCACCATCCCTTACTACGAATATGCATTTATTTCCACCAGCATATCTTGCATCCCAGTAAGGCCAAATGAGCTTTAGTCTCCAATATCTATTGAAGGAGCACTCCTTTTAAACACGTTTGGGGTTTTTGTTTGTTTGTTTGTTTGTTTGTTTTTTTAATTGGCTTTTTGGGTTTTTTTTATAGGCAGTTCTAAAAGCTTTACAGACCTGGCTACTTGAAATAGCAACAAAAATATTCTCAGAAATTAAAATGAGAAATTAGGTTTTTTTAAGACCTTCTAGTATGCCCAGTTTTTATTTCTTCTTTTTTTATTTCATCTATGAAATTGGCTTTGATAGTGTGTCAGCTTTTGATACTTGAAGTTATACTAAAATACTTTCATTCATTCAAAACCAGGAACTTTCAAATTAAAAAAATAAAACACATTGGGATAAAAATAAAAGTTGATTTTCTTTGGAAAGTCACATTTATTATTAGACAGCTTGAAAGGGAAAAATAAGCCATCAGTTATTCTTAAATACATCTCTTCAGAAACACAAATATCATCAGTCCTCATCAGTTTGTATTTGTTCATATAAAAACTAAGACCACGTATTAAAACATTGCAGCATGTAGCACACCAAACTTAAATCATTCCTTAAAGGTGCAAGAGGGATTTCAGGAATGAGGAAAAGGGTGTGCATAGGGTCAAACGACTCACCCAGAGGCACACAAGAGTTCTCTGTCACAGCCCTCCACCAGGCCTGCTTCTGCATGTCAATCGTGTCCTTCCCTCACTGTGCTTTGAGTTTGCATTTATACCAGCCATGGCACATTCAAATAAATGCAATGTGAACTCATATATTTTTATATATATATATATATATATTTGGTTCTCACATTGCAAATTCAGAGGAACACAGGTTTATTATTAATGTTGATAATGAGATAATGAGCTGTCACCCGGGATTGTGATGAGCAGCATCAAGACAGGTCTATTGGTAGCATCCACAGTGGAATTTCTGCCAAGCAAATGTAATGAGGAAGACTGGGGGGGGGGGGGGGGGGGGGGAAGGGGGAAAGCAGCAAAAGCACCTGGTAATGTGAGGGGTGTGTGGGCTGGAAACACTATCTTGGGAGATCTGCAGTTCTGCTTGTAGAGATGCAGTTTAGCCTGTCATTTAGCTTTTTCTGGTAGTTTTCCTTTTGAAACGAATATTATGCTCATTACAGGTGCCAAACTGACAGCCCTTAAGATTGAAGTTTCTTCTTACAAAATCAAGTGTAGTAAGCGGCAGTAAGAGAAGCTTTTCCAGAAATGCCTAGCAATAAGTCTCCACCTTTGCCAGGAAAAATTCAAAATAGCTAAAATTCATCTTTGGTCTTTGAACTTTGCCTGGTAGCAAAGGGATTTTTAATGCTGCTTGTGTTGATTCCACTTTCACTTTGGAAATGAATTGGTATCAACATTATTTGTATTTTGTCCCATACAAACCCTAAAGAGGAGTACCCTTTGATTGCCTTTATCTCCCCTTGTTACTGATAAGTGACCTCAGCTTTAACACTGACCATGTACCACCATCATTAAGTGGGTAGTAATTAAGTTTTGAACGGTCTTAAATGACACTTAAGAAAATATCTAATGGAAAAAGCTGGAAAACTTATTATAGGCCAAGACAGCAGTGGTTATATCACAATGTGTGTAGCTTTGTGATCCCCTATACTCTACTTAAAATATTGGCTTCCAGTCCCTAAATTCCATAAATGCACTCTGCTAAGGTCCTGCTGGTTTGCCCTTCTTTGGAGCAGCTGAATTGTCTGATTTCCAGGTATGGTTTGTTGGGTTCATAATAAAAAAGAAGACAGAAGAAAAACCTCCAGAATGGACCTATTTACTTCCTCTGCTCTGTGGAAGTATCAATTCTGTCTAGTCCATTCCTGATGGATATTTTTCAAAGACGACCTCAAAAATTTTCAAAGAATGGAGTGTCTTTATAGCAAGAATGACCTTCTGTAAACACTGTACTATTTAATATAGGCAGTGGGCTGGGTAAGATGGGCCATCTTCTTGGTGTGAGTGCTATAAAATAATTTCCTGACTTGCCTTTTCAGGGTTGGTTAAAATACTTCCTCCCTTTTTAGTGACACTGGGCTTGTCAGTCCCCTAGGTAAATTAAGTCCCAACTTTCAGTTATGTTTTAGTGGGCTTTTATGTATATGAATATATAGACATACTATACAGACATGATATGAGCACCTCTACCCTAATTTAAGTCTTGTCTGACACAGATCCAAAGACACAGCAGCATGTGATGACAGAGGCTGAGATTAGGTTTGGGTCAGACTCAGCAAAGAAGCAGGAAGGAGGATGGTGAGGATCTTCTTAATCCTGCAGTTAACAGCTGTAAAATGGGAGCAAGATATTGATTTTCATCAATCCTGCCTCGTCCATGAAGTGTTTTGTGACCTATAAAGAAACTTAGCTGCACCCAACTTAGCACTGAAAGGAACATCTGGACACAGGGGCTCAAACCCCTCTGTTTCATTGGAACTGGAGGTCACTGGATGTATTAAAATTCAAGCAGCTGTGAAAGGCCAGATGAAATCTGACTTACCTGACCTATGAGTTACTGTTCTTTACCTTGTGTCAGTGGCTCTTCACTTTTGTGTCCACCTAGAGGAGAAATCCCAAAGGAAGAACAGCACACAGGCTTTCATCAATCATAAATCTCTTTGAAGACACAATCTCTTTCACTGCTTCAATAAATGAAATCAACAACCAATGTTACCAGTTCTTATCTAGATACCAACACTGGCAGAAATTGGAATTTCATTAAGAAATCCACAGAATACAAATTTGGGGAACAGGAGCATTCCTGAAAGGGGGCCAGATGACAGTGCAATCAAACACCAAAAAACCAGAGCTGGCTGTCTTCACAGAAAATCTATTTCTTCATATAAGTTTTACCCCAAAATGGATGAAGTCACTGACAGTCTCTTGACAGCCACCAAAGAAAACCTGTGTGAGGTAATGGATGGTGGAAGGGGGGGGTCAGAGCTGAGGGGCTCTGTGGGCAATGTTAAATATTCCTTCTGATTACAACATTGTAAATGTGATCAAATTAGAACTGGTGATATGGGAACAGGTACTCAACAGCCACTCTGTCCTTCAATTATTTAGGCTATTTTTTGTTAGAGAAAATGTTCAATTTATGTTTTGAAATGTACACAGAGATTTCTCTGGAATAAATATCATGGACTTGTAGGTTACATTTTCAAGTAACAAAAAACAAAAGGGAGTGAAATACAAAATTGTCAACCTCCAAAACTCTGCCTAAACTCTCATTGTGATGTATTTCCCTGAGAAAGCCTGCCAGGCTGTTTAACACCTTTATTGCTTGATCCTGGGAGCTCAATTTATTATTTACTGATCCTTCTCCTGTCATTGGTCATGACCACATATCTGGTTATATTATTCCTAGCAGGTTTTCCAGCACACATTGGTTCAAAAATCAATCACTTCCTAGATCCATCATTTCTGTCCTTCCTTTGGGCTACATGTCTCCAGTGCTAATCTGCCAGTGGCCGCCTAATGCCATTTACAGCAGCACCTGCTTTTGCCACATGAGGAAAGAAAGACTTGCCTCTTGTTTCTTCAGCCAAAGCACTGTAATAAATAGATGGCATGGACAAATAAATATATTTATCTCTCCTACGGTACAGGAGTTCCCTGTTGTACATTTATTTATGTTCTGCAAATTTTCACATGGTTTCACCATTCCTCTGGGAAGATGGTTCTTCAAAATATCAAATCATCAGTATTTGTTTGAATTACTGTCATTTTATACTACCTTGAGCTTACTTTCATCCTATTACTTATACTCTTAAGTGATATGCTAAATCATTCTCATCCTCTTGTTGTTTATTCCTCTCTGTATTGCATACCAATATATGAATTTCTAGTTTTATTCATCATTCTTACTGTTCATTTATTACATAAGGATTTTAACATATGCTTTTTGGATAAATCTTTTCATGGTATTTTTTGTCACACTTAAATGCAAGGTATGGAGAATGATGTTTATGATAACACTGGCTTATTTTTCTGCCATATCTCTTTGCAAGCAACGACACAGTTTTTGTTATTTTTCTTAGAATTGGCCTTTCTGGGTTGTTTTTCTCTCATTCAGTATTGATAGTCATTGATTTTGTGAATTTGCAGATCCTATTTTGTTCTATTTTGATAGAATCATAGAATCATTGTGTTAAAAAAAACCAAAACACCTAAGATGATCAAATCTAAGCATTTAACCAGCACTTCAAACCAACTGAACAACCCTATGTTCACCATTAAATCACCTTCCTTTAGCACTGCAATTACACCTCTTTCAAATACCTCCAGCAATGGTGACCCTACCACTTCCCTAAGAAGTGTTCCAATGCCTGACAACCCTTTTGGTGAATAAATTTTTCCTAAATATCCAATTTTTTGGCCAATTCCTCTTGTCCTGTCACTTGTTACTTGGGAGAAGAGACTGACCCCCACCTGGCTGCTACCTCATCTCAAGGGGTTGTAGAGGGTGATAAGGTTCTTCCTGAGTCTCCTTTTTCCAGACTGAACACCCCCAGCTCCCCCAGCTGCTCCTCATCAGCCTTGTGCTCCAGACCCTTCCCCATCTCTGTTGCCCTTCCCTGGACAGGTTCCAGCCCCTCAACATCTTTACTGTTGTGAGTGGCACAGAACTGCACTCAGCACTTGGGGCATGGCCTCACCAGTATCCAATCCAACTCTTGTATTCCAAGTCTCTAAAACTCAGGTAATTATGATCCATTTTCACATTTTCTCTGATGTTCTCATCTTATTTACTGCTTTGTCAGGCCACTACTGTGCTAATTTTCTGCACACAAAGGGCCTTTCCTTAAAGGAGATGCACTGTGGACTCATAACAAATGTGGTGGGTTTACCTTGGCTGGATACCAGATTTGCAGCAAATGCTCTGTCACTCCCCCATCTGGATGGGTGAGAGAAAACATAAAGAAAGGCTCATGGGATGAGATAAGGACAGGAGGAGATCACTCACCAGTTATGGACTTCACTTGGGGAAATCACCTTAATTTATTACCAAACAAAGCAGAGCAGGATAACAAGAAACACAACCCAAATCTCACAACAATTTTCCTCTACCCCTCACTTCTTCCCAGACTCAACTCCACTCTCAAATTCTCAGCCATCTCCCCATCAGAGGTACTGGGGGACTGGGAATGGAGGCGGCAGTCAGTTCATTGGGTGTTGCCTTAGCTCCTCCTCCCTCCTTGGGAGCAGGACTCCTCAAACTCTTCTCCTGTGGTGTCCCTCGCATGGGAGACAACCCCCTGTAGCAGGCTGGCCCTGTCTGGACACCAGGCACTCACCAAAGCCTCTCTATCACTCCCTTTCACAGCTGGACAGGAGAGAGAAAATAAAAGGAAGGGTTCATGGGTTGAGATAAGGGCCAGGATAGATCACTCTCCAAATTCCATGACCAGAAAAACAGGCTCAGCTTGGGAATATTAACTGAATTCATTACTAACATAATCAGAGCAAAAACACCTTCTCCCCACCCTTCACTTCTTCCCAGCCTTTCCTCCTCCCCCAGCATGCAGGGAGACAAGGAATGGGGGTTATGGTCAGTTCATCACACATTGTTCCTGCCCGTGCTCAGGGAGAGGAGTCATTCCCCTGCTGAGGTGGGGGTCCTCCTGCAGGAGACAGTGCTCCAAGAAATACTCCAAATTGAGTCCATTTCATGGAAAATCAGTCCTCCCCAAACTGCTGCCATGTGGGTCACTCTTCCACAGGGTCAGTCTTAGGCTGCTCCAGCCTGGGCTCTTCTCTCCACAGGTCCCTGCTAGGACCCTGCTCCAGCACAGGCCTCCCATGGGGTCACAGCCTCCTTTGGGCATCCCCCTGCTCCAGTGGGGGACCCCCATGGGCTGCAGGGGCACAGCTGCCTCACCATGGGCTGCACCAGGGGCTGCAGGGGAACCTCTGCTGCAGTGCCTTGAGCATCTCCTGCCCCACCTTCTCCACTGATATTGGTATCTGCAGAGATGTTCCTCTCACGTGTTCACACTCTGCTCTTCCCTGGCTGTAGTTGCAAACTGTGCAATAACTTTTTTCCTTCTTAAACATGTTATCACAGAGGCATTCCAATCATTCCTGATGGGCTCGCCCTTGGCCAGGGGCAGATCCATGTTGAAGACATTTGGCATTGGCTCTGTTGGACATGGGGGAAAACTTCTGGCAGCTTCTCACCCTGTCTCTCCCATAAAACCTTGTCACACAAACCCAATACAACAAAATAAATAATTCAGAAAATAAATACCCAGAGGGAAAGAAAAATTATCAGTGAAGACAGTTGTGTGTGGGTCATACATCCTGCTATTTAGATGTAGCCCTGATTTCACATCCTCATTTTTTAGAGTTTTCTATTTAAAGACTCAAAGGTTGATGCGTTAGACTGTAAGGTTGGCTGTGCACTATTTCAGATACTCCACAGGAATATTCAGTTCTTAAGAGATATTCATTTTCATTGTCTCATTAAGGACCCTCTGATGTGATCAAAATCACAGCATGGGCAGCGACTATAGGATGTTGTGAGGCCTTAAATGGGGAATGGGGTTCACAGAGAACTTCAAGGGAGAGTTAAAATATTGTGAGCAGCCAAGAAAGCCAAAAGAAGGGGGAGAGGGAAGAAGAAAACTTTCCTGGTTTAAAACAACCTTCTGGGACTGTTTAAACTTAATTTAAACCTCTCTAACTTTTATATAAACCCAGATCAGGGATATTGAAATGGAATAATAATGTTTTCCGTTCACTTTTACAGCAACTAAACTTTTTTATGGACTTGAAAAAATAGTAGCTAACATTTTGAGGATATGTGTCTTTATTTCTTTTTAAGGAATGCTTATATTTGAATCTCTTAAACACAACATAAAGCCTGCTATTTTTCTTTCAAAGTTACACTCTATGCCAGAGCATATCTTTTAACAAAATAAAAGTTTTCCTTAACTGACCTCTGCTGGAGCTGTTTTGTTTTTGTCCTAAAAGAGATTCTGGCAAGGACACTGAAGGTTCCACATTTGCTCTGTGACTCTTGCTCATTCTGTGCCTCTCAATGGGCTATACATTATTTACTGAAGCACAACATGTGCCTTGATGACCCTGAAAAATGGGCAGAGTCTACAAAGCAAAGCAGGATCTCTCAGAGGATTTTAGAATCTTCTGAAATATTTTTGAAAGTTATAGAAAGCAGCAGAGTTCTCACCACTACCACTGTACTGAGTCCAGCTGCTCTTGGGGTAAGGTGTATTTTTCAGAGCTGCTGCACTCCCAGAACAGTTTCTCTGGATGATGAGCCCCATTCTGCAGGAAAACAGCTACTACAGTCTTTGCTGAGGTTGGAAGTGACCTCTGGAGATTGTCTAGCCCACACCCTGCTCATATCAGGGTTAGCTAAACCAAGTTGTTCAGGGCGATGCCCAGTTGGGTTTTGAATATATCCAAGGACTGAGACTCCACATCTCTGGGCATAACATTTCAGTTCTTAGTCATCCTCACACTAAAAATGTTTTTTTTTTTTTTTTTTCCTGTGTGTCAACTTGTGCCTACTGGCTCTTGTCCTTTCAGTGAGTACAACTGAGGAGAGCCTGGCTCCTTCTTTATTGCAACCCCCCCACTCCCCAACCAGCTAGTTGTACACATGGATAAGATTCCCTCTGAGTCTTCTCTTCTCTGGTTCCCTCTGAGCTATCCCTTCTCTTACAACTTCTTATTCGTCAGATGCTCCAATCCCTTAAATATCTTTGTAACCCCTCACTGGACTTGCTTCAGGACACACAAAACTCTCTTGTCCTGGGGAGCTCAGCACTGGACACAGCACTCTCAGTTCATAGCATCAATACTGAGCAGAGTGGAAGGACCCTGCATCCATCCCTTAAAACTGTGTCTAAAAAACTGGAAAGCTTTATTGGGAGCACAGTGAAGGCCACATCAAAGTTTTGAGCTGCCTGGAGGGCTATCCAACTTTTGTGTCTATGCTGCATTGCCTCCTGTGCTGCTTTCAGAGCAAACAAAGGCTCATGTCTCAGTAAGAAGGCTCTGTCTTTGTGTGTTGTTTACTCCTGATCTAGATTAGTCTTCATGAAGACTGGGTGTGATTGAAATTGGATGCCCAGGGACTCTTTGCCCCAGAGAGGTTTCTGAGCATTTTAAATGCAGCATTGGGGTGTGCCCTGGTATGAAATGAAGTAAGGAAGGCTATGTGATATGCTTCTTTTGAAAGACAGCTCTTATGAAAAATTCAAGAGGAAATGCTTTCCTTTTGTTCACTGCCAGTTCATCTAGTTTGCAGCTACAGAAAGAGAGATGATTATTTTGGGGTGCTTTAATGTGTGGGAGCTTTTAAGTGGATATAGATTTGTTCTGTTTGTTGTCAAGGTGCCAGAAGTTTTTGAAGCCTGATAATGCTCTTTCCATGTTTTATTCAGGTTGTCATCAGTAATGAAATATAATTTAATTTTACTTTCCTATTATGTTTTTCTCATCTCACTATCAAAAAAGAAAGTGTGCAGAATAGTTTTTATCACTGCTTACAAATAAGGGAGTTTTACAAACAAATGTATGCAAAAAATTAATGTTTTTGTAGAAAGGCTCTAATTTATTATTTAGCTCTATTTCTCCAGTGATAGTAAAAACATGCTTTTTGTGAACATCATAGTACCTTTAATTCTTGAAGACAATTTACACATTAAAAATAAATTGCAAAATCCCAGTAGGTTTCAGCATGTTGACACATTTTAGATTAAGGATGGTAATTTTGATGGTTGCTAACTTTTAAATAAGTAAGTTAGATGGCTAAAAATGATTAGTAAGCACTGTTTTGTCTTTTTTTTTTTTCAAACAGGAAAACCCACATTCTTTGAGACTAGACTGATAGCCTTTTTTCTTCAAGATGGAATCTCAACACTTTTTCCTTTCCTCTAAGAGTTCAAAGAGAAAAATGAACAAATAACCTTATGATGGCAGGCTGAAGTCTGGAGAGGACCTGCAACTGCATCCTCTGAGAGATCCACAGAGTGTGGATGTTTGTTCCTGCCCTCATTCTGGTGGGAGCTGGTCAATCTTTCATTGCCTAGTCAGGTATTGTTTCTACTCTTTAATGTATCCTTTGTGGCAACTCCATGTCCATCCAGGTGGCAAAGGGGGAATTGCTGCAGTGGTTCCTTGTGGTCACAACTGGTAAAATTATCAAACAGAATTTCCTTAAACCCATGACCTGCCCTACTCACCACGAGCATTGACTCCCTTCATCACCTCACTGCTGTCCTCAGTGTGGAGGATCAGCATCTCCTCCCTTCTCTCCACCCTATCATATGGACTCATTTTGTGTTCTGACTGCTTCTGCAGCATCACCTCCTGCAGCCCTGGCACCCATTTCCTGACAAAAATCTTCATCCTTCTCAATCACCCTCATTCATTTCCCCTCAATCTTCCTCATCACACTGCCATAAATCCTCTTCTGCTCCCAGAATTGCACTTGCTTGAAACAGATCTTAAAGAGAAGCAGCCCTTTGGCTATCAGGTACATTTTCTGTCCTTTTGCAGATTTTTATTTAAATCCTATTTCTTTTGCATTCCTTCATTAGGTTGCTGTCAAACCTCTGTGCATATTTGCCTCAGGATAATAGACTACATATGCATAATACATAGTTTGGATTCCAATAGATTTTATTACAGTTTAGGATAGTGGTTCTGCTTAATTTCATGCTATCCACAAACTAGGTGGTAAATTGTTGTCTCTGACAGGAAGGTTATACTACAGGCTAAATTTCACCCTGAGTTACATTCAAGCATCTTTCCATCAGAATTAGAATTTGGTCTATAACGCATTTGGAATTGAAACAGAGAAGTTCTGGTCCTCTTATCAGACCTGACATACAATCCTGTTACATTACAGATGCACCTCCTTGATATAAAGAAAGTCAAAAATCTCCAGTTCATGGTGAATTTTTGTGGTTAATAGCATCTGATAAAGTACAAGTGAATGAACAGCACCTTGAGGGAAGGTAGGATGGGTGAGGGAGACAAGGCATCCAGGCAAGCATTGTTACATTTCTAGCAGAAGGGCAAAAGCAAAGATAAATGTAGGTCACTGAAAAAGCCAGAAGCAACAGTAAAATACCAGAGAAATATCCAGAAGAAGTGACTGCAACAGTGCTTAATCCTCATCACACCTTAGGACATACTCAAAGCAGATGTAAAACCCAGAAATCAGCAAAGCTACATCAGTCCTTTCCCCCTCCTTCAGTAGGGCATGAGAAACAAAATTGTCATTTTGCAAACTCACCCTTTATGTCTACAAGGTCTCAAATTTCTGAAACAAACCCCCACTTTGGAATTTCACCAACGATTCTTCCCTGTCCACTGAGCAACAAACCCAAGCAAGACACTGGTCTGGTCTCGCTGTGCGAATAGAAAGTGTTCAAGAAACAGCTGGATGTGGCACTTGGTGCTATGGTTTAGTTGATGTGGTGTTTGTCAGAGGTTGGATTTGATGATTTGGAGGTTTTTCCAACCTCAGTGACTCTATGGTTCTGTGATTCCATGAAATGCCCTGCACACCACTACAGAAGGATGGCAAGACCCTCACCTGACTTCCTACGCTTGGCTGTTGTTTCCTAAACCCCAGAGTTCAGCAGTAAGAGGGTCTCCCATGCAAGGAGGGTGATAGCACAGCTTGTGTGTACCCTGGTTCAAGACCAGGCTCCAGTTTACTCCAGCCAGTCAGCTGCCCTTTCCCTTTCCCATGTTTGTTATCTGGATACAAGGCAGTTGTGCTTTTGGCACGTGCAATAAATAAAACAAGGAGTGGGGAGTGGGAAAAGGTATGCAAGCATTAGAACCACATACACAATAAGAACATTCTGAAAAAAAATTAAAATCTGGCTGGCCTCCTGCGTCTCCCTCCCTCCCAGATTGCTTCTCTCCCTTCCCAGATTTATTTTCTAATAATCTGTCCCATCTGTCAGACACAAGATCACTGGGGCATTTTCAGGGTTGATTCATCCAAACATAAGAGATCCCACCCACAAGGATGCATCTTTTCTGTACAGAACTGACTATATGGAAGCAGATAATTGGAAGCAATTAATCACACCAAAGACAAACAAACTTGGACATAAATCATTAAGCTAACAAGAACATGATCTGCTTCTCTACCCCCTTCCATCTCCTCATCTGCGTTCACACAGCTTGGAAGAAGGGCCTTGGCTTGCAGAGAAAATGTTGCCAGTGCATTTTATGGCTTATAATGATAGCAGAAGGGCTTGCTTTATTTTTTTGCTTTGTATTTTTTTTTCCCTTGTATGACTATAATGTGAGTATGTCTCTGTAGGTTTTCCATACTAAGACCTCCAACCATATACAAAGAGAGCACACTCTATTCAATCATCATTAAGCATCTTTTTTTGCCTTGTACTATTTCACCAGTGTATTGTCCACTCAGCAAGTTTTCATGCTTGAAATACCCGCCCTGACCCTTGAGATGTGTCAGCTAGTTTGTGTAACAAACTAGTTCTGATAACGTGGTGGCTTTTACAGCCACTGTCTGCAGCCTCTCAGCTCTCATTCACATTCATCGTGCTGTACAGGAGCCTTGCATCTCTGACCTTATTCCCCACGACCCAGTTGTAATACTTTAGATTTAATGGTCTTATTGTTCAGCTGCCCTTGGAGGAATCCTTATGATTTTCCTACCGAAGTCTCCTTGAGAAAGGTGTCTTATCAAAGCATTTGCACTTCAAAGTGCTCCAGGAGGGCCCCATCTCTCAGCAGCCATCTCACCAAACACAGCTTCTAGCTGGAAGAGAAGCTGGATTGTGTCCTTCACAAAGGGCAGGTGTTTTAGGAAATGAGAATGAACTACAAAAGGACAGGCAACAGATCCTGATCTCTGCTTTGCTACTCCATATTCTTTAGCAGACATGTCCAGAAAAGCTCCTAAACCAGCTGGTGCAGGAAACATGCTCCAGTTGCCAGGTGAATCCTTGAAATGGAGAAGTTACACAGTGGATTATGTTCTTATCATTTGTAATGTGAAATAATGACAATTGTGATACAGACAATACCAAGAAAAGACTAACTGGAGAAACCAGCTAGCCAAAACAGAAGCCTTGGAATCTGACTGGTGTAGACTTGAAGAGGCAGGACACAAGTGTGAGCACAGGTATGTGTATGACAAGAGAACCTTAAGTGTGCAAATGAAATATCCAACTGCAACATCTCTGTTATTCAAAAGAATACTCAGCCAAAGAGGACACAAGAACTAATAATGTGTAAATTTTGTCTACACAAATGGCTGTCTAGACTGCTGGATGCTTCAACCTCCTGGAAAGGTATTTAGTCAGAAGCATGCAGTTCTCTCCCACAGGGTGTAATCTCTGTATAAAAGGAAACTTGAATTGTTGCTGTTTTATGTTTAACTAGAGAGGAAGATCTAAACTTCCTTTTCATAGCTGGCAAATATATTAGATTTATAAGGAAGCTAGATGATCCAAATGATGAGAGTCTACATGCAAACTCAGGAAACATATCTAAAATATAGCTAATGGGCTATAAGAGCCAAGATAAGATAAGCCAAGATAAGAGCCAAGTCCACCCCTATTTAAAATCTTTTTGGGGAGACCACTCTCCCCCACCTTTATACATTGCCATGCATGTACACCTCTGTCTGAAGTAGCTCCAAGCACAGTCAATGAAGGGAAATTAGAACAGGGGGAATCTGAATCATCTGGTCTATTTTAGCTCTCTACCTTAGGGGATGAATCACCTCTTGCCTGCTTCTCTCTAGCTACACAGGAAGTCTGATTGCTTGTTCAAATGCAGATTATTATCTTGTAGATGTTTCTGTTGGAAAAGATGTGCATTGTCTTTCAGAACTCTTTGATATATTGAATAATTTTGTGAAGAACTGAACCTATGTTTAGTTTTAGAGAGTGAAGAGGATTAACTGAGTAATGACAAGAGATGGCTGCGATGATTGGTGAAAGAAGGATTAGTCCATCCTCAGTTTCCTTGTAGAGCCAAAAATGTGAAGAAGGAGTCTCTCCACGCCTAGCATATTTAATGTCACTTACAGTGTCACCTGCCATTTCCGGGTGGGAAGGCAAGCACAGATTTAGTGAGGTGATGCCACCCACTGTACTCTGCATTTTCACTTCTCCCTGTGCCAAAACTCTTGCTGCTTACTGTGCACGCTTGCCTAGAGGCTTAGGGCTGATGAACTAGCAGAATGAAGCAGTCAGCCTGTTCCTCAGGGTATTTTACAGGTCTCAGTAATGTCACCAGTGTAAGTCCTGTCTGTGGTGGGGAAAAGGGCTTAGAGGAGTGGAAACTTTTGTGCATAAGATCAATATAATTTAGAATAAATGGGCTGCTTGATATTTCCTGGCAAAAAAAACCCCCAAAACAAAAATAAAAACCCCCAAACAAACAAACAAACCCACAAACCCACAACCAAAACCCATGAGCTATTACTAATATTTTGAAAACAAAATTTGGAGTAAAAAGTAAATCACAGAGAAAGGACTTAATTATGTGTGCAAAACCTATTCAGTATTCAAACAATCCTGAACATCAAAAAGGGTCACTTCTTCATGGTCTGAGGGGAAAAAAAGAGAGAAAAAACCTAATATTAAAAATATTGTGCATGAGCAAGGAAGTTTGTTGTTAAAAAGAAAAACAAACAAACAAACAAAAACAAACCAACCAACTAATCAAACCAAAAGCAATAATGGTAAAAGACTGGTAATTTCATAATATTCCCAAATGCCTACCAGATAAATACAGCACCATGGCAATGTAGTCACTATCTGAGGAGTTTCCCCCAAATATGGAAAACCAAGAGGAGTGATCATTTGACCAAAGACAGGTGAGATAAACTGCTATACCTGGAGAACAGGCCTGATCCTTCTATCTGATCCACAAAACCAGAATTGATAAATTCCATGGATATGAACTCACCTACTCTGAAGTGTGGAAGAAGCAATCTAGGACACAGACATGTGATGCCTTGGGCTGAGGCATTCCAAAATGTGCACATCTGCCAGCCTCCAGGAAGATGTAGGGTAAGAGGAATTCAGGATAACATATACTTCTTCACCTCTGCAGCTTTATCAACAACCTAGGCCTACTTTTCTGTTGATCAGTTACCTGGCTGGTGTTTTCATTAAAGTGCTTATCTCAAGCAGTAACAAAAATGAAGTGATTAGACTTTTAAGAATGGTTAATATCCAAACCTAGGTCTCTTTTTCTTCTCTTTGCATTGATTTACAAAGAAAAAAGAACAGACATTTCTAGCAGTTGCTACTACATCCATAAGTGGCTGAAGGGTTTTTCCATAGAATTAAATCTCTTAGTTAAAAAAGCAAAAAGTCACCTTCAGTAAAATAAATATTGTAACAAAATTTTGCAAAGTTGACAAGAATGTTGGCTCCTGCCCCTGCCCCCCATGTTAGCTGTCTCTGAAGACACAGCACAAAGGAAATACAGTCAAAAAGATCAATGACCTTTGAAGAAGAAAGTCTCTGAGAACAAAGTTGTGTTGTTTTCCTGTCAGTAAATTTAGCATTCCTTTAGTGAAACACAATTTAGTCAAACTATTAAATGCAACCATAGATGTTAATAATGAAAAACTGCTAATTTAGTTTTTCTCCAATTATAGAGTAAGGTTTGGTGTAGAAGGAAAAAAAAAAAGCTTCTGATGTCTCCAGTCTTTCCATTGTCTGTAGTAGAAAAACAAAATGAAAAAGTTTTCTTCAGGCAAGAGAACAAGAAAACAATTATCTCCCTCTTCCCTTTTTAAATTCCCTTTTCCCTGTCTACCTTGCCATCTCCCTTAACAGAGGGATTATTATCAGAAATAATAAAATCTATTCCCTAAGGATAAAGGATGAGTAAACCTTATGGAAGGTGAGATTTTCTGAACCATTCATTTGAAAAATCATTTAGCATTCATAACCCTTTCATTCTAATTTAAATCTGTGAGGTTTGAGCCAGTTTTCTCTTGGGCCAGTTTTACACCTGAACAACTCCACTGGGAAGTTTCTCCCCTGCGTTGCATTTTGCACAGTGAATTATACCTGAAAGAAATGAGTGCTAGATGCTACAGCCCTGCTCTGGGACAATTCTTCATGCACCTTGCAGGGTAGAAGATGATTATCTACAAGACATAAAGCAGCAGAGATCCTGGGCCCTTTGCCATTCATGGGGTTACTTCAGAGTTTCAGTAGCAGCAAAACCAAAGGAGCTTTGTAGGGATTAATCAGATGTACAAGAAAAGAATCTCCTATAACAGAGGAAAGTATGCATATGAGCTCTATTCCTTTGTCCTGTCCTGTCCTGTCCTGTCCTCTCCTGTCCTGTCCTCTCCTCTCCTCAGGGCAGACTCACACAAGGCAGGAGCAGCCTTGCGTCTGAATAGCTGGGGCAGTGCTGTGTTCTACCCCAGCCAAATATCTTCTACTTTGAGCAGGACATGGTGCTTGGCCATAGTGTCACACTACAGGGGCTGACTGGGTTCTCAAACTGTCCTTCTTCAGAGAACATTTCAATTTTTATCTAATACGGAGTGAAGCCTCAAGTTGAAAGGACCTCTTACAGCCCATGCACACATGAGAAGGCTGCCAAGTCTCTCAGCACAAATACCCCAGATTACTGTTTCCTTGTTTTGACATAAAGCTACTGAGAAGAGGACATAATTGCCTCTGAATTCTGAAAAAAAAAAAAAAAAGAAAAAAAAAAGGAAGCAAAGTGTCCACTGAGTATAAAATTTTCTGGGAAACCATTTCTGAATACAGAGGCTTGAAATCAGAGTGAGAATATCCTAAGACTGTTGCATGTATCATCCACCAGGAGTCAAGAACACATCATGGCCTATGAGACTGCAGGTTTGGGAAACAACCTGTTCACCATGGGCGTGATCAGAGGCCTCTTAGCCTGGTCACTGGTGGCTTGATGTGCAACACATCAGTTCCTCAGCCACTGTAGACTTGAAAATTTAATGTGCTAATCTTCACAAACCCTGTGGATCATAGATAAAAGTTATATCCATTACCCAGGGAAGGAGCCTGCAGCAATGAGTTGGAGGCTACTGCAGGAAAACTAGAATAAAATGGCCTTAAAAATGTCAGCTTTGTATCTCAACCTTGTTTCAGAGTTCCTACCCCCACCTAAGACAGGCAAGCTGTAACAAGGCCTGTTTGTTGATGGGTTCTCCTCCCTGTTTGATAAATTCTTCCCAAATTCTTCCCCTTCCCTAACAGAAGACCTGGTCACTTCTCCCTCCACCTCCTTGGTGCCTTTCCCACTAAGTGGTGAAAATCAGCAATGGAGTTATACATGACATGTCTTCAACCTTTGTGGAATTTCCCATGTACTCCCGTGGACTGGGACTTTTCTGGCCCAAATCTAGATGCAAAATGTCCATAATGTAAAATTTCCCAAGCAGCTGCAGAACCCCTGGAGTAGTGTCTAATTTTAAAGTAGTCAAGACAGTTTATTTGGATTCTATTTGTCATGTAAGGAAAGGGGAATGTTTCAGGGCCAGATTCCAACTGTTTAGTGAAGGAAAATTATTCCAGACTCAACAGGAAATATACTTGCTGACACTTTCTAGGATATTAATTCCTGGCAACATGTGAGATACATGAGAACCTAAATTTTTAGGTTCTCTTTAGGAAAAAAGAATTTGTTTACCTTGTAGTTTTAGCTGCTTGGCATACTTATCCACACATTCCCCAGCTGGACTGCACTTAACCCAATTAAAAACATAGAATGGAAGAAATTTTGACCTTGTCTTCATTCCCATATTGACAGTGTAATACCTCATTATGTAAAAAAGCACCATTGAGAAGTTTTACACAGTGTAATATTAGAAACTGTGTTTATGAGTGCTTTGCTTCAATGTGAATATAGCCCAAGTGAAGTGTGTGCTGCTTGCCTCCTGCACCGTCCTTAACCCTCCTAAAGCCTTGTGCTGAGGCAGGGGCACAGAAAATCTAAACCCCAGAATCAACAAGCAAAACAATTCCAGGAGGTACCTTGATAAAAAGCCAGGGCACTTTGTCAAACCTGGTGCCTGTAATTGCCTAAGACAAGGAAGTGGAAGTGGAAATACATCTCACAAAGCAGAATTATCTCAGTGAAAACTTCCAGAAGATGAAGCAGCACTTCCAAGAAACGTTTTGACAGTTCTGCTAGAGAGGAACTGCAGGACAAAAGTGTAAGGTTGCCATTTTGGCCAGAAGTTGCTGATAAGATTGAACAGCCTTGTTCTTTGGAGGGCTGTTCATACCAGCAGGAAGGCCCAAATCAGCAGAGGTGCTGTGTTAAGCTGGTCAGTTGGCAGCCTCACAGATAAGGCTGGCTGGAAAGCAAGAACAAAATTTTGTGAAAATTATCAGCTTTTGACATTTCTCTTTCGTATCCTAGAGAAGGTTTCCCAGACTTTATTGGTTAAAATATACACCAAGAGAATTTTCACAGCTGGTGCCCAGACCCGGAGGGGACTAACAGGGCTAAACGGCCCTGAAAGGTGGTATTAAGAATCCACAGCAAGAATAATGGTTTAAATGCCTTCTCTGATTGACTTGAATTTGATCTCCCAGATGATCATCTTCAAGCTTTGTTGTCTGGGAGGCAAGCAGTCAGTGTCCTGGTTTGAGTTGTCTGACATTATATAAAAATGAAATATCAAAGCAGGACCACTAAGGGGCTAATTGTGTTTCCTGGAGAACATCTTCTTCCAGATAGATGTCCCTGAAACAAACTCCTGCCTGGTCTAAGGGATTTTTATACTGTCTTTCTTTGTTGTCCTGAGTTACTCTCTAACTTTGATCATGAATTGTGTTCTATACCTGCTCATGCCTCCTGATGGTAACAGGGAGTAAAGGCTCAATTTCCACAAACCAGTGATTGAATCAGATGATGACAAACACAAGGAGTATTTATTGAGTTAGATGATCCTTTATTACATAAAACAATGTTCCAACCATTATCTATAATCTCATTATGACTTATTATAACCTTGTAACAACACAAATAGTATCCCACCTAATGTGCACACCATGAGAACCTGCACAGCTCCAGCACAAACCCTGCTGGCACATCTGCACACCAGCTGCTCTGTGATGACAGAACCACCACTGTCTCTCAGCCTCCTGGTGTGGCAACACCAGGGAAATCATGTTCCCAGCAACCAGGGAGGTTATCTGGGCTGATGCTCTTCCCTTCCCTTCCCTTCCCTTCCCTTCCCTTCCCTTCCCTTCCCTTCCCTTCCCTTCCCTTCCCTTCCCTTCCCTTCCCTTCCCTTCCCTTCCCTTCCCTTCCCTTCCCTTCCCTTCCCTTCCCTTCCCTTCCCTTCCCTTCCCTTCCCTTCCCTTCCCTTCCCAGCAGTCAAGTGTCTTGCTGGGTCTCCTCGGGGTTTTGTCCTATATTTCTTTTTGTCCAGAAAAACTGATCAACTGTTATTCATGTTTATGGCAATGATTTCCTGCCAAGGTGTCACATGGATCACCAGGCAGGTATTTGCATGTGCATCTTGCCACAATGTTATCTGAGTTTTCATGAGTCTAAAGCAAGCTATTTAATATTTTCTGTTAGTTTCAACCAAGCTCTATTAAGCTGCAGGTAACTTCTCTTTCATGTATCAGCTGACTTTCAGTTACAGTTTACATTTTACTCCATCTTTGGCAGATTTCAAGCAATAAGGGAAGGTCTTGCATACTCCTTCAAGCTGATGAACTAAGATATTTCTGATCAAAAATAAAAAGAAGAAAAAAAGTATATATATATATATATATATATATATATATATATATATAAACATTTCCCAGTAAATATTTTTGTGGGATTTCTATCACAACTGGAATAGAAGGCTCCTCATAATTTCTTGTATAAGTACACTCAGTACCAAATCAATCCCAGCTGGTTTCAGGGCCAAGACAGACACTGCACTACCTAAGCCTCATAGAAAGTTTTCCACTTTCTTACACCATGGTCACTGTCACTAGGTGCACTATGGGCAAAACCAAGTGAGGCTTAGCAGCATAACCTTCCCAGCTCTGCCACCAATCAGCAGAGCTTGAAGGCTCAGTCTTTGACTGCCATTATCCAGATACCCTCCAGCTTCCACCTGAGGACAGTCTGAATGAATCAAAGGGCCAGTGTCAAAGCCAGATGAGCAATGAACTAAAATCAGTGCAACCAGGGGCAGGAATCTCAGGTGGTTGCAGTCAGCTGGGCTTCCCTGACAGAAGCCAAAGCTTTGTGAGGCTGGAGTTAACATCCTATTTAAATCTCTCAGTAGGGACAGGGACAGAACTGATGATCAACCTAGTTGGCTTAGAGTGAATAATGACTCTACCCTTTGTCTTGCTCAGTGTATTTCCCTTCCCCTGTCCCCTCTTTATCCACATTTATTAATCCTATTAAGCTTCTCACATACCTACTGTTCCATTATTTGAGGTAAACATTCTTGATAGTTTCCCCTCATGTCTTGCCTGACCAGTCCTTGGATAGGAAACTTTCATAAATCTGTGAAGCAGAAGCATGAATTCAGTGTGGAAGTATTTTTCCTCCTATGGCAGAAGTGGACTATCTGGGGATGAAACAGATGTATTTTAAATGTTTGTGATGCTGTTAAGTGCAGCTGTTTCCCAGAAAAGACTAATCAGATATCTCCTTAAAAATTGCCATGGTATTTCTAAGGTACTTCCCGAAAAGCTTTTGATAATTTATTGGGAATTTTTAATAACATCTAGCTATTTTCAACAGTATTCATCAAATAAAAGATGATATGTTCGTCTGATTAAGTACATTTGTAACCAGTATGATCAATTTCTTACCAGCACACATACCTGCTTTATATCTGGATACTTCAAAAGGTGAGCAGTCAGCTCCACTGATCAAACATGAGGATGAACCCCAGCCTTTTTGCTCATCTAGTTTCCTTACTTCAATCAGGCACAGCATAAGAGCTTCTGATCATTGCCCTGCTCTCATCTTCCAGTTCAGGCTGCTGATGTGACAGACAGATGTTTGGACGGTTCCGTTTGGATGAAGAAGTTGAAAGCAAAGATTCAGCCAGGAGCTGTTAGTCCAATGGATTAACTTCTAAGTGAGATGTGAAGAGCCATCTGCTTTTGGAGCAGAGATTTACATGCTATCTCCAGCTGCTCCCCAAATCTGAGCTCTTCCCTGGCACTACATGGGGCTGCTCTCGCCTTTGTAAGCAGGTCAGTCCTTAGAATCCATTTACACTGCCATGAAGTTACAGCTGGCCAAAGCATAGAATAATGGCAGCTTTGAAAAGTAAGACAGCTGTGTATAAGGTGTAAAGAAATAATTACATATGCAAGAGATATAAAGAAAAAAATTACAAGAAATGGATTTAGAGACATTATATATTTTTTAAAAAAATTAAAATTTAAATTTTTTTTCAAAATCAGGCAAATTCTCAAAGACAGGAGCTGTATCTACAACATATTCTCCAACTTCTTCACAGGAGCTAGACTACGTACTTCCTCTCTAAAAGTCTTTGGAAACTTCCTGGTTTTAGATCTACTTTTCCACAATGAAATCAGATGAAATCACCTTACAAAAAAAAAAAAAATGCAAATTGGTTAATTTCTGAGAAGGTTGTGAAATGCCAAAAGATTTTTTGCAATAGGTAGCATGGATTTTTCATGTTCTTTCTCTAGTTTTCTAGGTGAATTTCATTTTCCTTTTTCCTGTGGAGCTGGATTGTGATGTCCTTTAGGTCTAATAGGAGGTTTCTGATAGAAGTATCTTTGTCAGATTCCTTTGTCCAGACCATTTGCTTTGTTATTCAGCTGGGTTTTCTTTTCTTTTTTCCCTCCCTTTTTTTAATTAATATGAAGCCCACTGCAACAAGAAAAGAAAACGGATCTATTTTTCCTTCCCAACTGACACAGATCCAACAGAATCATTCCCTTGCAAATCCTCCTTCCATACCATGTTTTATTCACAATTTTACCACTTCTCATTCCTTAATAGGCCCAGCTCCATGTGTTTCTATTTGATCCTATTGTGATGAAAAACAAAAAAAAAAACCCTCCAACATCTGTTTCCTCTTGCTTCCTCATCATCATCCTTCATCAGCTACTACATCCCATTCCATAGTTGTCCTACAACCATTTTTTTCTGTCCTTTAAGGTTTTTTCTTTGTCTCACTTAATGTGTTGATTTGGACCTGCTGACAGGTAATGGTGAGGTTGCTATGCCACAGTGTCTTATAACTATGGCTGATTAATTGAACATTTCCCAGCTTGCTCCTGCATGGCCTTTCTGTAAATGGAAATAAAATTATTCTTTAATTATGACCAGTATTTCATGCTACAAAGCACCAGACACCCTTTCTCTGTCTTTGCAATAATCCAAATTACGTGCCATTGTTGAGGTACCAGGGTCCTGAGTGTACTGGGACAGACTGTTTAGGTGTTTCCAGTTGGAGTGAAGAGTCCTGCTTGCTAATGTTGAGTACATGCCGTGAGCAGTATATGAAACAACACAAACATGAGCAGATGAGGAAATAATGCTTTAATATGACTAATCAGAAGTATAAAAAAGCACTGAAAACAGCTCACAGTACAGGACACAAAATGAAAACCTACAGCACTGAAGCTTCTCAGAGCTTTGTCCACTCCCCTACTCCTCCATTCTTCCATGAAAATGCTGCCATTCCAAATTTTTCCACACAGGCAATTGCTCTTGGTTTTAGGGGTTGTACTGCATGGTGTGGGAAGGAGTCAGAGACCTGGACTCAGAGTGTCAGAATTTGATTCTACCTTCTTTTAGTTTAAAATCATTACCCCTTGTCCTACTGCTGCAAGTCCCAAGAGCTGTTAAAGAAATCCTTGGGAAGGGGAAGGAGAAAATCCTCCTGGTGATTGTATCCAAACATATGAAGCACATTGTGATTGTGAGTAGTCAGCATGGATGTTTCAAGGGGAAGTCATGTATAATCAAGCCAATATTTTTCTATAATGAGATTGCTGGTACAGTGGATGAGGGGAGGGCAGTGTATATTGTTTACCTTGACTTTAGCAAAGGTTTCAATGATGTCTTTTGTAATGTCCCCATAGACAAACTGATCAAGTAAGTAGATAAATAGACAGGGAGGTGGACTGATGTGGGCAAAGTGCTGTGGCCAGTGGCACAAAAGCAAGCTGGGGGCCAGGCACTACTGAAGTAGCTTGAGGAATTGATGCAGAGGCCAGTAGAGTTCAACATCTTTAATAATTACCTGGATGATGGGACAGAATGCACCCTTTGCAAGTTTGGAGCTGGTACAAATCTGGGAAGTGAGACTGATAGTCCAGAGGGTTGCCTTGCCTTCAGATGGATTCAGTGAGGCTGAAGATACAGCCAGGAACCTCATCAAGTACAACAAAGGGAAATGTGAAGTGCTTCAAATCCAAGCAAGGCAAGGGAGGTGTTTCTTCTCCCCTACTCAGCCCATCAGGAATGCTCTGTGCAGTGCTAGGCTGCCCAGTAGAGGACAGATATGGAAACATTGGAGCAGGTCCAGAGAAGGTCCATCAAGATGGTTTTTGGAGCATATGACATACAAGGAGAGGCTGGGAAAGAAGGCTTGGGGGGAATATTATCCATGTGTATAAATATGTGCAATCCAGATCCTTTTCAGTAGCGCCCAGTGATGAGGCAAGAGGCAATGGCCACAAACTGAAATGAAATGCAGGAAATACCAATTTATAAATAAGAAAGAAACCACTTTTTCATTGTGAGGATGATCACACACTGGAACAGGTTTTCCAGAGTGGTTATAGAGTCTTCCCAGTCTTCCCAGAGTAGTTATGGAGTCTGCACCCTTGGAGACACTTGAAACACTTCTGGACATAGGCCCAAGCCAGCCTGTGTGTGCTGACCCTGGTTGGAGAAAGGTGAGGCTGAGCTACATGATGTTTACAAGTCCCTTTCAATCTCAGCAATTCTGTGGAAATTGCCTCTCTAACCCTAGGCTACAAAGCATTTTTTTACAGAGTGTGAAGGAGTTATGACTTCCCTAAAAACCTCTCAAAGCCATTGTCTCTGTAAGAAAAGAAAGTTCCAGTCGAACTACCTTCAGGCAGTCCTAGCCTGCAGGCAGAAGCAAGTATTCAGGTGCCTGCTGTTTCCTGGGCAAAGGGTCTGCTACCTTAGGAATAAAACAGAGGAAAAAACCACTCTAATATCTCTTATAATATCTCTTAGTGGAGAAGGCCCTAAGGCTGTTGTTTGCTGGCCTGTGAGGCAATTAAACTTTGTGGATTTCTTGAAGCTTGCACTGGAATGGTCATGATTTTAAATGTCCTAAGCTACCATGAAGGTGAGATTATCTGCCTGCTTATCTTCTGGCTTTTTTTCAAAAAAAGAAGCCATGTCTTCATGGCTAGGTTTCAGACAAAAGTGTCAACAAAGAGAACATGGCATGAGATCTTCTCCAAGAGCCCTGGAGAAGGTGCTCCTGCTCTTTTTTGAGGTTTCTCTCTTATGGTTTTTGTGGACACTTTTGTTTCCCTGTTGCAGATGTCTGCCAGTTCTCTGCACTTAGCTCCCGAACTTTTTGACTTTTCCCACTTAAATTAGAAAGAATGGGAGTGTTCCTATAGGGGGGGGGAAAGCTGAAAGCTCTGAGAATCCACTTTTCTGTCTTTATTAAGTTGTAGCGAAAGCTTTTAAACACTACCTGTGGAAAACCTTTTTTTTTCTTTTTTGTCAGTTGCTTCATATCTGAAGGGATTTCTCTGTTAAAGAAGAGGCTGGGGAGCTAAACCCTGTGAAGAAGCCACAGACCACTCACTGCTGCTCCAAAGCAATGGATGCTAGGAGAGGGGAGCATCCTCCAGCACCTGGTCTCACTATGATAAGATAAAATTGTTTGAGGAAACACTCAATGTGAGCTTTTGTAAGGAGAATTTCAGGAGAAGGCGAGGAAGATGAATTAAAAATGTATTAAACCTCTGAACCCAAAATGTTTGGGCCCACTGTTTACTGTCATCAAGATGTGTACTATTTACAGCCTATATTCTCACATCCAGGGATTTGTTTGATTATACTTACAGGCTTTACAATTTTTCTTTGCAGAAATTGTTCAGACTATTCTATAATAATGATTTCATAATGCTACTGAATTTAAATTATCTCAAAGAATCTTGTTCATGCTTTTCTATAAGGTAGACCCGGTAAGAGCCATAAACATTTTATTGATTCAAAAAACCAGGGAGAGTGAAATGCAACAGTAAATTCAAGGTGATGGAACATGTTTGCAGCAGAGTAAGTAATTTGACTTTTCTGTTTACTCTGTGAGGATGTATGTGCTTCCAAATGTCGAATTATACCTAGAAAAAGTCTATGAGATTTATTGTATTGTACCTGACCAGGGTTCATCCAACTGCATGTGGTGCCTTATAATTTGATGTATGAAATTAATGAAACAGAAACAAGGTCATCTCAAATCAAAAAGACTACTCTGCACAGAAAAGAATGCTACATCTCATCTAAAAAGTAGGATTGCTAGGAAGGGGCTGGAGCCTGAAAGTTTGTGTAGGCAAGGAAGAGACTGCAATTAGCTGGAGGGGAAAGCCGTAATAAAAATAAAAAGGCAAACCCAACTTTTTAAGTGCTTTCAAATGATTACTATAACAATCTGGAAATGATCAGCATGATGTTTGCACCATTAACAAAACACATGATTCCAGTTCTGTAACATTAAGCATAGTGCCAAGGAAGACAATTTTGTGCCAAACTTTCTATAACACCTGGTGTTAGGAAAATATGTTTTCTATTTCTCTGCTCTTTTATTAAAAGAAGAGACATTGCTGGTCTCATTCTCCTGAAAGTATGCCATCCTTTCAGCTCTGCATGAGCATTCCATCCCTTTAGGAAGAAATGCTCAGTACATATAGCCAAACACCATCACTAATCATGCACTTCCACTAAACCAGAGAGATGACCTCAAGGTGACTCCCATTCCACTGGCTGTGCAAACCACCTCACTCGTGTCAGGATGTGTGACCTTGGGTCCTACTGAGGTGTAATTACTCAAGCACAGTTAGGTTTGTTTGGTTTAAGTCATCTCACTGGACAAGGGCATGTGACACTCATATAAAACAGGCCCTGACCTAACTGCTGGCCTAAATTCTGCACTCAGAAACATGAAAGTTCAGAACAGCACCTCTTCATTTATTCATGGGTCCTCATCATTCTGCTCTGAGCCAGAACCAAAATCTGTGCTCTTAAGGAACTAATATCCTTAGTATCCTATTTTTTACATAACCATTTTCAGCAGCATACCTTCAAACACTACCTAAAGTAGTTCAGGTCTACCAGGACTTCTTCTAGATGCAGAAATACATATCTGTGGGCAGGAAATTATGTGCATAGGATCTCACAGAATGTTGTGCAAGCCACTACTCTAAGCAGAGATCTCTATAATACTATACCATAACACAGCTGTGGTAGGCTGACAGTGCCCACCGAGACACTCTCTCACTCCCCCTCCTCAACAGGCCAGATGAAGAAAATAGGAAGGAAAAAGTCTTGGGTGTAGATAAAGACAGGGATATCCCTCAGCAGTTATCATCATGGGCAGAACAGACATGACTTGGGGAAAATAAATTTATTCTTCACTCTTGACTCCTCTCCTCTGAAGGGGAGACAGACCTGTACTTTATGTTTCTGTTGTCAGACAGTCACCCTGTTTTGGCTGAGGAAGCACTGAGGCACAAACAACTCTGTCTGCTTCAGGGCCAGATCCAGATTTCCAAACATAGGCTCTTCCCTACTGAAAACTACATTTGAAATAAAGGCTGATGGTATAACTTCTTGTTAGGGTAACAGCAACCTTTACTCTCTGGATTTGTTTTGTGATGGGAATGCCACAGCTGAGGGATCCAGGGATTTCTGACTTGGCCATCCATAGGTGAGGCAGCTCTCATTGCAGCCTGTATGTCACCATCATACTTTCTGGAAGAATCCCTTTGCCCAGGATTTTGCTCCTGGGAAGCTGAGAAGCCTCAGGGAAAAAAGAAAACAATAATTATCTCATTTGCTTCTCCTGTGTTTTGCTGCTTTGGAATGTGTTCGGACATTGTTTACCAACAGGTGGTTGTTTCATTGGTTTCATGTAAATTCTTTTCACTTAATGGCCAATCACAGCCAAGCTGTGTCAAGGCTCTGGAAAAGAGTCACGAGTTCTTATTAGAATCTTTGTTGCCTTCTGTAAGTATCCTTTCTGTATTCTTTAGTATAGTTTAGTATAGTATTCTTTAATATCATATAGTATCATAAAATAATAAATTTGCCTTCTTAGAACATGGAGTCAGATGCATCACTCCTTCCTGCCACGGGGCACCCCGAGAATACAAGACCTGTAGGTCCAGGAAGTAAGAAGAATGAGCAGGTGTCAAAAATGTCATCTTCCACTGAGCAGATAAGAGGCCAGGCATGATAACAAAGAGCAGGATTTTAGCCTATATCTACACAGAAACCAACAGCACTCACACAGGCATGAGAAACACAGAAATCTTTATCCTGCTTCTCCTTTTCAGATGACCAAGTCTGAGGTTCACTAACAGACACACACACTTTTAAATTTCTAGTACCTCAGTGCAAACCCCAGTCCCTCACTCAGCCCCCAGCTGTAAGCTTAGGTCTTTTCAGCTGTGAGCTGCCCAATTCAGCTTGAAGTTCATGTGTGAGTCTCATGGAAAGTGAGGTCACACCCTCAGGAAATTTGATGATGCCACCAAGCTGACAGGTGACACTGACACACCTGAGGGATGGGATGCCATCCAGAGGGACCTGGACCAACTGGAGAAGTGGCTTCATGAGAACTTCCTGAGGTTTAACAAGATCAAGCACAAGGTGCTGTGCCTGGATCCAGGCAATCCCCAGTATCAATCCAGGCTGGGGGAGGATGAACAGACGAGGAGCAGCCCTGCCTAGAAGGAACTGGGGATGCTGGGGAATGAGAGGCTGGACAGGAGCTGGCAATGTGCACTCACAGCCCAGAAACAAATGCAGAGCCCTGTGGGCAGCAGGTGAGGGGGGATCCTGCCCCTCTGCTCTGCTCAGACCCCACCTGCAGTGCTGCATCCAGCTCTGGGGTCCACAGCACCTGTTGGGGCGGGTCAAGAGGAGGGACATGCAGGTGATCAGAAGGCAGGAACGCCTCTCATAGGGAGATTGTCTGAGGTCTCTGGGGATACCTGGTTGCACCTTCCAGTACCTAAAGGCGGTATATAAAAAATATGGGGGCAGAGACTTTAGCAGGGCCTGTTTTGCTAGAACAAAGGGTAAAATCTTTAACAAAAAAAGGGCAGACTCAGACTAGTTATTAGAAGAATTTTTTTTTAATAATGAGGCTGTTAAAACAATAGGTCAGGTTACCAAGAGACTTATCCCTAGAAACATTCAGGACCAGGTTTAACAGGGGTTTTAGCAACACTAATGGAAGGTGTGCCAGTCTGTGGCAGTAGGGTTGGACTAGCTGGTTTTTACAGGTCTCTTCCAACCCAAACTATTCTGTGATTGTATGAAAATGGGAATGGGATTTAATGAGAAAAAAGCACAGACTGCAGTTCTCAATTTGTCATGATGGTTCCACACCAATCTACTTTGATCCCTGCCTTTCTCACATTTAGCCCTTCCTCTAAATGTGCCATAATAATTTTCATGTGTCCTCAAGATTCCCTCAAAGCATTCTATAAGCAGCTTTTACACAGCCCTACAAGTTTCACCAGCTATCCCATAATCAGTTTTATTTTTCCTGTTGTGCATGTGGGAAACAGATTTCCTCCCTTCTTGTTCAGCTACAAAATTCTGCTTGAGCCCTCTAAAGGCTTTAGTCATTTGCTCAGTGGCCCCTCAGCTAATGACATGGATGCTCAGGCTTTTGCTGGCGTCTATTATCTTGTTTTCCTTGGGGCTTGTGTATTTAGGTGTTTAATTTATTCTTTTTCCTGCTTCTTATCTGTGTCTGTTATCTTTGTCTCTTATGCTGATAGCTGTTAACCAGATGTCCTTAGATTCCACTATCTTTGCATCGGTCAGGGCTTGGATTAAACAGTTGGGATTAAAAAGGCAGAAAGTGGAGCAGACCTGAGCATGCTAAAGGCTTCTCCTCCAGGGCCTCAGCTCAACATCTGAGTCCCGAATTTCAGTTTACAAGAGGTGTCAGGCCTCCTTCCTTGCTATGTTTACCAGTTATTTATAAACATTACGGGAAAGATGAAGGCTATGTGGAAATGAATGTGCTGTGAATTTGGTCTGCTATGAGCTGTAGGAATTTTAGTAAGAGCTAGTCTCATGGCATTGACAACAAAATTACACAATAACAAAATAATAGTATTTCTGCTTTATGGCTAAGGGTCTGGGACACAGACACTGAATGGCTAATCCTAAATCACACAGGAATTCTGTGACAGATTGACAATTGGACTTTTCTTCCTTCCTCAAGTCTCTACCTAGTGATGCAGACACATCAAAAAATCATAAAATTCACCTTTGGAACTTTTTCCAAATACATAGGTACCACGCTAAAAGATGAAATCAGTGCTCTTTCCAAGATACTCGTCAGCTTCCCTTAAGGCTTAGCAAGATTTTGTTATTCTTCCAGAGTCCAAAAGGGTCTTCAAAACTTCCACTCATGGGCAAATCCTTCTCCTTGTTCCTAGAACAGACTTAGGAGTGCTTTTGCATGACTTTATGCTCCAGTGAGAAGGTCTCACCCAACCCTAATTCACTAAGACTGACAGAAACATCAGAGGAAAGAAATAAAGAGCGCAACTGGAAAATCCTAATGTAGATTACACAGCACAATGATGCATCCCTGTGTCCTTAGATTCAGCTCACAGCAATATAAAAACCAAATTCTAGTGGAAAAACAAACTGCTTGGGAAGTCATTGCCAATGATTGTGATGCAGTCCGCACAATCCAAGATGATTTTTTCAGAAATTTCCATCCTATCAATGATTCCACATGAACTTTGTGTAAAAGATAAATATTGCTGCTAATCTGAATTTTCTTTTTGCTGATTTTAAACAATTAAAAATTACAATAATTGATTACAGCACATTAAAAAAGATGTTAAAAATGTTGGAAGAGTGTTGCTCTGTTGCTAAGTCATTATTCCTGAAGAGATGTTGGCAAAGCCAATCCAAGCAGCAAACCCAGATTTGGCTTGAGTTTCTGAAAACATCATTTCTTTACAAAAAAT
Source organism: Motacilla alba alba (assembly GCF_015832195.1). Taxonomy (NCBI): domain Eukaryota; kingdom Metazoa; phylum Chordata; class Aves; order Passeriformes; family Motacillidae; genus Motacilla; species Motacilla alba. Next base: position 144,940,971 of record NC_052017.1, read on the forward strand.
AATTTTCTTGTTGAAGAACATTTGGATAGAAACTTTTAATTTTAATGGTGTCTGGACTGTAAGTTTCTGAATTAGAAGTTGCTTTATCTGAAGAAGGGGGAGTGAGTCAGAAGAAAGGAGCAGCAGAGACAATGTGTGATGAACAGACTGCAGCCTCCACTCCCTGTTGCCCTGTTCTTCATAGGGCGAAGAAGAAATCTTTGGGAATCAATTTTACCCAAACACAAGGGATAGTAGAGAACTAGAAGTATTCTTATGCTCTGACAATGTAGTAATTTTCATCTCTCTTTAAAATTTTTTTGTATTATCCTTTTTTTTAAATTATCTATATTTGGCACATATGTTTTGGTCATGTTTGTAAAATCTGCATAATAATAATATTTGGCACAATATATTTAATGACAGGTGCATGCTCACTTATATGTGCAGGAAGTTTTCCCTTTAAAAGTCCACAGTAAAAATCCAAAATATAACTGTATTTACCAGGAGATAAATATTCAAATTGGAAATAACCTTTCCAAAAATTTTTAAAAATAATAAAAATATAATTTCTTAAGTTAATCAATTGATCCTAAAATTTCAGTATTATACTCCTGAACAAAGTAACAAACACACAAACAAACAAAAAATCATAGTTTGTAATGAAGGAATAGACATCTTGCTGGAAATGTTTGATCATTGTTTCATTACCTAACTGCTGTTCTCGTTTTTGCAGGTGCAGGTGCTCCTGTTATCAGTTAGTAGTTGGTTTATGGCTAAAATGCTTTAGTTTATCCCACTAGGCATGGATAAGAACTGTTATCAACTCAGAGGCAGGCCCTAACTCAAATTTCAGGCATCTACATGTAGTTATCTGTAGTGTGTGACTAAGCTGCAGGCATCAAAAAATAAAAATGGAATCAATACCTCTAGTATGAAACCAGCTGGGAGATACTTTAACCTGGTTTGATCAATGTGTGTTCAAAAATTTAAAACACAATAAAAGCCTTGTTTTTTGAATGAAATGTTCCTTTTTGACTGTAAAGGAAGCTGAATCAAGTATCCCATTCTGTTTCTAGACCAGAGCAGAGACCCTTCTCTTCAGACAGATCTTCTGAGTGCATTTAGAGACCTGTAACAGAGTGGGGAGATTGCACTTGATTACATTTCCATACTTTAAAATCAAACTTGGAGCGTGCCCTGATTTGAGACATCACTCTTTCAAAATAATTGTATCCAGGACATTTATATACTGCCCTGAGAAATGTAAGTTATTCCCTTTCCTGCCCTTTTAAATTTTTTTTTCCTATTGACAAATGACAAGGAACCAGAGCCAACACCTGCTTTTGCAGAATTTAGGACATGCTCATCCTTTCTGCTCTGTTCCTCTCTGTTATGATGCAAACAAACCATGAGCAGCACCAGCTCTCATCTAGCAGTGCTTTTACTCATTAACCCTGGGGTAAATAAATGGCTGCACGCTGACAAGGGTAGGGAAAAATGAGGTCTTTCTTGATATTTAATCTTTAGTTTTTAGCTTGAAAATGTTTTCTTTGCCTGTTGACCCTTCATAGTTTTTCAGTTACTCAAGGTAAAAGTAAAATAAAGAATAAAAAATGCAATTTCTTTGTTGCTTGGGGAAATTTTAAACCCAGCTTAATTCTGGAGCTGTGGTTCATGTCCAGAGCTCTTTGATAATAGAGTCTATAACCGAGGGAATTGCTTAATTCTGTTCAGTTTGCTCATCTCCACTCACACTCATAATGAGTTCCTGAATAAATTAAATGATAATTAATTGTGTGACATTTCAGACCACGTGTTGTGGATTTTAGAGTTAAGATTTCCTGATGGACTCCAATCCATGGGTTTAGTTTCTCCTTGTTTACTATAACAGTATTCCAAGCTATTTCATACCGAAGAGCTTGCACTGTGGTTCCATGCATAAAAATCAGATCAGGCTAAGGTTACATAACAAGAAAGAACTTCACTTTCATCCTCTCTTGGTAATAGATGAGCAAGTCAGACAGGAAATCAGTCTGCTTTCAAACAGGGTATATTAAAAAATTTATGATGCAACGATATCTTGTACTCCCTGGGTTTAGAGGAAAAGCGTGGTTTGATAAAGAGGCATCCTATACCCAAAGCAAAATGGTAACACAATTGCAAGTGTACAACATGAAAAAGAACCTGTGACAATAGCAACACCGCCATTAATCATTCTGTTGAGGACAGCAATTTATCAAGAGATGAATCTCTCAGCAACTATGGCTCACATGGCATGAACTTAAAGAACCCTGAATGATCCTTGAAGGATAAAGGAAATGTTAAATTTTCACACAAGTAACACAGCCTTTGCTTTCCTGGGTCAGGAGAAAAATATGTAACTACCATTCAGCCCATGATGGTTCAGCTTGTGCTTGTTGCAACAAACCACAGAAGAAGCAACAAGACAATAAAGAAGAAAGGTCTCTCTCAGCTTCCCCTCCAATTCTCTAAGTACAAGTGTCCCAAGGAGGAATGACTCTTCCGGGAGAAGAGGACCTGGTTGCAGCCCTTCTAACAGTGGTCTTGTGCTGGTTTTGGCAGGGATAGAGATTGTTTTCTGGGACACCCCAGACCATAAGGCACCATGTTCAGCATATAAAGCTGGGGAAAGAAGGAAAGGGGGATGTTCATAGTGATGGTGTTTGTCTTCCCAAGCCTGGTTGGGTGTAATGGAGCCCTGCTGAACAACTGCCTGCCCTGGGGAAGTGGTGAATTAATTCCCTGTGTTGCTTTGCTTGTGGGCACAGATTTTGTTTTACCTACTGAACTTAGACCATGAGTTTTTTTCACTTTTATTCCTCTGATTCTCTCCCTATCCCTCTCCACGCAGGGGGGAGTGTCTGTGTAGGGCTGGGCTGTGCTGGAGTTAAACCACAGTGAGTGTTCTTCACCTGCCCTCAGAGCAGTCCTAAGGCAAAGAAGAGACATTCCCAGGACATTCACCTCTTTCCAGGTGGGCAGGAGGGAGATTAACAGGCATAGAGCCCAACTCATCCTCTCAGAACCAGCCCTAAGTTTCCTACAAATCAGAAGCATCATAGGAGGGCTACAGAAGTTGCTGCCTGAGGCAACCCTCCTGGCAGAGGTGGCAGCTCCAAGTCGGCACCAGCCCTGAGGATTGGAGCTTCCTCTGCTGCTGCTATTACTGAGGGGAGACTCTCGTGTGTGGGTAATTGTGTGGGCACAGTTTCCCACTGAGGAGGGGCAGTGGGGAAATGCTTGTGGTGCCAGCACATCCATTTCTGCATCTGGTATTCAGGACACTGATTCCCCTGGCTTCAATGAGGGAAAGAAGACACACTGTGTGCTGAGGGAAGTTTGCCCTGCTGGCATTGTAGCTTTCCATCTGTTCTGCAGGCAGACTGAAAACTTCGATGTCAAGAGCAGTGACATTAATAAAAAGTGTACTTTTTACTTTCTTTTTACAGAAAAAAAAAAAACCAAACAAACCAACATAAAATTAAGAGAAGCAGAAAGAAGTGGATAAAAGTGCATAACTTTCCACAGGCGCTTCTCCTCTGAAGAGAGAAAACAGTCTGGGTGGATGCTGAGTTGAAAGAATTCAAGAGTGAATATGTCAGTTAACAGTGATTTGGCTTGAATGATGCCTTCCCAGAGGAAAGACATAACTCATATAACTTTCCTTCTGGAAGCTCTCAGATTCCAGCTAATTAATTGCAGTGAGGTATCTTTTAAACTAGAGGTGTGCCAAGGCAGATCCAGTTGCTTCTGAATCACTGTTGCCAAGACTTTTTATTATTACTTTAAAGACCATCTCCAACATATATCAATGCAAAAATCTTTGGCAGTATAAAGACAACGCAGAAATGCAGCAGTTTATTTATAAGAAATAGTATCTCAATAAAGATAAAATGGGGAGGGAGCACAGAAAACCACAGCTTGCTACGAAGCTTTTGAACTTGACCACCTTGGATAAAGGTCTGTGCCTTGCAGGCTCAGGGGCTGGTGAGCACTGAAGCTGCTTTGCCAGTTGAACAGTTTGGAGAGACCACATCATCCCCCTCTTTAAATCTATCCCTGTACAGGTCTTCATAGTCTTCCTCCCTAACCATACTGACCTGGCTAGAAGGGTGTTGTTTTTTCCAGTACTTTCCTTCCCTGACATGACACCCCATGTGCTGGGATTTGTCCTCTAGTGAAAGTTCTTGCTTTTGTTGTGCACTCCTGGGGTTTTCAATGCAGCCTGAGCACAAGAGTCCATTGACTGAGCAGGAGGGAGCTCCATGGGCTCCAGGAGTCACACTGGGGCTGTGAGATGCTGCTCCAAAGATCATCGGAGTCTCTTTCCATGCAAAATGCAAACTGATGTGTTTGACTTTGCTCTCTCGTGGCAATTCCCCCAAATGCACCAGCTGACTTGTGCTTATTACAAAGTAAATAAATAAATTCTCCACAATAACCTTCAGCTTTAATTCCAGATCACAATCTGGCATAGGTGAGACACACTGTTATACCTAAACTAATAAATAAAGATAATCTCATTACAGTTTATTAATGTCAGTTAAGAAAGCTGTATAGACAAGGACATTTTCTTTTTAACTAGCAATTGCAGGTGATAACAAAACCCTCCTAGAGAATCCTGCCAAAGCAAACAAAAGTCCATATTGCTGTTTGTTTCTTTTTGTTTCTCACTGCTATTTTAACCTGTGATAAGACCACAGCTTTTCTCATGATGGGTAGATTGACCTAGATTAACCCTTACCAGATTTCTGAATCATATAGAGGACGTTCAAATACGAGGGTACAGCTAACCTCAGAAAAACCTTGATGAACACCTTGTAATTCATCTGCAATACTGAGAGGTGAACAGGAATGATTGAGGTCTGTGGCAAACAGTTTTGTTTTGACACTGTATGCCTCTCCAAAACAAGGAAAACTAAAGAAAAAAAAAAAAAAAAAAAGAGTGCACAATGACCTAAATAAGCTGTATTTTATTATGCTTAAACATGAAAAGGAAAGTGGAATGTCCATGTTTACATCCCTGAGCCCTACAGAGTCACTGATGGAGGTTGCCACTTTGAATTTTTAAATGAATGTTGCTCCCCAAAAAGTGCAGAGGAATAATAGGTAGCAGAAAATTTGCTCAACTATTAATGGTGTCACTCTGTTAGAAAGATGTAGGAAAAAGTGATAATAATGATTATCACAAAGTGGGAGAATGAGGTGGAAAAATAAACGACAATTTCAAAGCCATAAAAGCACTTGGGAGGCAATTTTTCATCCACCTTTTTCTATGTCTGACTTTTTGCACATAAGAGCAGAGAGCTCTCAATAGAAAGACAGTTTGAAAAGATTGATGAGAGCTAACAGGACCTGAATCTTTTACAAATGACTGTGCATTTTGATTTAATATTCAGGTTTATTAAATGCAAAAGTGTAAAACTCACAGTTCTGATTCAAGACAGAGACCAGAAAAATGGTGCTGTAAGAAGTGTGAGGCAGGGATTGTACAGCTGTGGGTGGTTACTCTGCGCCTCACCATGACTTCCCACACTCACACTCTTTCCTGAGGTATGTGCCTTCTTGGGGGATATCTAAAGGAGCTGCTTCACCTGCTTAATTACCAGAGTTCACAGAGTAATCAGAGTCCTGATTTACATTAAAACACCAATTTATAATCTGCAGAGGTTTGGCAGCTCTCGCAAGAGCAGACGACGCAATTCTGCAGATTTATTTTAAAAAGGGGGTAAAAATGACAACTGGGATAAGAAAATACCACTAGTGCCCTGAGTTAAGCTGAATTCCTTCACAAAAAGAGGACAGAAATTTGCCCTTGTTCGAGGCACCTAAATGTGTGCTTACATTAAAGATGTGCTTAAACTCCATTCATTATAATAGAGTGCAAAAGTATACTTAAATATTAGCATATGTGTATGTGCTTTCACAGAAGTTTGCAGTCTTGAGTCAGAGTCCAAGCTAACTCAGCCAACCAACTCATCCTGAATTCAGACGTCAAGAATACATTTTTATTGTTACTGATAAAGAGCACCAAATTTGTATGATGTAAATGCTGCATAAGCTGTCCCAAAACTTTATTCCCCCTATGGGATATACCTTTTTTGATAAAGGATGAAGTCTGATATGTTGCATCATCTGTTTACAATCATGATAATGTGATGCTTTTCAAATAAAGCAAGTGCTTAAGATTTTACTTAATTAGTAAGTTCTGAGTTTGAATATTGAATATATGATCATATGATCCCATGATCAGTGAATTACATTGGTAAATTTGGTGGTAAATTTGCAGTAGATCTTTAGAGGTTTAAGCCACGGCACATGACAACAGCAAGTTCAGCCCCTGACCAGGTGTGTCTGTCCACACCAACACCACAGCTGGGCTCACAGGCACATTTGTGAACAGAGCCAGATCCAGCCAGATCCAGCCAGCTCCTGTTTAACATTCTGGAACTTCAGGGCAAAGGAGAGAGTCCTAAGCCCTCAAGCACCAGCTCAAGTGACTTCTTTTTGCAATATGTTCAATAAATATGCAGTATCACCTTGCAGAACTAGTGCACAAAGGCTTTCAACAGGAGACCTTCTGCAGATTGTTGTGACAGCAGCATCTGTTTACTAGGGCTGCTTAAGTGAAAGTAGCATAGCTATGTGCCTCTCTTTCTTCCACCTTGGGGCATGTCCAGTTTGTTATCTGAATGAATTTAGACCCATTTTCTGACAAATCCATGGAGTTTTAGCTATTCCCTAAATTTTCCAAACATTTCTATTTGCTTCTTATTTTAACATCTCAGTGATTCCTTGGTTCCCTCTGATTCTGAAGTGCTCATACTGAGCCCTCTCCTTTAATCTATTTTCCTGGGAGTTATTTATATCTATATTAGGGTTTATAACCCTGCAGGCAGTCTCTTCAGTCTGCCTAGTAGAATTGCCATAGCAAATTTTGAGAGCTTCTCACCAATATCGATAGCAAATTCTCTTTGTGAGTCTTCTGAAATCAAAGCTCTAGCTGAGGGTCAAAAGGAGCTGTGCTTTCTGATCTTTGCTCAAATTCCTGCTAGGCTTAGGAATCTAAGAGGGTGGTCATCCATGGTGTGGCACTTACAAACTGAAAATCTTATGAGACTGGCTCTTTAGGCACAAATGATCAGAGACTGTATCTCAATTTCCAAAGCTGAGAATTTTCAGCACATTTACCAAGCCTTGGTCCCAGGCCTTGATCATCCGCATGATGCCAGTGAAGTTCTATCCTTGTCAGAGGGATGTGTGCCTTGAAGGCTGATCTAAGTGGGGTGGGAGTTCTTGACTGGTTTAAGATCTAGATCTGATCATTCAGGCTTTCACTTTGTACAGACTGAAAGAAGTAAAGAAGTTACTCCTAGGAATGACTTTCTTGTGGATACCTAAACCACAGGAAGACAAATGGTTGCATTCTTATACCAGTGGGAAATAATCCTTATATTTTCTGTCCAGAAAGTGAAGGCAATCTAGTGTTGTAGTGACAAGCACTTGGATCAGGGCTGCCAGCAATCTCCTTGTCCTTTCCAGGTCCACGTGCCTGGCCTGATGGGCTGGGCTTTGTACACAGTCCTCATCCTATTATGCATGAAAGCAGGTGTGAATTTTGCAGAGCTAAGGGGTTTGAGGTCCACAGCTCATCTGTTAAATCAGGAAAAAACGCAGTGTAGTATCTCAGTCCCCAGCAGCCCTGAGACATGGGACTGCAGTGTTTGACAAGCATCTTTTGTGCACCACAGCAATTTTCTTGTGATTTTCTCACTTGAATTCCCAGCCTATTGTAACAGCTGCGTTACAGGAGGAATGACTTGGCCCTGAGGTCTCCTGTGACCACTCCTTCTCTCATTGCACTTCTGCTCCCTCCCTTTGGGAAGGGAGTTACACTGGCTGCAGCTTTTATCTTCATTCCTATTCAGTCTTTAGCAGCTTCCCTTTGATGCTTCCTGCCATCTCTCTCTTTCTTGCTGTGCTTTGACGGCTCTCTACTGCAGGCACAAGTAAGATCATGCTGTGATGATCTCCCTCAAAGCAGTGTCTTGCTGGTAGCAGGTGCCTCTGCAGTGGAGGCTGGCAGGGTACTGCTGTAGGGAGACAATACCCTCCTCTCTGCCTTTGCAGATTCATCCCCTCCCGGGACTCACAAGGGCATCCCTCTTGACCAGAAATGTCAAACCACAGTTTGAAGCTGGCAGCAGATAAACTCTGACAGGGTTCAAATCTACAAGCCCTAAGAGCAGTGGCTTGCATTGATGTGCTTCCTAAAGGTCTGCATCTGCATTAGGAGTGCTGCTGATCTTTTGCTTAAAGGTTTGGTTTTTAAAAAGGTACCACGGCGAAACACAGGGAGAAAGCATTATCCCATTTCTGAGATTCTGAAACTCTTAAAACAAAGCCTAAATAGATTATCTCTCCTCCTAAGAGATGAAACATTTTAAAAAATAATGGAGGTTCTACATTTATATGCAGAAAAACAAAATATTGAGAAGGAATGTATATCACCTAAAAATTAAGATTGATGAGCTGAAATGGTTTCAAGTGGAAGAGGTGACTGGGTCTCACAGTGAACAGAAAGAACAATGCTCAAAACAGACAAGACAGGAGAAAAATTTCTTATGCCTTCTCTTTACTCTCAGGAAAATGTAGTTCCACATTTAAACTCAGCAAACACCATGAGCTGTGAAAGAATGAAGCATTATTCTGCTCTCTGTGGCCGAGCAATGTCAAAATAAAATGGTTACAGGGTCGAGGAATAGTCAGAAAAGGTCCATTGTCAGCTCATGAGCTTGAGAGCAGTCCTGAGTTACATCCTTAGCCCAAGGATGAGGAGGAAAAAAATGAGTTACATCCCTCTTTCACTGTATACAAAGTAAAATGGATGAAGTCAAAGAACCTCCCTCCCTCCACGTCCCAGTGTTTATCAATAAAAAAAATCATAACAAAACTCTTTAAGTTTGTGCTTGTGGTTATCCTTCAGCCAGGCATCTGCCCAGATTGCCAAGGAAGGTGTGGAACCCTCGTCCTGGCTTTGAAGAACAAAATACAGAGAACTGTCTGTTGGAAAAGGCACAGGGAGGGTCTATGATTTTTATTTCATTAAGAGAGTAAGACACAGGAGGAGGGATCTTATTTTTGCTACAATATATTAATTTTGAGAGAAAAGCGGCTATCAGAGGAAGAACTGGAGTAGGCCTGAGTCAAAAGGAAATCCAAATTCATTGGTGTTTAATATTTTCAAACATCCTCTATGGGTAAAGGCTACATCCTGGCATCCTTTTGGTGAATACGTTTGCACATGAGTGCTTGCACATCTCACCTGGAGAGGCAGGATCCAACCTTCAGTGTCTCATAATAAGAAAGTTATAGTGAAAACAGATTTCAACATAGAATTCTGCCTCTGTTTAAGAAACTAGAGGAAATATGCATGAAGCATTTATCTGACAATGTAAGCTGTACAAAGAAACATATGAGAGAATGAAAGCTCCTGAGAATAATTAAAAAACAAAACCACCCCACCCCCTGAACTTTAGACAACTAATAGTTTTGAGATTGTTTTGGCTGCTTCTTGTTAAATTATGCCTACATGCATATGATCAGAGCTAAAAAAATAAAATTGTTCTGCTCTGACACCTACCAACTCTCACTTTTAGTAATCAGTTCACGATATTGGCATCCATACGGCTGTGGGGGGACTGGGGGAGAGTGTTTCACTTCAGACCAGCCTGTTGCTGTGAGATCCTTTTAAAAACACCTTCCTGAAGAGCAGAGAGCTGCTACTTAAGACCAAACCACGCCACTGCTAAAATGATACATGCATTGCAATTAGATGTCCTTGCAGACAAGATTGTTTTTTAACATGTAAGTTTTTAAAACAGAAATTCTTTGTTTCATGTCCTTAAATGTTTCTGCAAAAGTTCTTTTGTGTTTTAAACTCAAGTGGAGCCAGGAGCTGCTTGCACTCCAGCAACCTATTGCTGCAGATACAGACAATTTTCCTTTGCACTCTGAACTACCACAATTTTGCTGTAACTGTTCAAGTCCCTAACAAAAGAATTATGTTTCATGCAAAACAAAGAAAATACTGAAAGAGCTAGTGCAGCGTCCTTCTGCTTCCTTTCCACATCTCTCTTTCCTTTAAGCTGTTTTTTGTTTCTAGTTTTCAAGTCTGGCTGAAGAATAGACAGTGGTGCAGTAAAGGTGTTTCCTTTCTTTCTACACAAAATGATAAGCTTGATGTGCTGCTTTATATAAATGTTCCAGATGTAACCTGTTCTTAATATTTATAAGAATTTTAAACCTGATGCTAATGTAGCACTGCTTTTCTTAAAGATGTAACAAAGCACAATCCTTGAGGCAAAAACTAGGAAATAAATATTTTTTGAGATAGCACTCTTCTTCACTTTGCATAAATTTAACACCCTGCTCTCTGTACAATATGTGTTCTTTTTCCTAACTCCCCACAGACAGAAATAGCTCTGGCGAGATGTCATGGAAGTAACAGAAGCTTTGGAAAACACCACACATTAAGGCTGCTGAATTTAATTTTCTGCCTTTGTTTTGGATGGCCTACTTACTCTTCAAAAGCCTTGCCATGTCATGATGCAGAGTGGGGATGAAGGAACTATTAGACTATATTTAGCCACATACTAAACTTCAGCTATAAACACCCAACAGAAAATATTCGTGTGAGCCTTGAGCTGTCTATAAACAAAAGTAATGGGATGGAGCAGTCACCTCTATTCAGAAGAAGAGTTTGTACCAGTGGTCCTGCCGCCAGGTTATTGGGCTGAGATTGCTGTTTTACAGGCTGATAAGTACAGAGGAAAGAGGTGCCTGCTGAGATCTGCCTGGAACAGCTGTTCTACAGAGGTCACCTCTTGTAATTACCTGAAACTCTCCTTTGTTTTTTTAGGACATTACCTATTTCTAATGTAAAATACATTCATAAATCGGGAACATGATAAATGTTTTATCCAGATGGAAATGCAAAGTGTACAGGAGGAGTAAATATCCTGGAAAAAAAAATTAAAATTACACATTATTGGCCAAATTTTTTGAAGCTCATGCTCTCAGTGTGGGTTACCAACCATTCCTGATAGTCTCCCTTTCTTCACTTTGCATCTCTAAATGATATTCTGCCCCAGATTCATGAGTATAGAGGATTCACCTCTCAGAGTTCAGTGTCTTCCCACATTTCCTTGGATTATCCTCTTAGTTGGTCACCTGCTGACCTATCCCTAAAGCATCTAAAACTTGGGAGTCCTTTGGACTGGCAGACTGGGCCCAGACATGGCAGCAGTTCAGGTGCTCTCTGGAACCCACCCAACCTCTTCCAATGACTCCAGCAGGGAACTGCCTTGGACTGCAGCTCAGGTTTCTGCTTCTTCCATAGATGTTAGGTTTATTTAGAAACTGGAGGCTTTCCTTGCCTCCCCATGGCTGGGCTCAAAGTACTAAGTATTCAAACTCAGGGAGAGGAGGAGATTCTCAACATATTTTTTTAATCCATGATCTCTCCTTGATTCAATCATCTGCACATTTTTCCAGCCCTTTTCCCAAATCCTGCAACTTTCTTGTCATTCTCTTTCCCTTCATGAGAAAGGAGAACAAATGCAGCATCCTCTACTGCTGCCACAAACAGCAAATTTTCTCTAATTTCTAGTTAACAATGCATTGTCAATGATTAGCAGTACTTTATTTAGACTAGATAAGAACTATTAATGTCCTCATCTCTTAGAAAATGAAGGAAACTGAGGAAACTCTAACGGTTTGAGGCTTTAGCAGTGAACATAGAGCAGCAGAACAACGTGTTCTCTGTGTTTCAGTTTGTGACTACATTGCTAAAGGCCTTAAAATTATTGTCATGTTCTTTTAGATAAACATTTTGTCATTTACTATGACAAATTACTGCTTCCAAATCTCACTATCCCTTCATTGAACCACAAAGAGTTTGTACAGATGCAGGTGCATCTGTAGCTCCAGGGTAGGAAACATGAAAATGATCAGAGGCTGAATTCTTGACTTGTGGGTAAGAAAAGCTGTACCAATGTCACAGTTGGAGTCACTGTCCCTAAAATCAACTGATCCATAAAGCTTGTGTCTGATTACATGGTCTCAGTCCATAATTGGTCTCAATTTTGATAAAATTAAACTAAAATATATTATCATTCAATGCCATTAATACATTTGTGCTGAATTGGGAGAGATGCTTATGTGACATCCAGTTTTACTTTGCCTGGTGAAAGTTGGGCATCCAGACTTCAATGGTCCCTTCACCCTTTACTGTGAAGCAGGTCCAGCTCTCATTTCCCAGTGTTTCCCAGGGCATGATGCTTCAAACAAACTTCTGGGAATGCAGGAAGAGAGAGAGAAATGTTACAGCTAGTGAGAAACATCATAACACAGACATCCTAATTTTAGTATCACTGATAAATTCCTAAATTATGAAGCTTGTGACTTTAAATAGACCATTCCAGACTGTATAATCAACTTATATTTGATTAAATATTTTCTAATTTGACTTAGCCTTATCATCAAACAGTTTTCTTAGTTCACAAAGAAGTGGAAATTCAGCTCACCTGTATGGAAGGAAACTGAATTTGGGCTGTTAGAATGAAACCTCTTGATTTGATTTCTCTTAAAAATAACAAAAAAGCTCGAGAAAAAAATCCAAACTTAATGGGCCGATGATCCAGGGTTACTAAGTTTAGCCAGCAAAAGTGGGCTTAAGACATTTTTGAAAACTTTATCTTGATGAATTAAGAAAAAAACCTTGTTAATGCTGAAAATTCCTGCTGAAATATGACACAAAACCACCCAAGCTGCTCAGCATAGAAGGATATAAATGATTTGAGGCCAGATACTAATGAGCAAAAGCAGAAGTATTCCTCTGTAGTGAATAAACAAATTTTTTACTCACCTGGTCTGGAAAAATAGGCTGTGGGGGAGAATTGCCATTTGTGGAAGAAATATAACTTTTTAGAATTCATTTAATGAAATTCAGATAAAATAAATATTTTTCCTTATTTTGGCATATCATTTTTTTTTTCAAATGATAGCACAACTGTATAGATTTTTTAATTTTTTGTCTTTTTTATTTGGCTAAAACTGTTAAAAAATGCACTGCAAGTTTAGAAATAAGTACTCTTAAAATCTCATTTTCAGTGATTTATGAATTAATAACCTGGAGCTCAAACAGTAGGTATGGAGCTAGATTAAATATATTTATTTATAGTTTGATGTTGAATTTAATAATTATAAAAAGTAATTTGAGTCAAAATGAAAAAGAAATGTGATCATCTTTGGTTCTGGAAAAACAAAAGTGGTATAAAAAACAATTTTCTTTAAATTTAAAACTTTATATATACCAGTTCTTATATGCTGAGCAATGTTCGGTTTTTTTTTCCTAGATGTACTAGTTGGTAAAATAAAAGATTTATTCTTTATGAGATTTTATTGCTTATCTCCTTAAATCATTATTGCTAAAAAAAATATTGAAGGGAAAGAAAACGTAGCATTTTACAATGTAGCACACTTAAAAAAATAGTACAAAATTCAGCAAGTATTGTGAATTATTTTATCTCTCTCTCTGTCACCAACACCTCAATTTTTCCAGTAAATTGCTGGTTCTTTTCTGTGTTCATCAGCACTAACATCTGAAGAGCTGCACATCTTCATGCTTCAGCAAGATGCACTCCTGGCTGTGCTCAAGGAGAATTTCCCCTCAGTGCAGGAGCCACCAGGCGTTGGCATTGTCAGGATCCAGCATCCCTCCCGCTCCCTCCTGAGCCTGCTGCTTCCCACCAGGGCCCACGAAGCCACCTCCCAGCTCCAATCATTTCAGGCAGATTATAATTACAGCCTAAGTAAACTGACTTTACAAGTCATGACAACATTTAATTCAGCCCATTAATCCACCCCTAACTGTTTCACAGTTCTACAGAAAAATTCACAGATGTCTCCAATATTTACAGCAGGATCAGCTGGAAGGTGACTGCATCCGATTCCCGGGAGAAGTTTCTTCTCAAAATCCTTCACATTAGAGAGGTGCAAAGCTACTATCATTCTCACATATTCCTGGGCAAGCAACAGGTAAATCTGTCTGCTCAGCCCTTCACACATTAATGTGATTTTCAGCATTAAAAAGATTCTGAGAAACTCTTGCCAAAGGCACAAAATCATCCAGTTACGCTGAAAACAGCAGTCAACACAAGGTGGATAAATCCTGCATGACCTACGTCTGTGAACCAGAGGTTTCCTTCAAATTATCCCAATCAAATAAATGTGGGGTTTATGTATATTTTTGCACACAAGAGTTCTTGGTGGCAGAAAGTGCCAGCCTGAGATATAAGAGGGTTTGATGTAAATGTCACAGGTTATTGCTTGGAGCCCTCACCATGACATATGGCCAAAAAATCCCCACTCCACATTCCCTGCTTCCTGATTCCCTTCCCATGGGTACATTTCTCAATAAGACAAGGAGAATGTTTAGTTTTAGAGAGTGAGGGCAGCAGATAGTGATTCTGGGGACAAAGAACTAAGGTTGAATAACAGTACGTGCATAGAAAGGCTAAAAAAATATTTCTCCCTGCAATGTCACACATGGCAGCTACATGTCCCCAATTTGTCATCACTCTGGGATCCTTCGGTGAGCAAATGTCCTTTCACATTCTGCTCTTAGTTCCCTACTCTCCTCACAGAGTTTATCAACCCTGCTTTTAAAGTGATTTCAGCCCCCTGCATATCCCATGGAAAGGGAATTCCTTCTGCCTCACAGCCTTAATGCAACCTACACATATTTTCTCTCATATTCTCATTTCTCAATGTGCTTCTGGGTCTTGGACCATTCCACGGCATCTCTGTGACCCCAAAAAGAATGATGAACCATCCTGCAAGCTCAGGTTTGGTGTTTTTTTCCTCATTTTTTCTCCTAACATTAAGGATACGAGATTGAGACATCTGGAATACCCCAAGACCCAGCACTACAGAACCTGGCTGCAGGTCCTCCAGAGGTCTGTGAAGCCCTCTCACAGCTGGGATTTACCTCAAGGGAGCAATAAGGGCTGCTGTGTGTAGCCCCAAGCAAGTCAATGTGCAGTTCTGCACACTCGGGTGTGTGGCATCCCCAGCCCACACTGAGAGAAACTTGTGTGGAAGTACTTTGTACTTTGAAAAATTCAAAATGAAAAAATCATTATGCACATAAAATTCCTGCCAATCAACAGCCAGTTTTCTCTCCCAGTACCAAGGAGTTTACCTGATTGCATAGAGCCAGAGACAAGAGATGAAATCATGAAGTTTAAAATGTTAAATTTCAGATTTTTTTTTCTTGTAGTATCACTTATCTTTCAGACAAGCTGCTGCTCTGAGTCTGCTAAGAAGAACATGAAGACACATCAGAGAATCTGGGAATCCAGAATTTATTTGTCCAGACTATATTTTCCAGACTGTATTTATTATTACTATTTTGTCTGTGTGTGTGCATGTATATAGGCTTCAATGTACATAACTCTGTGGTCCTTGGATTAGGAACAAGCCTTCATCTCTCCTGTGAGCATTTGCTGGCACTGCTTAGGTACAAAAAAGGCTCCCCCTTCAAGGACCTTCCTCTCCAGCTTCATGGGCTATCACAGCTGTGAAGAAGAAAAGTGCATTGTGCTGGTCCAGTTTATGCTGAAGGAGTTGCAGCCTGTGTCACTTTACAGAGAATTCTCTTCCTTCAAGAGAGGCTCTGCTGAACCACAGTTCTGGCAGGTGCCCTCGAGGATCACAGTCCTTTAGAGAAAAAGACAGTTTCACTTGTTTAGGGTTTGGAGGTTTTTTCTTTTTTCTGCAATTGTGTATAAAAAGTTTTAAGGGAGGGAGGAGAACAAAAAAGTAATTGAAACACATAAGAAGCTCCAAGGAGGCTTTTCAACAAGCTAAAAATACTATTGCCTTTATCAGAACTCCCCATATTGACTAATATGCTTGCACCCTGGTTGCAAAGATTTCACGCAGATCTGTAGTATTAGAAAATGGCAATCATTCTTTATCAGCACATTAATTGCTGCTGGACATTTACATGCAGATCATTCAGTGCAATTCATCACAGACCAGGGAGGGCCAATGTATGGAGAGAGACTATTCACAAGAACATGTAGCAACAGCACAAGGGGCAATGGCTTTAAACAGAAAGAGAATAGGTTTAAATTGGATATTAGGAAGAAATGTTTTGCTGTGAGGGTGGTGAGGCCCTGGTACAGGTTGCCCAGATAATCTGTGCATGCCCCATCCCTGGCAGTTCAAGGACAAGCTGGATGGGGCTTGGGACAACCTAGGATAGTGGAGGATGTCCCTGACCATGGCAGGGAGCTGGGATGAGATGATCTGCAAGGTTCCTTTGAACCTAAACCATTCTGTGATTCTACATGGGGAAGAACAAATTAAACAAAATCAGGACTTTAGGTAGCAGACTGCCACGGGGCTGACTAGCAAAAGCTTGCAGTCATTTCTACCAGGACAAGACTGATAAAGAAGATTTTTATTGGATCAACAATTACTGTAAAAGGCATTAAAGGTCAAAATGGATAAATATCAGGTCATACAAAGCCCATATTTAGCTAACAGCAATTTTGAAGGTTGTTTAATAACAATTAATTGTCGGAAAGCTGCTGAAAATGTATCACAGAATTCTTTCAGAAATCCTATGTTGAAACTGCATCTTCCTACCTATTAATAATACTACAACAAGCATCATCCTGTATCATATCAGTGGTTTTAAACTGTTCATAAATATTTCTGGAGCTGGTTGAATTAGACTTCAATGATTTCTCCATTAAATGTGGTCTGATCAATTTTTATGGCATCGCCTGAGGAATGAAATCAAACAAATGTCATGCTGGACTCACATTTCCTCTATGGATTTTTGAGGCATTCCTTTAAAAATATATTTTTGTTTGACAGCAGAGACATCGATTTGACAACTTGCTTTATAAAATTAGAGTAGCGTTCAAGTAAGGTAGTTATGCTGGGTGATCTGCGTACTGCTTCTGTGTTGTTTGAGGCTTCAGCTCACATCCCAGTCACACGGGGCAATTTGTCATTATCTCTGCTAATGACTGTGTGAATCTGGATCAAACGAAGGAGCTGGTAAGTAAACATGTTGATTTCTGGAATCAAAGAGCTTGATTTTAATATTTGTCATTAAAAAAGTGACACAGCTTCCTAAATGCTATGACATGGCACTGTGAAAGATGAGACATATCACTTATCAAAGGTATAATTTTAAATCTAATTTGAGAGCAAAGGACTTGTGAACTACCACGAGTCAAGCTAAAGGGCCTTCAGTCCAGTATTGTGATCCTTAGCCTGGCAAGCAGCTCCTGCTTAGAGAAAGGCAACAGCCACTGCTGAAATTGATTGGAATAGCTGAATATTACATATTCAACTATTAACAAGATATCAAGGGTCATTCTAGTTGAAAAATGAAGGGATTTCTTAAGCTATAATGTAAAAAATTCAGGAAATGTAGGGCTGAGATGAAGAGGAAAAATACATTGAACTTAGCTAAAAGCACCTCATTAAACCCCCGTTTCATTAGCACAGCTTGTTAAGTCACTCAAGGCTTAACGAAGGTCTGGCCACTGCAGCAGCTGTGGTCCTGCAGGGTTCTAGGTAGAACATCAATTGAATTATCCTGACAAACAGCTGAGAAGAGTCTGACAGCTTCCTCTTTCAGGTAACAGGTACTTTTGCTGGTACAAGTGAACAGAGAGCGGGTTGTGCAGGAAACCTTTTTCAAGTCTTGCAAAACCACTGAAAATGGTCAGATTTCAGAACACCTGAACAATAGCTGTGATTAATTGTGATCTATTTTGAAATAAAAAGAATGAGTTAACTACCTTGTAATGGGAGCCTGTGGTGAGCCTGCAGAAGACCTATCCTTTCCCCTCTTTTGAAATAGTTTTCCTTGTGTTAAATAAAATATATTAAATCCTCTTTTGATTTTATATGATGGTTGGGAGTAAGGCTGAGTAATATCAGTTTTCTGTAGATCCAGGAAATAAGAAGTTAGAGGAGATAATTTAAAATTTTATATCTTGTCCCACCTGAGCTTTTGAACTACTCCCCAAACTTTCTGCTGGTTGAAATCATTTGATTAAGAATAATTTATGTTTTATTTTAAAGGTGGTGAGTAATCTGGAAGATGAAAAGTCAGTGATGTCAACTATGTGTTTTGTACCACAACTATGTGATACCTGAGCACTTTTAAAAAGGGGCAAATTATTTGTCAAAAAAAATAAAAGAAAAATGTGTGGCCCATTGAAGAACATGGACTGCATCTATTTGCAAACTTGTGAAATATAATATTTTATGACCACCAGCTTTTAAGCACAGATAACTTCAGTGTAAGTGAAGTGTGACTTCAGCAACTGAACCATTTGACACAGAGGCAGAACTAATCCAAAACTGGTGCAACATGAGGGTGCAGAAAATATGTCCAAAGTGAGACAGCTTTAACACTGCACCTGGCACTGACATTGCTTTCACCAGGCAAGGAGCCAATTGTTTGAAAGGATCCAAAGAGCTGTGAACTGAGCCCCGTCCCCCACCATCCCCCTGTAGTCAACCAAACATCATAAGGAAAGGGTTAGAGTGAGCCATGCCACCAGCACTAAACACACAATTACCTCCAGGCCATAGGGAACTGCACACCTGAACCAGACTGTCCTGAGAAATTCTGAGTCACCTTCTTCTTCTCCATGGTCAAACAATCCCAATCCTCACAGATGATCCAGCCTCATATGTCACCTCCACCTGTGGACATTCATTCCCATGTTTGCCATAAAATCCCATGATTTGTGACAAGGTGCCTGAAGGGGAGCCCTGGAGCCTGGAGAAAAAGGCTCTACAGTTTTCCCATTTAAGCTTTTCCACTTTGGTCACATTCCCTGAATATTCATTAGACCACCAAGAGATAAAACTCATGAGAAGTATTCTGCAAACACAGAGGCTGAGTCACGAGTCAGGAAGAGAAAGAAACTGAATACTAATGATTGCTGAAATTAATAGCTACTGCTACTACTACTACTACTCCTCAACTATTATTTAACTTTTCCTTAAAAAGGGAATGAGCTCCAGCAGAACATATGGAAATTGTAAAGACTTCCTCCAAATGCAATTTCTTCCTGTTGTGGTCCAGTTTCTTTCCTAAGAGTTAGAGATCTCAGGCAGAGGGCAGAGGTGACACTGAATCTCCCAAGTCTGGCGTTTGTTCTAATCAATAGACTACTGGGTAAAATGTTCTGTACAAATCTCCTCATCCTCTAAAACGTCTTTGCAGATGGGCCTCAGGGGTAACAGGGTGGATGGTATAACAATGTCTTCATTGTGAATTCTCTCTATCTCACAATGAGTTAGAGACTGATTGTTCACAATGCATAGATGATGGTTGACCTTGGGCAATGTTGAAAATGTCATAAAAAAAAGAGATTTTCTGGTCCTTCAAAATTTGGTTACCAACTGAGGAGCTGCTTAGCCTAAGTTCTATGATTGCAATTTTGCAGCAGTTAGACCTCTAATCCCTTCCATGGATTAAGCTTTTAAATGCTAAAAAATAACAACAAAAAAACCCCCCAAACAAACAAAAAAAACCAAAGTAAAAAATCCCCCAAGAAAGAAAAAACACCCTCACACCCCAAAAAACCCCAAAGAATCCCCCAAAAACCAACAAGTGAGACTTGTCTCTCACTTGGATGTTGCTGGGATTTATATCCCTGAAATTTGAGTTCAGTGAGACCCGATCTCAGAGAATCTCATGTGCACTGTCTTTTGTTCCCAAGATTTTCCTGTATTGCTACAAGAAATGACTAAACTTCATCATTAGTCTACATTTGTTCCAAGGTCTGACTTCTCCCACATTTATTGTTATAAATCTGATTTTTCATAAGTATACACAGCCCTGGACTCCACTGTGCTTTGTTACAGACTTAAACTGGAGTTACCTACAGTGACTGGCATAGCAATAAGTTAAAAACCCTCCTCAGAACCAAACAACAAACCAGTCCCAACAGCGGCATGAAGAGTTAAATTATTTAACACGAGATTCACTCAGCTCAAAAAGTCAGCATTCCCAAATTTCTGCCAGTCTTCTACATACTTCATAGCCAGACTGGGTCTCCATATGTTCAGAATAATCCAGCTCATGGTGAGGCTAATCTCCCGAAAACGAACTCATTAAATTAATGTCAGTGATTTTATATGCCTGACTTGTGGAAACAACTCATGGGAGAATGACAGGTCCTGTGTGCTGTAGTGCCCTGCCACCACTGCCATTGAACTGACCCTTATAGATAGTTTGAACTCCAGTGCTGAATTTGGGAACTTAATTTCAGGTTTACTGGAATCCGAGAGCAACATGCATGTATCTGCCCTGTCAGGGCAGTTTTGCTGATGCTTATTAGCAGATGATGCTGTCAGAAGATAAATCTTTTGGCCAGGCTTCCATTTCCACAAGCTATCTTATCGTTAGACTATTCAGCAGTCAAATAGATCATCCCTCAAATGAGTGACTGCAACAGCAGTAGCATTTGGAGGTTAGAAAGGATGTGATATCAAGCACAGGCCAATCCTGCGATGCTGCCACAAAAAGGAAAACCCTGCACCGGGTAGAATTCATGGATATAAATAATATAAAAGATCTTAAGTGTTTTTATCACTGTCCT
The DNA here is from genome assembly GCF_015832195.1 of Motacilla alba alba. Taxonomy (NCBI): domain Eukaryota; kingdom Metazoa; phylum Chordata; class Aves; order Passeriformes; family Motacillidae; genus Motacilla; species Motacilla alba. The sequence goes on from NC_052017.1 coordinate 144,961,688, forward strand.
TGCTTGGACTAAGGTTCAGTGGCAGTGATTTACTGCTTTTGGTTCTGATGTTACTGACCAAATTAGTTGCTGCTGTTATGACATTGATTTACTATTAGTAGTGTTTTAGAAATAGGTGCCACTCTCATGAACCACGTCCCTCTTGTTCCACAGGCTTTGCCACCAGGAGACAGAGTTGTGGCTGGTGCTGGAAGAGCTCCCAGTGGAAAGCAAGGGATGCAGACAGATGGGAGAGCAGAAGGAGCCAGAGCATTGATACCAGGCCCTTGTCTCTGCACAACTGCAGCCCAGCAGCACCGAGCTCGTCATGCACACCAGTGGAGTTTAAGGCGGGATTTGAAGGAGGGAAATGAAATGGCTTTGGGAATTTTGAGAGGGACACACTCCAAAATAAACAGTGGGCTTGGACAGCTCACATCTGGGCTGGGTGGGAGTAAACTGTCATCTTGATAAAGCATGGTCAAAGTCTGGGCAGTGGAGGAGCTTGGAAGTAAAGACGGAAGGTGCGCTTGATGCCATGGAGAGGGGGAACTCAAATGGGGAGGAAAATCAGAATGGCCACAACAGGAAACTAATTTTTCCAACAGTTTTGAATTGGAACAGGAGAAGGTGAACAGGCAAGAACACAGACATGACAAAAATGTATGGGAATGCCATGTAACGGGACTAAAGAATATTCCAGGCAATACAGAAAGGAAAAATGAGTAGTTCTCTTTTGTTCAGTTTTGGCTATCACAGAGGAGTTTTTTTCCAATATTAGGTAAAACTCTTAATCTGACTATAACTCAGTTCTTCCCATATAGATGGATAATAATGTTTGTTCTTGTTGTTAGGAGATATTCCTTCTTGGCAGAGAATTTTCTTACCATGGTTTATTCTTCACGTAGTACAAGTTTGGCCTTTTATCAAACCTAGATTTAAACTGAAGCAATAAATAATAATACCTTTAAAAAACTATTGACAAATGTAAAGCAGTTTGAAAAAAACCAGAAGATATGAAGCAGAGAAAACAGGAAGAAAACACATTGAGAATAGAACTCTATCCCCAAGTTTTTTGTGTGAGAAAGCCACTGCATTGGCACAACCATAGTACCAGCACAGTATTGCCATCACATCAGGGGCAACACATACATCACTTCATTTGTGATGTGGCTGTTTGAGCAGCAAAACTCAAGGACCCACGTGGATGCTGTCGGCTAGGACTTCTCCAATGCCTGATCCCTACTCTTTGCTTGGTTTATCAGTTTGGGGTTTTTTTGATTGTCACAATGGATTCAGGAGGAAAAGGTTTGTTGAATTCCCTCCTGGCAGGATAACAGACAAATGTGTACTAATGGCAAGCCAAAATGGCCAAGGAAGGAAAATTCAAAGAATTGGACATATTTATAAATATAATAAAAAATTATTCCGTTTCCTTACCTCTTCCTTCCCTCTGATTCATTAACTTACATTATTTAGTTAAGAAAAATAAATACACCTTCTGGTGATCTGAACTAGAACACAAAGATCCACACTGTTTTCAGCAGATTTTTGGGGATTTTTTTATTTTTGATTTTTTTTTTCAATTCCTATTAGGTATTTTGTTTGGGTTTATTAAAAAGAGTTAATTAGGCTTATTGAAACACTCTTTTTGCAAAATGCATGGTATCTAGGTAAATTTGACTTAAATTGTTTGCACGTGTCCTCTAGCAGAGGGCAGCTCTGGCCTTTCTTTGGGAGGTGAAATATTGAACTTGATCCACACAAAAGTAAAATCTGTGCTAGCAACAACAAACCTAAAAGACCTTTTTTATTATTCTGATAAGAACAAGATTTGTGTTGAGAAATTAAATTCCAGTGAAGAGTCCACATCTTCTCACTCAGGTGTAGGCATTGAGAAACAGAATGTACAGCCATGTCACAAGAGAGAGCCACTTCAAGAAAAGATACCCAGGAAGATATTAATACAATAGCTGTTTGAAAAGAATTATGAATATTTGTATATGTTTCAGCTGTAGCATATCCCATTGCTGTCTCAGAGGAAATCTTCACAAATTAAATTACCACAGCAAAGGCTGTGGGTAAGGTTTGTATAGTATAAAGCCCATTTTTTTTTCTGAAAGTACATGATTAATGTGCTTTACGTCATAAATCTGTTCAGCTGGTAGGATGATTAATCAGACACATTGATCCCCTCTCTCAGATCATTCCTGGTTTATCGATTATCGCATGGCTTTTTCTTCCCTACAGTTAGAGCTCACTAGTTTTCACTTGAAATGATCAGATTAGACCTGAAATGTTTGCTGTGCGTAAGCTAATTCTAGTCACTTGAAACTTCACCTAGCATATATTCTGGGTAAATCTGATTAGAACGGACAATTGACTTCTGATCTGTGCTCACTCCAAGGGACAGCGCAGCAGCCCCCAACACGCAATTAGACCGAGCCCACGGAGTCCCCTGAGCGGGGGGAGGCAGCAGCTCCTGGCCAGTCTGCCACTTACCATTACCCAAACCAACAGAGGATGTCACTGAAGCAAGAGCTGAAGTCAAAAGGCAGAGAGAGACTGAAAGTGCCCGGTCTCTGCTGCAAATGACCTTGAGATATCTCCTGTAAATGTCGGGGAGTCTGGCTCTATTGTCAGGCAAGAACCAACAGTGATGCTTTTCTCAGTCATGAAATACTGTTTTTGGAATGCCATTCTTGTGCTTTAAGACTCCATAGGATAAATAAAATTTGTGGTAGGCAGATCTATTTGTGTTTACAGGAGGCGTTGAGCTCTTTCTGGATTCTGGATCATTTACAGTTGTCCATGCCTCCGTCTTTCTGCTCTGCTGTTCAAGGACTTCAGAGCTCTTAGTTATAATAAACTGCTAGTGTCTATTTTCTACTCATCTGCCATGACCCCGCAGACACTTCACAAAGGAACTTTATTTCTTAAAATCAGACTTTTTCTCCTGTCTGTAAACAGGTATCCTTTAACCCCAGTTTCATCTTTCCACTTTTCTGTGAGTGCTTTTATTCTTTTCATTTCTTAGATTCTACAATTTTGCTTTCCTATCTTCTCACTTCTATGAAGTCCTCAGAAGCTCAGCCTCTGCACTGTCCACTATTTTACTCAACCACTTTTGACTAGATCCTGCAAACACACTTCTCAACCCTGGGCATGTCTCTTCCACCAGCCTTTGTCTGTGGTGCTTTTCCCCATGCTAACAGCTAAATGTAGCTGCCACAAAATGGGTCACTTTGGCCTCTTATCCAAGCCATCCTTTCCACGTGCAATGCAGAAAGAATGCTAGTCTGGATTTCACCCCTGGCTTCCTGATTGCTGCCCTGCTCTTAAATCTGTTCTCTGATATGCTATTAGCTTTTTATAGGCACTACACCTATTTTCTTGAGTCCCTTCGCAATTCCTCTGTGAGTCACTGACATCAGATGAAGGTTACCTCTGCATCTTTACCTGTACAAAAATAGTTGCACTTGCCCTTGTACATTTTCATGACCTTCCTCTTCCCAGGTCTCTCCTGTTCACACAACTCTTTTATAGCTTCCCTTATGTGCTTTTCAACAAGTCTTCTTTAAGTCTAACCTACAACTCAGGAATAAACTCTAAGGTCCAGCCCTCTTTTAAGTCCCTCTTTAAAGTCCCTTCAAGAATGCCCCCCCACCTGTGTTTCCTGTGACAAATTACCAGGACTGGCCAGAACACAAAGGTCTTCAGCTATTTGTAGGTGCCTCATTGTATGAATTTGACGTTAATTTACTTAAGTCTAAAGATGTTCAGTCTGAACATGCAGCCTTCCTCCTGCTCCAGTGTGACCTCTTACCTGGGCTTTTCTAATGTCTGGGACACCAGCTTGTATTTTTAATAAATAAGACATAGCTAATGAGGAAAATGTAGTGCACCTTTCACTGAGAAATGATCCTCATCCAGCTCTCTTGCAACACAATCAGTGGGAAAACCATAATAAATGCACTGTGAATAAAAAGTCTTTTTTTAAAAAACAAAGCAAAACCCCCTGGCTTTATGGACACATCCCTATACATGTGAGCCCTTAGAAGAGCTGATATTCACATTACAAAGGCAGATAAGGATTTAATAGAACTAACTCACAACAGCAGGATCAGACAAAAGAAAATATTTCAGAAAGACAAAAAGAGGGAGGAAGTGACCACTTCTATCAATGTAAGGAAATGAACTGACCTTGCAGTTTCACCAAGAAGAGATTATTTTTTATTATTTCTATTGTGACAAAACTGAATTCCTTTTCTCTTGCTTTTATCAAACAGTAGGAATACAATAACTCCTTTCACAAGAGAACTAGAGTCTATTTTCTAGCCTCAAAATAACAACAAATCTTGCAAGTGCTTTAAAAATGGATCAGCGCATAGAGGCAAGAATAAATGTAAATTTCTAATTTAGGGCAGCATTTTCTTACACCATTTCAGAGTAATTTTGGTGTTTTATGTAGTATTTAAAGTCCTACAACTATAACTTTTGAGGGGAAAAAAAGAAACCAGTAAACCCTACAACAATTCTTTGCCCTATCAGCTGTGATTATTTTTAGGCCTGCTATTAGGTTTTCAAGGAAAAAATAAGATCATGCGGTAAATTTAATCAAAATAATTGCAAGAAACAAAAGTGAGAAAGCTAGAGGGAAACAATAAAGACAAAAAATAAGTTTCTTAACTATAATATGAAATCTCCTATCAATGTGCCTCTCTTCTAACTTGTAAAGGTAATAATCAGAGCATGTGAAAATGGCCTCGTTATTTTGTCATTACTATTCTTTTTTAAATTGGGTAGTCAACATCAAGTATGAAGCTCAAAGAAGAGTTCTAGATCAGTGGTCAGAATATATTAATTATGTTCTCTCCTTCATTGCCCCGTCCCTGCCGCACACACATTTGGTTCACGAAGAACTGAGACCTGCAGTCCACAGGCACAAGGGTTGCTCACTAGTGATCCTAAAGAAGTGGGTAACCATCCCTTCATCTATGGCTTCCAGCACGAAGGAGTGTGTTGGGGGGGAGAAAAAAGAGAGAGAGGAAAAAAAAAGGCTAAGTGCCTCAAACCTATATGGAAATACAGTGTCTCATTGGGGTGGGATAGACATACCTCACCCAGATATGTCCATATGCACACCTCACCGGGGGCTCCCATACTAATTAAAGAAGTTTAGACCATGGTCTGTTGGTTTTTATAACTAGTGTTGACATTAGGTTGATTAAATCATGCTCTAAATGTCACCGACTATCCAATGAGTCTCCACTGAACAGGCAACAAGCTTCAACATGGATGTTGACACCACTGACACCCGAACTCAGGGAGGTGGATCCCACTGTAGGAATAGGATTCTGCTGCTGAAACAAAGGTGCTGATAGAACTTTGAGAAGTGTCAGACCATCTCAGACACCTCACTCGGGTACCAGGTATGGGAAAGGTCCCCTGGGAGATCCAGGTCTTTTGGATCGTCAGACAGAGGTCAGGCACGGTGTCCTAGAGGATTGAAAATCCTCAATAACTGGAGTCCAACATGTGGACTGTACTTTATATCCTGGTATTGGAAACTCAATATACCTAAATATGTGAGGAGATACAGAACTTCTAGGAATTGTAAAGAGCACAAATATAAATGGAAATAAGATTTTCGTAATAGTAATTTTTACATGTGTGAAAGAACTTGAAGATGTTGAAGATTACAGGCTGCTCTGAGTGCAAAGGCAATAGAGATGCCCGAAACACCAGGACTAGCACATGGCTCTGACACAAGAGGGATGTCATGGTTTAACCCCAGCCAGCAGCCAAGCCCCAGTTAGCCTCTTGCTCACCCCCCACCAGCAAGATCAGGGAGAGAATCAGAAGAGTAAAAGCTGGAATACTCATGGGTGGACATATAGAGAGTTTAATAGGGAAAGAAAAAAACTGTGCCCAGAAGCAAAACAAAGCAAGGAATTAACTCCCCGGTTCCCATGGGCAGGCAGGTGTTCTGCCATCTCCAGGAGAGCAGGGCCCCATCACAGGTAATGGTTTCTTGGGAAGAAAAACACCATCACTGCAAATGTCCCTCCCTTCCTTCCCTCCCTTTGTACGCTGAGCTTGATGTCACGTGGTCTGTAATATCCTTTTGGTCAGTTTGGGTCACCTGTTCTGGCTGTGTCTCTTCCCAACACTACAAAATTTCCTCCCTAACATGGCCGTATGAAAAGCAGAAAAGGCCTTGGCTCTGTGTGGGCCGTGCTCAGCAATAACAAAAATATCTCTGTATTATCAGCACAAATCCAAAACACAGCCCCATACCAGCCACCACAAAGAAAATTAACTCCACCCCAGCCAAAACCAACACAGGGGTGAGAAAGTAGAAACAGCAAATTTATAGGAAGTGCTACTATTTTGCAGAAATTGTTCAATTTTTTTGCTTGCTATTGACCTCTGGTGATTTTTCTCTGCTTTGAGACTTTTGTGCCTAGCTCTAAGTGTTCATTTTATGGTTTGTGGTTAAGTGCTTTTTATTTGCTTGTTTATAAGCCAAATATCCTGTTTTAAAGAGCAATATTTTGTTTTGCTTACATGTAGAAGACATCACTGAAATTTGCCTGAAAATCGATGGGTTTTATATGGAGGAAAATAACAGTTCCATGGTGCTTTAACCAAGATTGTGTATTATGATACTGTAAGAGAAAATAGAAATTATAGAATTTATAATAAAGATATCATATGATCTGTCCTTTATAATGAAAAGTTCATCTCTTTCTTTGTTGCCATGGTATTCTTTTGTGACTTTATTTATAAGTGCTTTATGTAGAATTCATGGTCTTTTTCTTAGATTGGATTTTTTTTTCAGTCTCTGTGTATTGCCAAAGTCTCTTCCTGTACACAAATTTCAAGTTCAGGCATCATTGAAAAAACATTTGAGATTTTCAGAACTATCTATAGTAAGTAGCAACTCAGATTTTATAAAAAAAAAAAAATTCTTCAGCTGTTGCACAAAGCATAGGCCTTTTCAAGCTCTCCCAAAAATTAGTGAATGATCTTACTGGATTCCTCAAGAGGAAAGCTTAACAAAGTTCTCCATATAACATCCAGGCATTTTCCTGCCTTTCATTTTTTTTTGACTTACCAAAAAAGCCAAAGCTTTAATGGCCCAGGAAAAAAGAACAAGTCCCATAACTTCACACAAATAAATAGATTACTAAACTGCACTCTAAAAATACTCATCCCTAAAAGTTTGGAATAACACCAAGACAAAAGATATGAAATTAGCACCAAAGCAATGAGTAGCCTTGCCTGGAGCAGGGGCTCCAAAACCTCTGAAGAATAAAAGGCTGAATGCACACCTCCTGCAGGATAAATCAGTGCCATGCCCACACTAGAAAGGGGGCACTGGCTGGGCTCCAGGTGCTTCTCCCGTAAGATCTCAGCTGTGCTCAGAATAAAAAACCTTTGAAAATCCTACTTTAGGTCTCCCTCTGCAGCTAAGGACCTGGCATGTGAATATCAACAGGCAGGACTGGAGGCCTTGGGGATTACCCAAGAGCTGAACATGCTTCTGGATGCTTGAAAAGGTTGGCAGGTGCTCCAAGGTCACCAAGGCTCCTGTGGTTTGTAGGGCTGGCATGGTTTAGGTGAGAAAGCCAGCAAAGGAGTGCTGAGATTAACACTGATTCCAGGAAAAACTGCTTCCCTGGAGGGACTCCTAGGCAGTGGCTGGCTGGAACCAAGGAGAGGCTTCTACTTTGAGTTTTTAATTGTGTCAGGGCATCAGAGGAGCTTGCCATTGCGCCTATGGCTGCACAGAAAGCTCCAAAGATCTGCCCTTCCTCAGCTACCAGGGGACACAGAGTCTCAGGAACATACAGGATCTCCCTCCTCAAGGGGCTCTGTTCAGGGTTTTGCTGCAGATTGTCTGAAAACTGTAAATCTGAAGTGGGTGACTGCTGTGACCAGCTGTGGCAAAGCCCCAGGGTGTAAGTAAAGGGACAGTCCACCCTTCTCCTCACAGGCAGCCTCTCCTACCAGATGTCAGAGTTCAGCAAAGGTCACTGTAGTCTGCAGACAGTCTGTCCACCAAGATTCAAGGCAATATCCTCACACAGGCTTTTACAGGCTGGAGCCATCACAGTTTTTCTTGATTTGAGGGTGACTGTAGCAGTTTTGTGGGGTGATCACAACTATCACTTGTGTGGTCAGTGACACTGTCTCCATGCTGGCACCCACCAGCCCTCAAGCAGCACTTTGCACTCTCACTGCCTGTTTGTTCAGCCACGGCAGGTTTGAATTGTGAGTCTCCTTTCCTTCCTGCACAGCCCGTGCTGCTAAATTTGTGATGTCTTTTTCTGGGGTGCCGAAAGAACACTCTGCCTTTCTTTAACTGTTCCTGTTATGTTTTGATTCTTTATTCGAACAAAGATGCTCTCAGGTATTACTGTTCTCTGCTTGGCAAAGAAAGGAAACACAGCAGGTTCTGAGTGCTGCTTTCACATGTTTATAAGGGACATGGTACAAATCTTTTCTAGCTGGCTTAACTACTCCTGTGATCTTGTATGGTTGTTGTTATACCTCTTGCTTTTCTCCAGAGTAACTCACACTGAAGCTACAATTCATCCTGTCTTCTTGTATGCTGAGAACATCATTCGTGGCAGGATCTTAGTCACTGTGTCTCTGCTGAGAAAACTACTCATTTATCTATTTTATTATTGTTTTTCAACTTTTTTTGTTAAACAGATGCGATAATCATACTGACAGTGCAGTGACAGGATTACACAAGTTTGATTAGTACATAATGAAAATTGCCTGTAACATAAGTATTTTGCAATTATGTAAAAAGCACAATGCCATCTGGGTCTTGCTCATATTTCTCTTTTTTTTCCCTAATAAATGACGACTAACAATAAAATTTTACTCTGTAGTAAAATGTGAATTGCAGAAACAAGAAATTAATAAAAACATTTTGTGTTTTCTTCTTAGCATTTTAAGACTTAGAAATCAGGCCAGCAAGTGTTTTGCCTGCTGAGTAGTCCTTACTCACAAAAGGAGCCATTGACTTTAATAGTGTGACCTATCTGGTTAAAGATTATTTGCAAGAGCCAAATCTTTCCAGTTCTCCTAGAGAATGGGGAGAGATTGATTCAGGCTCCTGCAGAGTAATCATTTCCCATCTTTCTTTCATTCACCTGACCCGTGAAAGTATAGCAAATTGCAGTGCTCCAGCCCACAGTGTATACATCACTTCTATTATTGCTGTTATTTAGTGCATGTGTCCACCCAGGGTTTTTGGACAGTGCATCCCACAGTGGCCATAAGCTGGAAACCAGGACCTGGCATCCTCTTGACTCTTTGGCCTCACAGTAACATGCTTTTGGAGCACTGAAATTGAGTCCCTGGTTTCTCCCAGTAGACATTCAAAAACCAGTGAAAGCAACTGGCCTGTCAAAGACCCTTGAAAAGGCTGAGGTAAATGACCTGGTAAGAATCCCAGCATGAGCCAATGAGGGAACTGAGATTACCAGACAGGGTTAACTGCATCTCAAACTTTTGCTACATCCCTGCAAGAAAAAAGAAGTTTATCCAACTCCTTGTTAAAACAGTGGTGGGTGAGAAGAGGAAGGTAATTATCCTTCTATAAATGTTGAAAATTAGATAAGAACTTCTGGTACAAGGGTCTGCTGGATTTGGGCTTTTATCTCTGCAGAACAGTATTCCTTAGGCACCAAAATACATAGCTAGGAAAGTTCTTGCAAGATTCATGATTCCATGCATGTATAATGAATTCAAACAAGAATTATATAAACCTCCACAAACTACTTTCATCTAAGTCTGGGAAGTCCTCTGTGTTTTTGCAGTCAAAATGCTATTTGAGATTACTTTATGTGGATGTAAAGAATGGCCTGTTTACATAAAGAAAAATAGCACAGCGTTCCTCTTCTGTGGCAGGGAGAGCTGTAAAGAACTTCCACTCCTGGTAAGCACTAGATAAAGCATTTCTCTGAGCTGCTTGAGGCCCTTGAGAATTGAATGTCTTCATTTTCTGTTGGGAAGGTGGCACCAAGCATAAGGTAAAAGGAAGATCAGAGGTAGTGGAAAAGGAAAGTTCCATGTCTGAGGAAAGGAGTCAAGTGGACAGGCTGGGCTGTCCCCTTCTCAGACTCCAATAGTTCTGTCAGGTGAATGTGCTAAATGACAAAGAAGGGTTTAGGTCAGTGTACCTGAGAACAGTTTGTCTTTAAATGAGGGAGAAAGGAAATTTTTGGAATAAGATACAGTCCCAAAGCTTTGGCTTCAACACTCAATAGGTTTTAAAAAATTTTAAAAGATGAGGAATGTTAGTTACGTGAGGTAAACAGAAAATGAGATAAAATGCTAAATAGTTTACCAAGATTAGATAATGCTCAAATAATCATATATCTCCCTTTGATAGCAGAACTGATTACACAGAAAAAGGAAATGCAGCAGATGAAATCTGTCTGCATTTAGCTAGGACATTAGACATGGTGTCACATGGGAAGACACCAGTGAGGGAGAAAAATGGAGAATCAGTGTAATAGCTGTAAAGTGGGGAAGGATTTACCTGAGGGGTCTGATAGCTACTGCACTCAGCAGGGAGGTGTCACTCAGAAGAGAAGCTATTAGGGAAGTTCTCCAGAGTTCCTCCAGACTTACCTTTAATATTTTAATTAATGAACATGGCATAAAATATCCATTGAAATTCTCCATTGAACTGAAGTTGTGACAAGTACAGATCAGAACTCTGTGGATCCAGAGGAGCTGTGGTTTGTCTGAGTCCTGCCACACTAGAAATGGATGGCACTCACTTGGACTGAGCACAGGGTCGTGTGCTACTGATTAAGAATAAACATTTGTGTTGTGAACTGGGAATAAAGATGGAATCAGATGGACATCCTGGGAACATGTGAATGCAAACTTTTTATTCAGCTGTTCTACTCATCAGATTCTCTTGGAGAACTGCTCTCAGGGTAGAAATGAAAGGAGGAGTAGGAACACACGTAGGTATTTCCTGCTTAGGCTTTTGCAAATGAGAGCAGAGTTGGAAGTCAAGGAATGGAACTAAAGTCATCTGCTACCTCCACTGCTGCTGTCAGCAGCTGCATCATGGAGAGAGCAGACACGAATTCTGTATAAGTGGGCAACAGACACAAGTAGAATGCTCTGCCAGCCTTCAAGATTCCCTTTTCCCTGTACTGGGAGAGGCTCTTTGCTATCATTTGCTCTCCACTGGGACTCCTCTATAGCACTTGCAGCTGCTAGTGCCCACCTTTCAATTTGCTCCCTCAGTGAGAATCCCTGATTTGATATCTCAGACCCTCACTACTACCTGAACAGCTATGAAAAGAAAAGGCAGAACATTTTCTCATTTTACAACTGCATCAAAATGGTTTTCGGGCTGCTTAAATGTCTTTTTGATGAAAACTTTTATGGAAAGACACCAAGAAATCTTTCATTTAAATACTTGTGAGGCAAGAGTTGTGTTTATGAGAAAAAGTCATAGTCACACAAAATGATGTTAAAAGCAGCACTAGCTATTTCTAAAACAAATTGCAAAAGTTACAAAAAACCCCTACATTTGTCTCTTGTTGAATTTCAGGAGACATTTTAATAATAAATTAAGATGTGTAACCTGTTCTTCTAAAATAATCTGAACTGACTCAATGAATTATGTAATTCTGGGACTATTTCCAGTCTGCAAATTGTTTTAAGTCCACAGTAGTTTATGATAATTTTTGTGTATGAAATGTATTAATCCTGTGGAAAACAAAATACTAGCATTTGTTTAATGAAATCATTATCACTAAACACTTATCATCTGTTTAATGAAATTCAGAAATTCACAGATGGTTGTTCTCTTATGCAGCAAATGCATGTTTAGCAGAAACAATGTCGAGAAGTAAACACAGTAATCAGTATTACAAATGTCCCTCTTCTGCAATAAAACTGAAACAATTTTTTTCAAACACAGATATGGACTATCAGCCCACAGTAAGATTACTCTTCTCTTCTGAAGAGTCCTCTTTGAAATTAAAATAGAAAATAATCTGCTTTTTGTAACAGCAGATTAAAACATACCCAAAAATGCAAAATGCTATCCTGATCCAGAGGCTCACAACTCTCCACACTTTTCAAATCCCCAGCCACCACATGTATAATAAACTTTAGTGAGGCTGATAATAATACTGAGGAATTATCCAGGATTACAATGGCAATAATTGTTATCTCCTACCTAAAACTGGTATAAGTTTAGCCAGCACTCATCACAAGCACATTTCTTTTGTTATGCAGAATATACAGCTTTGCAATTTTCTTTCTTCTGTAGATTTGGCCTGCCTGTAGGCATTTACCCCTCACTGCCTGATTTTGTTCTGCTCTGCTTTAGATGTTCTCAGTTATTTAACTGCTCCCATATGAAATTCTGGGTCTGCCTGAAGTCATGTCATGTTGAACTGAAGCTGAGATGTTAAAGTATGTGATTTAGCCATACAGCACAGCCTCACTCCTCTCCCACATCCACAGAGGTTCTGGGGATAGAGCTTGACAAAGTGTCTACAAAATCAAATTGCTTCTCAACATTTTGTCCTTGGATTTGTTCTTCCCATATACAAGGACAGCAAGCAGGAGAATAACTAATACAGGAAAGGAAGCTGCAAGGGAGCATTTACTTATGGGGATGAACACGATACAGCACAGTGACTTTGCAATCTGCACTGTAAAGCACCAGATGTCCCATCACAGTAATTCCCATAATTTAAAGGAGTACATATACAATTTCTTTTTGCCTTAAATAAATTCTGTGTTGCTGTCCCCCTGAAAAGGCCAAACTTTCCTGTCTGTTTTCAGCTTGCTGACAATCTCAGCATGAAAACACATAGATCTCAAGCACAGCTTTATTCAAGAGATAAATGTCAGGTGAAGGCAACTTTTCCATTAAAAACTTGACAAGAGCTGGTTGCATTAGACACAGAATTGCTTACAGTGGGTGAAATTTTAATTCATTAAATATAGATTTCATCTTTTTACTCCTCACCACTTTGTGGAACTGCTAGAAGAGCCACATGTCAGAGTACACTTCCAAACAAGGTACATGTGAATCATTTCATAAGCACATTCAATACATCCAGGTTGGAAATTGGCCAGACTTCAGAGACAACAGCCTGGAATTGCTCCCACCTTTCACAATCAGGTAAAAGAACAGGTTTCTAGTTTTCTATTGCCACTCTTTCACTGTTCATGTCTATGGCTAAATCTGCTCTCAGTTCAAGGCAAGGTTCATGGGATGAAAAAGGAAATCTGAGCAGAGAGGAGAGAGGGGAGATGTTCTCTAAAGGAGCCCTCAGCCCTGGGCAAGATGGGGGATATTATTAGTGCAGCCAGATTTTGTATTGCTTTACTGTGGTGACTTTCTGTGTCTGTGGAGATCTGCTGGAGGCACCACAACTCCAGCTGCAGGATTGCCAGAGAGCAGGTGGGGGAAGTGAGAAGCCCTGGAGTCCAGACAAAAACCTGACACTGAATAGGTCTTTTCCTGCAGAGGTGCTGAGGGAAATAGGGCAGGAGCATGGACCACTTCTTCCACTCTACAGGGCAGACCCACTCTCTGAAAAAAAAAAAAACCAAAAAAAACCAAACACGTTGCTGAAGCTGTCAGAAATACTATGATCAGTGGAAAAATAATATGATCCCTTTGGATTTCCCTTCTTCAGGACTTTCTTCAGGAGCAGTCCAAGCCAAGGCATTGTCAGGGATAGTTTCTCTATCTGGTTAAGTGTAGCATAATTAAGAAATCACAGACAATAGTGGCTGACAGTCTCTCTAATATTTAGGGATAATTTTCCCAAGAGTGAAACTGGAAAATTTGGCCCTACAAAAGAAACCCCATGGAACCTCAAAGCCAAGGTAATTACTGTGCATTTTCCTTCCAACTGCTTATCTGCCACTTTGTGTTTCTCAGACTTGTATTATTGAAAGGAAAAAACTGAAGGGCATTTTCTTGCCTCTACCGCATGGTTAAATTTCTGAAAGCTTTCTATTTTCATCCAGCACAGATCCTTCTCTGACTTATTGCTGCCCACCCTGCAAGCAACAGCAAATCCAGATTATGTGTTAAAAACAAAAAGCATTCAGAGCATATGCACATTATATTTTAAAAAGCCCACAAAAAAACAAAACCAAACAATTCTTTCCAAATGTCTCCCTTTAAATTTTGTCGTATTTTCCCCCTCTAGGAGACCAGTCTATACGTTTCCCCCCTTCTTTACATCCTCTGAAAGCCCTTAACTCTGCCCTCTTAGCATTGTCATGCATTTAATTAAGTTAAGCAAATTTAGTTTGTATCAGTCCGTTTGCTGTTCCTGCCAATGCTCTGAGCCTTCTGTGTTAGCACAGGGATTGCAGGAGCAGCACCGAGGTTTTCATCTGGAGGTACAGTCAACAGAGGAATTTAGAGCACTGGCAGACCCTTGTGTTTGTGCTGGACTGTGAGCCATCAATCATTTCCAGAGGCTTTGCCAAGAAGGTGAATGGCCAGATGTCTCATTTTGGTAAGTTTATAATTCTTTCTGAACAGGGAAATAATCTTTCTCCAGCAAACATGAATCTCCTCCAGAAGCACCAGCTCCAGTTATGAAGGCCCACATAAGACAGATTATTGGCTTTCAAAACACCCACTGAGCTCAAGTGTCCCACATTCAGCAGACTCCAAATGCAAGATTTAGTTAATTAGCACATTTATAGACTGACATTTATTCCTACTTACTTTCTTTCTTACTCTTACTTTTGATTTGAATCAAAAGTCCAAGTGTTTCCCTATAGAAATGTCTGCATTTTGGAGTAGATTTACATCAAAAATCCCAATAACTTCAATTTCCAAAGCATCAGTTAGTTTCATTGCAACAGGAGACAGGAAACACTTCTTCTGTTCAATATCTTTCAGTAAGTCTTGGGACCACTGAAGGTTTTACAACCCCACCACCATCCCAGGAATGTAGCTTAGTCAATTCTAGCAAAGCTGGCATAAATGTGGTTGGGGTTTTTTTTAGTCTCAGTTACCTTAAAATAACATCAAAATAAAGACAACACTGCCCCCCCAATAATTAAAATTGAAAATTTCAAACTTATTTTTCAAAATAGTTTTCTCAAAAATCCAAATCACAATATTGTAATTCCAATATATTTTCACTGAGGTTTTTTTTTGGACACAATTTCAGAAAAACTCTGTCAACCTCTTTTGCAACAACAATAAGGGAGGAAAAAAAAGAACCTTTTCCAATCACTTTATCCTGCAACAAAATATACATTGAGCTTCCTCACTGGTCTTATTACAGCTGTCTGAACGAATGGAACTATTTGAATCAGACACATGTTCCAGCAGAAGAAAAAGACAACTTCCCTGCCCCTAAATCTTGTAATCTTAATACTGGTTTATTCTTACATGTTTTCACAAGTAGCTACCATTGTCCACAAGCAAAGCAATTTGTTCAGCAGAGCTGAGCTGAGCCTTTAGGCTCATTTGAATCTGCTCTCACACACCCCTGAATGGAAAAGAGATGGAAACCCATCTGCTGCAACTGGGAGCAAGATGATGCAGCAAAAGGAGCAAATATTTTTCCCCACTTTGTGGGTGAAGTTCTGACATCCCATAAATGCCAGGAGAAAAAAAATGGTAGTCAGGGGGTGACAAATAATATAAAAAGCAGTTCTGTTGAAAAAATAGTCTCAAACCTATGGTCTGGATTCAAGGAAAAAATTAGTGCTAATTTTTCTCATGTGTTTTTCTCATTCTGTAAAAGTCAAGTAATACCATAGTACTGGCATCATTTGGTGAGTGATTTGATCAAGGATGAGTGAGGCATTGAAGACTGAAACTCATTCCTTGAGCTGTTCTATAGATTTACTGACAAATACAGCAACAATACCAAAATCCTAATGAAAGAGGAGAAGAAATGGTTAACTTGTGCATCCCTGACGTGGAGTTTAGGTGGGGAGAAATTAAAGTCCTTGAAGATATTTGACAGTTTCTACTAAACAGCAAACCACTGGATGTAGAGCTTCTAAATTCCCACTCATGTCACAGTTACTGGCTCACACCAACTTTTATAACAACAATTCTATGTTAGAAAAAAGATTTTGAGGATTTCTGCATCCCGTGTACTCCACAGAACAGCTTGAAAGGAAGATGAATCATAGGCAACCAGTTGGCACCTTAGTCTCCTGTTTACTGAAGTGCATAGTTGAAAAGGGAAAATCTAACAAATATAAGCTATAAAATTAGTATAATCCTTTAATAACTGGAACTGCAAAACATCCAGAGTGTGAAGTTTTAACAAAGCATTTTTTTTGGACAATTGCCATTCTCTTCATTGAGTAAAACCAAAATGATGATTTTGGAACATTCATTGGGCACTGGTGAAGCTTCTGGACACAAAATTCCAAAAAAAAAGGGTCCCTCTTCATGGATGCAGAAGCTATTAATAATTTTTCAGCCATTTCAAACAGGAACAGAACTCTACAAAATAATGTTGTGTGTTCAGGGCTGGGTTCATCTGTTTGTACAGGCATGCCTGCTCTTACAAAGTCATATTTGCCATATATTCAATTATATCTCTGTACACTCCAAGGGGCTCTGCTTTTAGGTACCAGTGGTGGATGGTATGGGATCACACTGATATCTTTCTTTGTTTCTCTTCTAATTAGCAAACTGGGCTGTGCCATAGCAACTGTGGAATGACAATTTTGTATTACTAAAAAAAATTAAATTCCCTATGCTTATTTTTAGCATATCTTGTATAATTTTCCTTTTCACTTCCTCAAGAATATTGAAATCCAAATGAAATGAATCCTCCAAATGAAATCTAAGACATGATAGGGTTTGGTCTTATGCTCAACTGGCCTAATTTGATGAGTGTTTTACCAGGATTCCTGTGATAGGAATTACATGGCCTTTGTGTAGGGTAAAAGTCACAAGAAGGGAGGAATTGTGAATAGAACAAAGAGCTTTTAACTGCAAGCTGAAAATAGAAACCACAGCACTTGACAATCTTTTGAGCAGAAGGGCTTTTTGAAAAAGAGCAGTTTGTAAAGGGAGAAACAGAGGTCAAGCGACAAAGAACAGGTCTGTGTTACAGGGAAAGCAGCTGAAAAGTGAAGGTACTGAACTGCAAAGCAAACAGCAAAGGAATTTACTGACTTAACAAATCATGCACCAGAAGCCCTGCAGAGAAGTTACACTATTTTCCTTTTCTCTTTGGTTTTCTTCTTTTTTTTTTTTTTTTTGGAGCATTTACATTTCAGAGCAGTGCAGTATGCTGGTAGCCACATTCCACTATTTAAAATTATTCTTTATACCCCTCACTTATTTTACTTATCATGATTCAGGAGGGTGCTTAAATATGCAATGAATCCTTTACCAATCAACTGAATGACATGCTTAAATTTTGGCAACTATTAAAGCACCTAAGTGAAATGGAGCCTTAAATAAGATTTTGCATGTGACTGAGATAGGCCTTACATAGATATGCAGAGATGATATGTAATGGTCACATCAATTTCTGAAATATTAATATACCTCCAGGGATTTCAAAGTGACAGTGATTTATGCTGCTAAAGACTTGTCTCACTGTATATATCATACATAAAAACTGTGGGTTTGGGTTGTTAAATAAATATCACTTCTCAGATGAATGAAACACTATGTCAGACAGTATAAAAGCAAAACTCTTCAAAGAATATTCTATGACAAGGTCCAGAACAGAAGTTTTGGAGCAAGCTAAGTTAATTTTTAAATTATTAATAAGGAAATTTACACTTTCCCTTGATTTTTGAAGGGCTAGACACCATCCTTGTCAAATGCTGTTGAAACTGAAACATGTCATAATTGAGAAATTCAATATTCCATCAAAATATAAGAGAAACTGAATAAGGGTCAAGAAATAAAGTCAATCAATGCAACTGTTTACAATGCTGAATTTGTGTTGCTTTCTGCTTAGCATAGATCCATTCTTAATTGGTCTTATTATTAAAATGTATGACTAATAATAACCTAAAATTATAGAAAACTGGAATAAGTTGGATGGGTAAAAACCTTGGGATGCCTCCAGCCCAGTTTTCAGCGGTGCCAGTTATGGGGTCAGTCCAGATTGCTTTAGGATTTGTCCAACTGTGTCCTAAAACCCTCCAAGGATGGAGATGGCGCAGCCTTTCTGACTGGGCAGAAGCTGCAGATGGAGCATCCCAGTGGTCAATGCCTTCCTTCTTGCACTGGACTGTGGAAAACTGGATATGCACTGCCCTAAACTCTTCACAGATGCCTCTGGTATTTGACTTATAAAAGCTGAATATTGCTTTATTTTTCTCCGCTGACAGTAAAGGTACCATGGGGTAACTGCTTCCTCCAGGCAGCAGGGAGCAGCGTGGGCTGCCCCATGGGGTGGGCAGGGCAGGGCCTCACAAGGCAGATCCTGCCCCACAGCCCCAGGCAAGAGCATCAGAGATGTCTGTGGGGCTGGAGATGGAGATGGAGATGGGCATGGACAAGGCCAGGCCAGGCCAGGCCATTCCCCTGTGGCTCAGGGATGGAGCCTGCCTCAGCAGCAGCCACAGCCAAGCCATGCAGGGCTGCAGTCCAGCACAGCCACAGCTGGGACAGGGGCTGAGGAGCAGAGCTGTGGGCCACAGCCACTCCCCTGGGCCACAAGCCACTGAAGACAAGCTCTGCCCATGGTGCTCCCAGCAGGTTCTCCCCAGGGTCACCCGAGGGAAAGGGCTGCCAAGGGAAGGGGCCACTCTTGGCTTCACTGGTGCTGAACTGGTCCCAGCCCCGGCACTTAAAGACTCATAGGTTGGGCTTTGTCAAAAAAGACAGAGCAATTGTCTTTTTTTTGTCTAGAAATTGCAACAAGTAATTCTCCTGCTTAGAAGAATGTCTTTGAAATAAAATCTACATAAAACAAGGTATTGATTTCTTTCAAATAGGAATCCTCAAATGAGAGAGGCAAGGCCCCATGAGAAGGTGAAATAGACTTCTACTCATTCAGTTCTCCAATCTAGTGAAGAGACTCTACACCCAGAGGAAGAAATTTCAGCCTTATGAAACCCAAGGCAGCATGCTTTA